>NC_132807.1:1800000-2115000 GCF_048594095.1 Paramormyrops kingsleyae | reverse complement strand
AAAAAAGTGATTTACTCCCTTTATAACATTGGGGAAAAACAGTTTCTGACAAATTAAAAAATACAGCTGCTTTGTAAGATTTTCACAACATCATCCCATAAGAATAAGGGAATGCATTTATGCATGTGGAGTGAGCATCTCGGTTGTTCAGCCAGTAATGATGTGAAAGTATCTTTTGAAAGATCAAAGGTCTGTGGATTAATTCATGTTGACACCAAAAAGCATCTCAGAGCTGAAAGGCACATATACTTTTTAATTTAAAATCAAATGAGCCAAGTCATATGATATTGTTAAACACTTCAGCTGGGAACTTAAACTTTCCTTAGTGCAGGGGAAGCTTAGTATTACCAAGACCTTAAAAAGCAATTTGAAGGTGCTACCATACAAAGGAAATGTTAATAAAAACTGTCTGCGTGCAGAAAACAGGGATAACAAGTGATGTCATGCAGGCATGTGGGTTTGTGTGCTCAATGTTTGCAGGACATAAATATCTACGTAAGTATCTGAATTTGAGTGCAACAGCCATCACACAGTAAAGGGTGTGGACAAGAGCAAACCTCTAATCTGACCTCCTGCGCTTGGTTTCAAGACACGGCGAGTTCCAAGATTCCTGTCAGGAAGGGGAGAAGCAGTGTTTGTGGACACACCCCCACACTACAACATCAGCTCTTACAAACCTTCTTAGAGGCACAGACAAGAATAGCTCTAGAATTTAATTATTTATTTAATACAATGAACAAATATGATATTTGAAGGCCATTAGGGGCCAGTTCTGCTGCTGTTAAGCTAGTGCAAAAAATAGCTTGAACATCACTCTTTAACTCATTGCATAATGACAGAAGTAAAAACAACAGTTCAGGGACAGGGTGCCATGACAAAGCTCAATGACTCTGGGAAACTGAGCAGAGATTCTATAACGGGAGCCTTACGGTTATGTCCTCCCTGTGCAGGTCTCTGCATCCTTCTGTGAAATATCTGCAGTCAAACTGGGCCAAGGCAAGTTGTCAAGGGCTGACTGCTGACATATTTATGGGCCAGCGTGCTTAATGCAGTCCAAGGCTGGGAATAGATGACGGATATTAAGTGAAGAGATAAATAACACTGGATGTGTTGATGGCTTGGGAGCAGCCGACTGCGGCTTGCTGCGGTCGTAGTTATGACCTATCTTTCCCCTCAGTCAGCCATTCTACAAAAGGCAGACATTTAATTGGTGTCTAGTTGAATTTGGATTCTTTATTAATAACCTTCATTAGGCATTCAGAACCCATTTGGAGCTGAGGCTGAAAACCTGCCATTTTGTCTCGGTGATGGACAGTACTGATATCCTTAAACAGTTCTAGTAACAGAAGCGCAGCCATTCAATTAGGCGGCAGCATCTGATTGCTGTGGTACACAGCTTTGTGCGAAAGGCCAATTTGTTACAATGAAGGAATACATGTCCACAATCCAGTACTGGTTACACATTCTGCTTAGATAGTATCATGCAAGCACTTCACAATAGGCTAAATTTGAAAAAGTGAATCTGATCTATAAAGCAGTTTCATTCCCCTGACGTCGGCCACTGGAGCAATGAATCAGAAAGAAAATGAGGATGCATCCTGCCTCCATTACCCCTGGAGGTGAGGACCATCTGGCTCCAGGAGGTGCTGATGGATGCTCTCCACCTCCCCCCGGAGCTTTGGCTTATGGCTGGGTCATTCCTGCAGGGTACAGGCCATCTGACCCCATGAGTATTAACAGCTGATTGGGTAAAAGTGTTTCCGTGCATATGTGTATGCATAACTGAGCATTTCTGTGTAAGTTAGTTTATTGTTTATTGAAGCATATGCGTGTGGACATTTAAATATCTCATGGGACCCCGAAGAAACATATTGTGGATTGCCCTACATGTGGAAAACCTGTCATTTTTAGAGCCTCATCTACATGTGTTTAATTAAATGGGCAAAAAGTATTTTTGTGACATGTTTGAATTGACCCGTGACCAGCATAAGCAGTTTGAAAATGTATGGAGAGATGGACAGATTTTTGTATTGAGGCTAAGTAGCCTTACATCTCTATAGTTGTGGGTTCAGTTTGGCCCCTGGCTCTGCGTATGTGTGAGGAGTTTGCATGTTATCCCTGAATTTGTATGAATGTCCACAGCCATGCAGTTTAGCTGGATTAATGCTTCTAAATTACCCTTGTGTGTGTATACATTTGAGCATGCATCCTGTAATGAACAGGCGTCTCATCCAGGGTTTCTCCTGCCCAGTACTTCCTAGGATAATCTCCTAACTCAGCACAAGCCTGCATTTGATAATCTATAGAAAACTGTTGTACAAATTGTTTTGGTGGCTTGACATCCAATAGGATTCTATATAGTTATACCTAAACTGTATCCTCTGCCCACCAAGAAACACTGGAGGTAAAACAGGAGGAGGAGAGAAGCCAGCTGACCTGCTGGCTCATGCTTCTGAATGTGGGCCTCACCACTGCTTGCAACACTGCCCAAACGCAGCAGGGGAACAGGGCTAATTTGTTAACTTGCTTGGACAGCCCACCATCTGCTGTTTTGGATCTGCCTATACCTTCTGTGTATGAGCTTGACTCTAGTGGAGAGGAAAGAATCCATGAGGAAAGTGCATATGAAGGAATAAAACACAAAATAAAATAACAGTAATTTGAAATTGCACTGTCAATAACAGGAGACAAAAATTCCACATCAATGGACCAGATAAAATACCCTTTGTGCGTATTATATTACAGTCAAAGTTTGTAGCACTCAGTAATATTCAGCAGACAGTTATCTTGTGAATAATACAAAATGGGACTGTATGTGAACACTAAACTAATTTGCTGCTGCTAACACACAATTACATAGGGCACCATTATAGAGGGAGCTGATTACTCAAGGGTTTGTAAAGGTGCCCTTCCTTAGTATGATGAATTGACAGTTATACTTTCCTGTGACAGGACAATAATGCTCCCATCCAAAAATCACAATAACACCAGATAATTAACTCTGTGCCATTTTTACCCATCTCAGGTAACAAACACATATCTCCATATCTTTCCTGTGACAGTGTCTTGTTTACACTACGGGTCACCAAACTTTTTGAAACTGAGAGCTACTTCACGGGTACTGAGCCATACGAAGGGCTACCAGTTTGAAACACTCTCCTAAACTTATCTAAACTTCATGTATAATAAACATGTTTTAAATGCTTTTTAAAAAATATTGTCATTTTCAAATCTATATAAATGCATATTTGATTAAAGAATAGCAAGAGGATAAAATTAAATTTTAGACGCAGCTTACTGATGAGTTGTGCTATTTTTAGAACAGGTCTGTGGGCGACTCATGTGGTCCTTGGCGGCACCCTGGTGCCCGTGGGCACCATGTTGGTGACCCCTGGTTTACACACTCATGCCATATCCCCTGAAAAGTTAGGTTGTGCTGCATAAATTCAATACCTTTATTGAAATCTTTCAGAATCAGCCAATGAATGTAACTTTTCACCCATACGCAAGCCTTCGCCAACTCAGCTAAGGCTGTAAAATGAATAGTTTGACAGTAAGGTGATTTGGGAAAAAGTGCAAAGAAAGATGCTGGAATGTGTGTCTACTTGGAGAGCATTCAGATGGCAGAAAGGGAGACAGGGACACAGTGCATGATTCAAGCAGCTTCTCCATTCAGTTGATGGCTTGCACACAGTGGAGAAGGTAATCATCCCTGCTCTCTGGGATAGCTTATACTTCCCACAATGCCTCTGTGGAATGGTTCTCACCTGATCTCACTGCTTCATATGGGAAATCATAGACTGGGCAATTAGAGTTACAGTCTGCACTGGTTCTACTCTCTGTTTTACTCTCTTTCTTGGTCTGGCAATAGGAGTCATGAAAGTCTTAGGTCTTTTGCACATAAAATCTGGGCAGCTGGGTATGCACATTTTTTTTTCATATTTTACAATGTCCTGGCAGGTCCTGGTGAATGCAAGAAAATACTAATTTTTAAGAATGATACCCGATTATACTATCATCAGGGACAGAACCAGGAAGTCCATTTTTAGTGGGTAATTCACAGTTCCATCTGTGATCTCATTGGACCCAGAAACATCAAAGGTAATTTTCACTGGGCAGTGACACATCAATGTGCTAGTGGGTATGAGCAGCAGCTATGGCAGGCTGAGCAACTGCTGTACTTAGAAAGACGGCGAGGATGTGCCTCAGTCCAGACAGACGACTAATAAGAGAAAAACTAGAGGGGAAAAAAAACGGGTATACATGGATTTTAAATGTCAACTGAAAGTACAGCTACACTGACTCAACTATAAAAGTAATTTGCCAATGACTATGCAAACAGCTGCAGTTAAGATGCTGGCATATCCTCATTGTCACTTGGGTATCGTAACATCTATGTTCTCATAATAAATAATAATAATAATAATAATAATAATAATAAACAAAATAATAATAATACATTTTATTTATAATGCACTTTACATTTTCTGAAAATCTCTAAGTGTTACAAAACCTCAACCACGATCATGAACGCTATGCATACAATGCGGTACCACTCATTAGGCGCTGAAATATACACATACCCTCAGATTGTTCGACAGAAAATCTATGTGATATCAGAAACCTCATGACGTGTCCTCCTCTAGACCAGACAGAGAGACATTACCAGTAGGGATCTTAATCATAACAAGACCAGCTGTGTAAGCAAGTGGTTTGGACTCAAACCAACTACTGAGAGAATTTTATCAAGGACAGAGGCCTTCTGAGATAATGCAAACTCATCCTGGAAGCAAATAAATTTAGAAAAATAGCAGAATGTTGGATCAAGGGTAGTTTCATATTTCTGCTGAAGTGACAGATTTGCATACTCTCTTCCTGTACCGCAAGATAATGAAAGACATTGAACAGCCTCCAAATATCAGGTCACTTGTAAGTACCATCATAAAAGTGGCCCTTAAACACATGAGGCATGTACGTTACGAAGGAGATCGCTGCTGAGTAAACAGGAAAAACTTATCTGTACACAGCAAAAAGCATCTGAAAAAGTAATTTGGCAAATGCAAGAGCACAACACTGATTGATCTGGTAAACTGATCATGTCACTGGTAACTCCAATGCACGAAATTTAAACATTAATATTGTACTTGCAATGAAACAGTGTTGCAAATTATCTGCTGAATTCAGAAGCACTGTAGGTTGGTAAGAGCGGTACCAAATAAGACTCCTGTGAGCCTTTAATGACAACCCATTATCTACTTTATCTCTACAAGTACAATTCCATAATATACTATATACAGACCGGTCATTTATTTTGCCCGAAACCTCAGTTGACCAGTTAACTTATAAGAATCAAAGCCAGTATTAGCACTGCCATGTAATACTGCACTGATTCTTGGGAATTTGGATAAAACAGGTTTTAATTCTGAAAATAAGAAGTTACTTAAATTACAAAATCTGAAGGTATATCATTTTAGACCAAGGTCTTGGCTGTTCAGCAATGCACCGGTGCAACCTCCTCATTTTGTATTTTTTTCATAAATTTTTCCAGTTATTACTTTGTTTTTGTCAACATAAATTCAAAGTTGAGTGTAATGATGATGGGGAGGAGGGGGGGGGGGGTTGGGGGGGAATGTTGTGAATGATGGATGTGGCAAGCCAAATGAATGTGGCATGATAGTGAATTGAGAGAGAGAGGGAAGGTACACCCCCTCCCCTAGGGTTGGACAATACAGAAGAAATATAGGGGGAATTACATCAATAAAAAATACAAAAGAGGTTAATGAAGCATTACAGGTCACAGTGGTATTTATTGTGACAATTATATTCTAGCCTCCATTGAGGACCATTTGGAGGTTTTTGTCACCACCGTCAGACAGAAAACCTGACGGTGGTGACGTCTGACGGTGGCGACAAAAACCTACTCTTTCACACGATATACATAAGTTGCTCACATTAGCAATTTTGTTTCCCCTCTGTTGCTAGCTACTTCAAACCTCTTCATAAAAAGTACACATTTATGTCATAATCTAATCTAATATTTTTTTTTACAAAAGAGACGGTGTTCACATGTTATGGTTGTGACAGTAGCAGTGTCCAAAAATATGAACAAGTTTAAGAGAAAATAGCAAACTTACAGGAGCTTAAGTAATCTTGAAGCATACAGTAGAGCTGAAGGTTTGAAAATGGGGTCCACAGGAATGTAGTTGACCTTGTAGTTGCCTGATTTTATTGCTTTTTATAAATATCTGACGGTGGTGACAAATAGGTGGGACACATTTTGAGCAACCACAACGTAATAGCAAATACAGTGGTACCTCGGAACTCAAACTTAATCCGTTCAGAACTCCGGATCGAATCCTAAAAAGTTCGCGTTCTGATCAAATGTTCCCCATAAGAAATAATGGAAAACCAATTAATTGGTTCCCGGCCCCAAAAAATTAGACAGAAATATGTTTTTTTTAGCATTTAAACACAGAATGAACCGAATAAAACAAGAAGAGCATATACTGTACTAAACACATCTAAGTACATTTATCAAAACAGTGATTTTTAAAGTAAGAAAATAAATGTATCCAAACAATGTGTCCTGCCCCGATTGTCCGCTCCTTCCGTGTGCCACGCCCCCTCGTTAACTCCGTGTGGAATCCCCATGTGATCAGCTGTTTCTGGTTGTTGTCATTAGTCCTCTGTATTTCATCCGCGTTTCAGTTTGCTTCCCCAGTTTGGGCATTGTATTGTCCGTCTGTGTTTTGCCTGCCTTACCTGTAATTAAACCCCGTATTCCCCGATACCCTGACGTCTGCGCCATTGTCTCCGATCCGTCCCCGCTGGGCACGACAATATTTATTATAATTAAATGTATTAATGGTTTATTATTAATATTAAAATAATGAATAAGAAATCTTTATTTTTTAATGTATTTTATTATATAATAATTACTGTTACTGTCTATCATTGTATAAATATATTTTTACTGTCTAAATATATGTATGCAGCTAGTGTAAACATGCACAATGCTATCACAGCGAATGCAAGGCTGAGACTGAAGCGTTACCCTTTATTTCCGCTGAGAGACGTGCCGCGTGACTCATTTCCCCACACGTCCAAGTTATCTGAGGTCAGCGTTCATGGTTTGACTTCTGAGATTCAGATCGAGTTCTAGGTTTTTTTTTCGAACTGGTTGGTTCGACTTAAGAAATTTGAGTTATAATGAGTTCGGGAACTGAGGTACCACTGAATTGTTCAAAAATCACTCTTTGTAGTTTTTAATACATATTACAATGTACTCTTTCATGTGGTAAAGATACTATTCAGTTCAATTATTACTTTTTGTTTTTTTTATCAAGTTGAAATGATTATCCCCTATCTGAGGACAACTAATTTTGTTAACAATGGGCCAGCATATAATCATTAAATTAATAAAAATAAAAAATAAGCCTATAAAAGAACCTTACATATGTGCAAAGTACCCCCTAATTATAAACTTGGTTCTTTTTATTCATGAAAATGTTATTAATTTCCAACAGAATGAGCACTTTTCTTAGTGGGACATGTTTTTGCCAGAGTTTCAAGAATCGGTGACTGCATAAATGCATAGGCTTCAGATTATGGGAAAAAAAATTTGCCAATTCCAAAGTGTGTTTGGGAAACACAGAGTGTTGTTGCTTGTCCAAACATTATTGTGCAAAACCTCATACATTATAGCGCTCCTTTTAGCTGGCAACTCTACATTAGCGAAGGCTAATACATTGTTGAAACAAAAATGATTCAGCTTAACTTCACGACAGCATTAAAAACTCCTGCAATCCAAAGTAAATAACTGTTGAAAGATTACTGCCAACAATATCTGAGTAATTTAAAAAAGTACGGCTTTCAAAAGCATCCTTCATAAGAAATTTCATTGCAACCAGATGCTAATTTTAGATCTGCTGGCTTTTTTGTGTATACAGTCCCTTCACCCATCAAAATAAAAGAGGAGATACAACCAACACTGTTTGCTGGGATAGGATTTAATTTTTTTGTGTGTGAAATCTGTTACTCAATGGTTAGTATTGTTCAGAAAACACTGAATGAAAGATGTACAGCTTATTTCTTAGTTGGAGGCTCCCGGAGTCTAACGATTGTGTTTGTGTCTTAAGTGTGAATCCAATAAAAGCAAATTCCTGAACCAGGTATTTAGAAATGTCCATCCAAAGCCAATTGCTACCAGTTCTGCTTCACGGAAGATAGCCTCGATGAGAAACAAACTGTAGGACTATTTTAAAAAGAGAAACCAGCAAGATTCATAAAGGACCTCTGAAAACAGAAAAATCTATTGAGACACAAATCAGTCTGAAAGAACATCAAAGGATTGTTTATTAGCAACCAAGAATAAATGGCTGATTTTTACCAGGGTATATAACTGAAGCTTGCTGATCTTCAGAAGCTTCAGAAAAAAACTATGAAAAAGTAAGAGAGAGAGACAAATACACTGTGTTGATAAATTTACCATTTGGATTTGGAAGACAGTCTCAGACAACTGCCTTCATCACACCTAATGTCTCAAGCCGGAAGAAGAATGATGAGTCCCAATAAAACACAGTAATCTTTCCCCACGTGCTCATCTCTATATCGGCTGTAGTAACTAGTATTAGGAGAAAAAAGGTTTTAAAACCTATAGAGGGTGTATTTTATAATGAACTGCCAGTAACAGATTGGATTAAGCCACTTCCCCTTGGTTATCTTATTCATTCACATCAGGTCAAACCAGGTAGTGACTGACAGAGTAGCCCCCCCATTTACTGACAGTTTCAAAGCCTCATGTCTCCCAACAGGTTATCATCGGCACACATGCAGTCCTACAATCTTTCAGTCCACTGCCAAACACGCCAGAAGATGTGACATGTTGTTTGCATTGCAGTGAGGTCAATTAACATAGATTCAGGCCGGCATTCACAATGCTACCAAATAAAAGGCTAAGCTTTGTCACTTTTACATTTTCAGCTATTTTCGTATCTGCAGAAGGCAAACTATACAGAACATTCATGCTGAAAAAGCATTAAACCAAATTTAAAAACCTTTTTACTTTCCCATGCCAAGACCTACAGTTGCAAGAAAAAGTATGTGAACCCTTTGGAATTATATGGATTTCTGCACAAATTGGTCATAAAATGTCATCTGATCACAACAATAGACAAACACAATCTGCTTAAACTAATACCACGTAAATAATTATATGTTTTGATGTTTTTATTGAACACACCATGTAAACATTAACAGTGCAGGTGGAAAAAGTATGTGAACCCTTGAAGTTAATGACTGGTTGACCCTCCTTTGGCAGCAATAACCTCAACCAAACGTTTCCTGTAGTTGCAGATCAGACCTGCACAACGGTCAGGAGGAATTCTTGACCATTCCTCTTTACAAAACAGTTTCAGTTCAGCAATATTCTTGGGATGTCTGGCGTGAATCGCTTTCTTGAGGTCATGCCACAGCATCTCAATTGGGTTGAGGTCAGGACTCTGACTGGGACACTCCAGAAGGCGTATTTTCTTCTGTTGAAGCAATTCTGTTGTTGATTTACTTCTATGCTTTGGGTCGTTGTCCTGTTGCATCACCCATCTTCTGTTGAGCTTCAGTTGGTGGACAGATGGCCTTAAGTTCTCCTGCAAAAGTCCTTGGTAAACTTGGGAATTAATTTTTCCTTCAATTATAGCAATCTGTCCAGGCCCTGACACAGCAAAGCAGCCCCAAACCATGATGCCCCCTCCACCATACTTCACAGTAAGGATGAGGTTTTGATGTTGGTGTGCTGTGCCTCATTTTCTCCACACATAGTGTTGTGTGGGTCTTCCAAACAACTCAACTTCGGTTTCATCTGTCCACAGAATATTTTGCCAGAGTGCTGTGGAACATCCAGGTGCTCTTTTGCAAACTTCAAACGTGCTTGAAACATGCTTCAAACGGCTTCCTCTGTGGTGTCCTCCCATGAACTCAATTGTTGTTTAATGTTTTACATATCGTAGATTTGCCAACAGGGATGTTAGCATGTGCCAGAGATTTTTTGTAAGTCTTTAGCTGACACTCTAGGATTCTTCTTCAACTCATTGAGCATTCTGCGCTGTGCTCTTGTAGTCATCTTTACAGGACAGCCACTCCTAGGGATAGTGACAGTGCTGAACTTTCTCCATTTATAGACAATTTGTCTTACCATGGACTGATGCACATCAAGGCTTTTGGAGATACTTTTATAGCCCTTTCCAGCTTTATGCAAGTCAACAATTCTTAATCGTAGGTCTTCTGAGAGCTCTTTTGTGCGAGGCATCGTTCACATCAGGCAATGCTTCTTGAGAAAAGCAAACTCAAAGACTGGTGTGTGTCTTTTATAGGGCAATGCAGCTTTGGTCATAAAATCTCATCTCATTGATTGGACTCTGTCATTAGCCTAGGGGTTCAAATACTTTTTCCACCTGCACTATTAATGTTTACATGGTGTGTTCAATAAAAACATCAAAACATATAATTATTTGCGTGGTATTAGTTTAAGCAGATTGTGTTT
The DNA here is from genome assembly GCF_048594095.1 of Paramormyrops kingsleyae. Lineage (NCBI taxonomy): Eukaryota > Metazoa > Chordata > Actinopteri > Osteoglossiformes > Mormyridae > Paramormyrops > Paramormyrops kingsleyae. The sequence continues at coordinate 2,104,463 of NC_132807.1, read as the reverse complement.
GTCTATTGTTGTGACTTAGATGAAGATCAGGTGACATTTTATGACCAATTTGTGCAGAAATCCATATAATTCCAAAGGGTTCACATACGTTTTCTTGCAACTGTACATACGTCTGCATTGGTCTAAAACGGTTAAACACACTTGAGTGCTGAATGAGTCCAGGATGTACTAACTCTGGCATACATTCAGAACCAGGGTGTGTGCTAGAAATCATTATTATATTATCTAGCAATCACCTTGACTCTTGAAATAATATTGACCTTCCTTCCAATGTCCATAACGATCAAAACATTTCCAAATAATAAAATACTAAATGTGCTAAAAAATAAATAAATATGGTGAGAAATCAAAACTGATTGATCTTCAAGATGCAACACATTTATTTTCAGTAATTTCACCTCTATAATTTCTGTGGCACAGGTTTACAGCTTTATTATTTAGCAGAGAGTTTGGGGGCTTAACTTCACACATTAGATGTTATTTGTACAGGTTACCCTCCAATTTGTGGGTGGTAAGGCTGCACCATAATTCCCTGCATGGCTTCACATATGTGCAAATCACATTTGCCAAATATGTGCATGTGTCCATTACATCCATTAATCATGTGCCATCCTCCCAGCGACTGCTCTGTGCTTCCAGGGATCAGCCAAGCTGTTCCGCTCAGTCCCCAGTCTGTCGCCACGTCGACATGGCGACAAAGGGAGCCACATGACCACTCTGAAACTGACTTGCTGTGCTGTCAACTGTGCAAGGGTTAGTGGCTTGTGTTCATGCAGTGTTCTCATTTAGGTTTTTTTTGTCTAACCGGTCAGGAAACGCTAATTTAGGATGCTCTTTGAACATTTCCTCATCCTTCCCTGAGAAAATTATACCCTTCCCAAAGTGAAATTTCTATAGTAGAGAAGGAAGGTGGTGCATTGGGTTTGTCAATGGGAGTCTCCTCGTCTGAGTGGCAGCCAAGTCTATTGTATCACTTAATGAACATGCTGTTATTTTCAATTTTATGGTGTTTAAATAAAAAATGAACAGCAGTTTACTGGGACTCCATTTGTAGACTGTACGAATGAACAAAAACTACACACATTATGTATGTTAACCCATATGATCTGTGATTTGACAAGGTTAAATTCTTCCATTTATACATCTCTCCAAGTGAGGCAGAAGCACACTGCTTTCAACAATTTAATTTCACTTCCTCATTTGGTTTTGTAATCTGACTTTTGAACATTTTTATTACAAGTGCCTGATAGCAGCAATAAATCACCTTAAAATGTCTTTTCTTAATAATTAAATTCCTTCCGTTCTAATTTATATGTCACTCATAAAAATATTAAGGATTACCTTTTCCTCCTTTCGTATCATGTACAAGAATAGCAAACGAATGCTTGGGTTATGACTAAAGAACAGTCCCATTTCAATTAACTGGCACCTACGGTGGCACAGAACATATTCAACTGTAAACCTCAAAGACTGTGGAAAGGCTTGAAAATACATGAAGATTTTCATAATACTACAGGAATAACAACAGAACCACCTGCGTTTTGGCACATTTTGGCCCAATCCCAATACTCCCACTTAGCCCTATCCCTTAGTCCTACCCCTCAGTTTTGCGCGTACCCGCGTAGGGTAGTGTTGTCCCATTTCTTTTTAGCAGCGAGGGATAGTGGTGTTCAGCCCTCAAGCTAGCCCTTGAAACGGAGATTTTTCAGATGCTGACTCAAAACCGAGTGAAAGAAGAAAATTCCCACAATGCATTGTTATACACAAGAAGAAAAGAAAAGATGGCTAGCGGTGTGGGGAAAGAAGCTCATAAATATAATACATCTTTATAAATACGCTTGCAAAAAAATCTAATTTTCAGCGGAATATCTTAGTTTAATGTAAGTGAAATGGAGTATTAGGTTGAATTTTTCAAAAACAATTTTCTGAAAATCGCTAATTCCGTGCGTAGAGACAGAGCAATATCTCTGTAGTATTTATAGAAAAAGAACCGAGCAGGGGTGAGTTTCACAAAACCGTTGAATTAAGAACGTATTTATTCAGAGAGAGAGCATTCAAAGTCCTTTTTATGTAGTTTTTTGGCTACGACACTTTTGGTCCCTTTAAGTATTTATATTGTTTGTTTCAGACCACACAGATCCAATAGTATACAGGCAGGTGCAGAGTCATGCCTCAAGTTGCACGGAAGTTAATAAATCCTCACCAAAGAGCACGCATCTGTTGTGCCCTGTCCTAAGTGTTCTTATCGACACCCCATGGCGACAACAAACTCCACCTGAACTAATGCAGAGCCTCACCTACATTTTAGATAACATCCCTTAGAATCTTTTCATCAACACAAGTGAAGGCAATGATGTCAGCCAGAACACACTTTTTTGTATATTTCATGTTAAGGTTTAACCATCTCTAAATAACAGTGTAAACCACAGATAGCAGTTTACAGACAGATCTTCCACAAAGGGTCTTTTAAACCAGACACAATTAACCACTGTCTGAGGTCTACAGAAAAGGGGTTTCATGTAATTCACTGACATGACTTCAAGGTTGAAGAGGTTTGTGTGCATTGTTTGTTACAGCTTGAATAGAATCAATTCACAGAAGCTTCTTGACAGCTGGATGCCGTGTCAGTATGTTCTTACTCTCACCCAGCCCTTCAGGCATATAAGTCATGTCGGTTCATATATGACAAAGTGCTGGGGGGGTATTTTACACTGGTTTATTGCTGCTTTTGAAACAAATAACCTGAAAATCTCTGTCGTTTGCTAATATCAGCAAAGATATTACCATGGTTTTATGTTAATTCCCGGCAGAAGAATGAGCCAAGTACACACACAGGAGAGCTTGCTGAATATTCACAGATATCTGCCTTCCCCAGTAGTAAACTCACTTCCAGGCATTAAGGAAAATGCCCCTCTGTTGTTATGAGACCTGCTCAATTATTCATTGTGTAAATTATGTCACAGAGATACCATGTGACCTGATTTTATCTTCTGAAGGCCGAAATTACGAAATGCAGACATTGTATAGCAGGGTGCAAGTGCAAAATTGCAGTTTTTTCAGAAAATGCACCAATTGCTTCCCAAAAGTTTCATGGTTATGGAAGGTTTGGTGACAACATATGTATTTCCTTTCTTTGTATTGGTACAACATAAAAAACTGGCTTGGTGGGCTAAGCCTCTGGTGTGAAGGGCGTTGGTTCCAGCCCAGCCTCGGCAGGATACTCACATATCCGTGGGTCCTTGAGTAAGGCCCTTAACCCCCAGTTCCCTGGGTGTCACAAGGTGGCGGACCCTTTGCTGTGACTCCCAAGCTTGCTCTCACCATATGTGTCTGTATCTCATGGAGAGCAAGATAGGTCAAAGAGAATTTCCCCACATGGATTAACAAAGTAACACCAGGCTGTGTTTTATGTGTCTGTGTGTACCAAATTTACCATGGAGAAAAGATGGAAAAGTAGAGAACTGTCAAAGGAGGTAAGAAACAGAATTGTAGAAAAGCATGGACAATTGCACTGCTACAAGTCCTTCTACAGAGACCTTCACATTCCTGTGTCCACTGTGCACAACGTAATCAAGAACTTTAAAGTCCATAACACTATAGCCAACCTCCATGGACAAGGACAGAAGCAAAAAGCTGATGAAAGACTGCAGCAGAGGATTGCCTGAGTGGTGGTAAAGGAACCTTGATCAACTGCCAAACAGAATGAAGCTAACCTTCAGACATAAGGTAGTTTCAACTCACCATCCATCAGCATCTCAGTGAAAGGGGGCTCTATGGTAGGAGACCCCGGAGGACCCCATTGACACAAACCAAACAGGAGTTCACCAAGACACTCCCAAATAAGCCAAAAATCTTCTGGGAGGATGTCCATTGGACAGATAAGTAGGCCTGTCACGATAACACATTTTGCTGGACGATAAATTGTCCCAGGAATTATTGCGATAAACAATTATATCGCAGTGACGTCATTTCCGCCAGTGCGAAATACGGCTCACTTGTTTCCAGTTTGAGTAACTATGAGTGCAAGAAAGGATAAACTTGTGTTTCAGAAGCTAAAAAAACAATAATAATAATTTCCTAAGTGCACCACGTCCTCAAAATTTCCAAAGTTTCCACGCAAATCCATTCGGCAAATCCAACATATTTATACTCAACATTTCATATAATTTATTGCCACATTATACTTTACCGCTTATAGTGAACGTCTACCTGGGCAAAATTGATAATTATAATCGGATGATCATCATAACCGATTTTTTCTTCTTCATGTCTCAGTCTAACTGACACGTATATATTTCTTACATGAATAATAGGTAATAAAAAGGACAGCGTCACTAATTTTGATTGCAAAATATATTACAACCGTTTCAAACGCTTTTCAAATTACAGTACTGTACAAATTAAAGTACTGAACTGTGTATAATTAAAATACGCTATATAATACAGTATAATACTGTACCTAAATATTAAATTTTATTTATACAGCGTATTTTCACAGCATTGTCTGAAAGCATTCGCTGCAGCATCTCCGTGGCTCATTTTATGGCGGTTTATCATAAGCTTTGATGAGTCTATATAACACAAATCTGAATATTGAACAGCTTTAATTAGAACTCTGATAAATTACCAGTGCTGCCATACTTTTACACTATGATGTTTGTCATGCTTCTTCATGGATCTGAAGCAGCAACCTCTCCTGTTCCCGTGTTTCTGTTTGACACTAAGAATAGCAAACACAGATTAACGTAATGTGTACTTAAGCACTTATAGAACATACTAAGTTAAACATACTCCGCTAGAATGACTGGGGATGTTCATAGTTACTTCATTGCCACATACATACACTATCACTGTCCAGGAGTAACGTCTATTAGCATAAGCTATAGCTAACGCCAGCCACAAAGTTGAACGAATAAGACTCCCCTTCGTATCCGTGGATGTAAGACAAGGCAAACATCTTAAAGCCCTTCTCTAATTTACTCGTTGGTACTTTTTTGGAGAATGATTTACAAGAGCGATGTACGTCGTTGATCATAAGTTTGGGCAAGTCCTGTAAACTGCATGTGAACGATGGGAGCCGGCTCCTGTTCAAGTGCCGTTTTATTAATGTTTATAGAATTGTCCGGGTTTTTGAGCTGCCTAAACATTAAGGACGACAGTGGCCGGAACACGTTGTCTTCTGAAAAAGCCTGCCCACGAGACGGCGTCTTATTTTTAACAAGCTCAAATCAGGTCACACTAATCAGCATCAGGTTAAACGAAGACAGGGGCGGGTTTTTTAAAAAGAGCCGTTTAGGAGCTGAGTGGTGAGCTGAGCCAAATGAGCCGGTTTGCTAAAAAGAGCCGATATTCCCATTTGGTAGAGACACGAAGAAAACAAACAAGCATGCAAATGAAAATTATCGTGGCCGGAAAAATTATTGACCTCATTTTAATTATCGTGCAATTAATTGATTTATCGTTTATCGCGACAGGCTAGGACTGGACGATATGGCAAAAATTTATATCACGATATATTTCTTAATTTTGGTAGATACGATATAATTCCAATATCGATATGGACAATATTAAAAAGCCTCAGGAAAAAACTGCTGAGGACACACACAATGGATGTCTGCAAACTGAATTTGCAAAGTCTATAATACCTCCAGGCTCCTCCTATTAAAATTATATATATTATTTTTTAAATGGAAACAGTAAAAAAAAAAATAAGGTTCACTTTTTATTTGTATTTAGCCTTTACAAACAAGAAATGTGAAATAAACTATCAAATAAATAAAACTCTCAGACTCAGCTTATTAACAATAATATATTTCCATTTAAACTAGAACAGGCCGATTATTCATATACAGTCGAACCCGGTTATGTTGCCGGCCTAGGGGGTTGCCAAAAAGCGTCGAGATAACCGATGATCGAGATAACCGAAAACCAATATGGCAGCAATATATTAACATGTGCTTGAAATTTATTTATGTGCGTTAATAACTGAGAATGTACATGCACGGGTTTTTGGTGTTTTTGGCATTGCCGCGATTTGTTTGACGCGATCGGCATGCTATAAATATGTACATACATCAGGGCCGGTTCTAGACATGCATATATGAGGGGGCAGACAGAAATGTGAAGGGGGCACATGGTGGCGACAAAGGCGGGAAAGGGGTGGGGTGGTGCTCTGGATAACTGTTTTTGTCATGTAATTGGATTGCACTTTGTCAGGCCTCTACCCTAAAACCTGTCCAACTTGGGTGTCCCACCTGAAGGCTAAGCTTCTGCTGGTGTAGCTCTAAGGTCACTGAGGCACGCAAACCCCCTGACCACATAAGGTGCCAATCCCTCAGGGGCAAAACTGAAAAGTAAAACAACAAAAAATAAAATAAAATATTCCTCATCAGATTAAAACAAGTAAAAACATGGCATTTACCTTAATTGGATGGCCTATATCAAACATATTTGAACCCAACAAAACACTTTTCACTATTGCCAATATTACCAAAACTAAAAAGGGTAGGCTAAGTTATGAAAAAGAAAAAATCAATTCACCGAGTCTTGAAATATAAAACTGAAAAATAGGATCGGTCAGGGTTAATTTCACTACATGTTTTACTTGTTATAACTATGTATGTGACGAATAAAGAATCTTGAAATCTTGAAATTACAACGAACAAGTCGCTCAATGAGAATGAATGACGTAACCGACTGGCTAAGCTGCTTCTAGCGCCGAGGTGGTTAAAATGGTACGGTCCACACTAGGGGTGTCTGAAATCGTTTCACATAAAATTTTCCTACAAGGTGAGGTTATCTTTTTTTAAAAAAAAGAAAGAAAAAAAAAGAAAAATGTTAAGACCCCCGCCCCAAACTGCTATTTTTGTCTATTTGGGGGGGTCTTGATCGGGGGGTACTGGGGGGTACAGTACCCCCCGATCAGGACCCCCCCCCCCCCAAATAGACAAAAATAATTCGAACCATTATCTCACGAGTCGCTATGATTTTGACGAGAGAGACTGCTGCTTCCTCTAAACCTCCCGCACTCACGCAGCTCATTTCGCTCTGCCCTGCCTACTGAGAAACTGGCTCATTTGCATACTAACAGTGATTGGATGTTTAGCTGTGGGGAGGGTGAGTGGGGGATCTCTGCCGAGTGCCGTGTGAGCCCGCGCACAAACAGAACGCGGAGGGAAAGAGCGAACAGGAAGTGAAACTTATCATCTCGTTTGTGCCTTTTTCAGTGGATTTTTCAGCTACTGTAGTAAATCTTGTCCATATTCAGTTTGTGGGTAATTATTATTTTCTTCCTCAACTTCTAAAAGTTTGATTTAAGGGGGCAGGACGTTTGCTTAAGGGGGCGTTGCCCCCTCTTGCCCCAGCGTAGAGCCGGCCCCGACATACATGTTGGCTAACAAAAGGCATATGTGCACCAACTAACAGCAGAGATTTACCAGTATACAATAAAAACCACCGTCGTTTCTCAATACAAACCTTTACAATGTTGGAGAATATAATTAAACACAAAGATCGCTCACAAAATCACAAAAAACCTGCGGGGTGTACTGTAGTTCGTTTTTACAAAAAGCTAACCAGTGTCAAAATTAAATTCATGAGTCATTTCGCTCTGAAAAGTATCATACACGCGGTTACTATGGTTTCTTTACAAAGTCTAAAATGCTTTGTTGCTTTTGCTTTTAACAGTCTGCTTGAAAACAAATGCTTTAATATTATTTATGCTGTCTAAAAAAGTTTTACCTGGATCGCGTTTCACAGCTGCGTTGTTCAGCAAATTACCATGTGAATGCGATTTGAATACACGCTGTTTAGCACTTGTGATACATTTTTAAAAGCCGGCGAATCGTCACGGGGAACGAGATAACTGATGTTAAGTGGCGATTTTGGCCCTCTTTTGTGCTCGAGATATTAGGGTTCGGCGACATAAAAGAATCGACATAACCGATGAGAAAATGCTAAGACAAAGAGGGAATTTGGCGGTTCCACTTCAAAAACGTCGACTTAATAGGGTTGGCGAGTCAACGGAGGACGAGATAAGTGGGTTCGACTGTATATATATATATATATATATATATATATATATATATATATATTCAAATGTATATCGAAATATCGGAAATGTGTTTAAAAATCGTATCACCGTTATTGAAAAAAATTCTATCGCGATATATATTTATATCAAATTATTGTCCAGCCCTACGACAGGCCTACAGATAAGACCAAATTAGAGCTTTTTGCTGAAGCACATCATCTTCATGTTTACTACAAACAAAAGGATGCCTTGAAAGAGAAGGTTAGCAGTATTGCTACAGTCAAACATGGAGGAGGTTCACAGAAGTTTTGAGGTTGCTTCACTTCTTCTGCCACTGGGTGCCTTGAAACTGTGCATGGAATTATGCAATGCAAATTTTACCAATGTATTTTGGAGCGTAATGTAGGGACCAGTGTCAGAAAGCTTGTTCTCTGCTGAAGGTCATGGGTATTTAAACTGGACAACGATCCAAAGCACACTTCAAATAAGCACCCAGAAATGATTTCACGCCACGTGCTGGACTGTTCTGAAGTTTTGATCTAAATCCCATAGAATGTCTGTGGAGAAATCTAAATAGAGCAGCTGGGGGAAGGCACCCATCAAATCTGTGAGACCTGGAGCAGTTTGAAAAAGAAGAGTGCTCCAAAATTCCAGCAGAGTGGTGCAAGAAGCTTATTCATGGATACAGGAAGTGCTTGTTTGCCATTACTCTTTGCAAAGACTGTGCTATCAAATATTAAGTCTCGGGTGCCAATAATTTTATCAATACAATTTTTGTTAGATTTGACTTATTTTTCTCCAGATTTTTTGCATGGAGTCAATGCAAATAAAGGAAATACATAAGTTAGCACTGTAATGTCAACGTTTTTGCATGAGAATTGGTGCATTATCTGAAAGAAACTGCAGATGTTCCCATATTTTGGCCACAGCTGCGTAAAGCATGCAAAAATATCAATAATTACTCAATAGGGTAGTTATTCATCTAGGCATTATTATATTGATTAACCAAATGAGGTAGGCTAACGGTAAAGTTCAACAGATACATGGGTATATTTAATGGTAACAAAGTACTGGGGTGACTGGAGGACAAGCTTCAAAATGACTAAACTGACAGACATAAAATCATTTACACCACACGTGAGCAACAGCCTGCCAAACTGGATTTTGAAGATGTGGTTTGCAAGAATTAAAAATTAAGAAATTAGAGTAATACCCGGAAAACTGAACACAAAATGCAGTGGAAGCTGTAGCACTAAGCAGTCACTTTTTAAAGAGACATTCATCCAATGACATTCTCACACAGTATATAGCACCAGCCCCGAGAAGTGTTGTAAGGATGTGTTGAACTTCAGAAGCCATTCTTGTGAAAAAACAACAAGCAGAATTGAGTCATTGTGCTATACCTTCAGAAAGCTACTTTCAGCATGCCAATGACCCCAAAAACACTGCCAAAATAATCAAGAGCATAAGTCTACTGTCATGACATGAAGGACAAAGGACTCAGGGGAAGGCGTTGTGGCAAAACAAAGGAGGTTCTATTGAGATCACCGGAGATAAACTGGAAATAAACAAGATTGCAAGGGATCAAAATGGGAGGAGGGAAGCAAGAAAGGGCACAGACACTTCTGGTGACGTTTCTCATTCTGCTCCAACAGAATTTAAGGACTTAGGTGCAAGATACACTGCAGTATATCTAACAGTTGCCACATGCCTTTCTGTTTCGGTTAATAATACCAAGAACCTTAAACACTTTTGCTAATCATGCATAAAGGACAACCTTTAATTCTGTAAATGAACCATCACCTTCCCAAATGTCATTCCACTGTTGTGATGACAGACGCTTGGATTAATCCTCCAAACTGCACAAACAGCCAGAAGCATGGGGAGGTTAACTGGAGGCCCACTGCACTTAGACTTTGCCTTTGTCCTCATCACATGACAGAGCAGAAAGCCAGAGAGACTAAAAAGACAAGTGCAAGAGCTGAAAGGAACGGATGTAGCTGTCACAGGACAAAAAGGCACCCACTGGATCTGTAGTGAGGAATCAAAGCTGTATGTGTTTGAAAAGAAAGAGACTGAATTCATCATCACAAAGATATACATTTGTCCTTCCCCTTCCGCCCCATCTGGATTTACATTTACGGCATTTGGCACACGCCCTTAGCCAGGGCGACTGACATAAGTGCTTAGAAGTCCCCTCAGTGAATACATTCTGATACTCGTTCAATAGAACCCAGCTAAGAATACTTTCACTCTAAAAAACTCTGTTGGCAAGTAATACTTTTTTTTGTTTTTTAAATAAGCGTATAATCCTGGAAGTGCTAATCCACGTACTTCAGAAAGAGGCAGGTTTTTAGTAATCTCAGGACACCCAATGACTCAGATGTTCGGACATCTAGGGGAAGTTCATTCCACCACATAGGTGCCAATACAGAGAACAGCCTAGATGCACGTCTTCCTTGCGCCTTGAGAGATGGTGGGACCAGTCGAGCAGTGCTGGAGGACTGGAGAGAATGTGGAACAGTGCGAGGTGTGATAAGTTCTTTTAGGTAGAGGGGTGCTGGTCCATTTTTGGTTTTAAAGGCAAACATCAGTGTTTTGAATATGATGTGGGCAGCTACAGGAAGCCAGTGGAGGGAGTGTAACAATGGTGGGGTGTCTGAGAACTTGTCCATGAGGCTGCTCCAAAGTCAAGCATTTAATTCCCAAGGAGGTTTACATCTGCTTTCTTATTCACAATTTAGCAAAATCCACTTAAAGTCGCTTACAAGATTTTACTAATGCATTAACGACAGCCATTAATAGGCAGGGTAGCTTTTGACTCGTTTGATGTTGTAGTACCTAGGGGACATGCTTTCTCCTGAATACAGAGAATACATTGGAGTGCTGGCACTGGCCTGAGATGTGATTGGTTAGTTCATGGTCAACGGATCCGATGCTTATTGCCTTCCTCTTTGGGGCGGCACCGGATCAGTTGAGCATTGAATCCATCTCAGAATGCCTTATCCTGCATCATCTGACACATTGGACAACATTTTGGCATTGCTGTCAGTGTCCAGGCAATCTTATCACTCACCAGCAGGGTGCTGGAAAGGAAATTAAATTCTGAGCAGACCAAAAAAAAAATAAATCAGTTTTGTTGGAAGTGGACTTTTAAACCGTCGACAGATAGGAGTGCAGGACAGATCAGAGAGGGGGATAAAAATCAATGCAGTGAAAAATAATTCAGGCAGTTGCAGTCCCAGCATGAAATTCTTTCTTATTGTGTGTGCAAAAGGACTTTTATTTGTCATTTTTAATCATTGGCCCCGAGAGTCTATTGGAAACTGTTGTGTCATTTCTTATCTCGTTTCGTCTGTCACAGTGTTATTGGAGCAATTTATGATCAATAACAAAAATGACATTTATCTCATATCTTTGCAAATCACATCAATCACACATGTACAAAAAGCATTTTTTTCCTTCCTTGAAGTAAAACCAATTCACTTGTGACTTTTCCAAAGGAAACAGTTTACAATACAGAGCTATTTACTGTGTATTATTTAAACAGACCCCCAATTCCATTTCCTGTCACTCCCTTACACAAGCCTCAAGCTGCCCCTATCTCTGCAGTGACCTCGGTTACAGAATGCCTCCTGAAATTTATTTTCTCTCGTTGCTTGAAGAAAATGACCTCCCCGATTCCTTTTCATCAAACCTCCTCCCTAAAGATTTCTTTGCTCTCACAAGAAAGAGAGAAGTCTCATCTTGCCTCACTCAGGAGACAAACCCTAGGGTTTGCAGTACTGGGAGCATGTCATAGCTCTTTGCGTAATGTGCATACTTTGGATGGGAAAACTAAGAGCACACAGTCTGATTAGCTCCCGTTTACTTGCCATACAACCCTGAGAGGTCTGCAATTTACTTACATGATGCATGCTTGTATAGGCTTGCTTCATAACAGCTACAAAGGACCAAAAAGGACATATTTGCCCACTTTCTATATGCAGTAATGAAACGGCAAAAACAAAAGGCAGCATTATGTCAACTAGGACCTGGGAAGGGCTCACTTGAGAATGGCACAGATGCTAAAAGTAACAGTTTGGTCACAGAAGGTGAGCAGGACAACACTAAAGATTGTGCAAACAACAAGTGTTTGTATTCCCCCAGCTCGAGTGCCACAATTACTCAGACAGCCCGCTCTCAGTTTCCTGTGCATTTGCCAAGCTCACTGATAAATACAAATGTGTATATGAATGAGGCCAACAGTCCTCTAACAGTCCTCACTTGAGCCTCAAACATTTAGAGCCATCTGACATAAATTGCCGTGTAAAGAACAGAAGCCAGATAGTTATAATGATCAACATCCGGCCTAATTTTAAGGGGTTCTCAGCAAGGTTATTATAGTTTTGCATTTTTAAATTCGTTTTTATTTTAATATCGTTTTCAAATTTGCTATGAATTTTAGTTTAGTTTTAGTTTGTTTCATTAATGGTTTTCTTAGTTTTCGTTTCGTTTTTATTTTGTGAAAACATTTCTATTTTATTTTTATATATTTAGTTTCAGTTTTAGTTTTAGTAATTATAGTTTGGCACAGTTAGGGTTTCTTTCACACGCCGAGTTGCGGTTTGCATTTTTAGTGCAATCAAGGAATTGATTCGTGCAGCATTGGGGGTAATGAATCTTCGGTCTAGAGCAGCATTAAAAGTTTTGAAGGCTACCGAATCACAAAATCTAGTAGACATGCCAGTTTCAACAAACAAATCTACAAGTGCGTTTTCACGTTTCTTATATTCATGTGAATTTGTTGGCCAAACCTCCGCTTTTTGTAAGCACGATATCAGAGTCTGCTGCTTGCCAAGTTGAATTTGAGAGCTAGCACTCTCGCCGACTTTATCATCAGTAGTTTTCCTTTCTGAATCTTTTGCCATGAACGACTTGTATTCTTCCCGATGGCTAGTTTGGAGATGTACTTTAAGGTTTGTGGGGTTTTTCCCCTTAATTTCAACACCACAGTTTGTGTTGTTTAACATAACAATGCATTTGCTTTTTCCAGTTTCTAAATTGAATTCGAAATAGTCCCAAACAGGACTCTGTCATTTCCTACCGGCAGCCATCATTCATGTCCATCTTCTTTATCTATCAGTTAACTAATCTCGCTGTCAGCCTCAGTTGCATCATTCGCCATCTACAGGTGATGCACAAATAAAGCAGCCTGTTGGTTTAAACTAAACAGACACACGTCCGATTTTCCGAAGTGGATGAACGCTTATTAATTACGAAAACGATTATTTATTTTTTGGCAATTATTATTTTATTTCAGTTATTTTTTTAATAGCTGTTGCTAGTTTCGTTTAGTTTTAGTTTTTCAGTTATTATGAATTTTTAATTTTATTTCAGTTTACGAAAATGTTTTTTAACCAATAGTTTTCGTCTTAGTTTCAGTTTTCGTTTACGAAAATAACCTTGGTTCTCAGACAGACGGCCAGTACTAATGTTCCTTCTGCCAGAAACCCACAAAGACGTATAAAGATGTATACCCTGAATGTCGTGAGACATTGGCATTCCTACAGCATTCTGCATTATCATAAACTCAATAAATAAATGAACAGGTCTCTAAACAATAGAGGGACATTTTCCTTAATGTCTGGAAGTGAGCTTAGTACTGGGGGAGGCAGAGATCTGTAAATATTCAGCGAACCCTCCCATGTGTATTCCTGGCTTGCTCTTCCCCAGGAAAAGTGAATTCCTGCTACCCGAGGAGCCAATATGGCAAAACATAGAACAAAACAGTGAAGTCAGCTAAGGGCTGAACTTTGTAAAAATGTGTTCTGTGCAAATGACAGACACATTGTTAGATCTTTGCTTGCCATGGTCCTTCAGATGCTGATGATCTATCTTTAGGCACCACTCGATACTATGGCAACACAATTAATCGTTTTTAAATTGCAATTTCAATCCATACCCCAAAACGATCTCAGTCTAGGGGCTGTACAATTCATCGTTTTTAAATCTCAACCTCACTTCAAAAGCTTAAACGATCTCATTATTACATGACACAAATTCTGCCATGTCAGCATTATCGTTGCATCAAACCAAATGCTCCCATTTTTGTCGTAAGCTGTATCAACAAATGACAGGACTGCTTTACACTACGTACATGACAGGAAGGGGGGGCAAAAAATAGGTGCTTTAATAAAGAGCAGATGAGATTTAAGTACAGTGGTACCTCGGTTCTCGAACTTAATCCGTTCCGGACTCCGGATGGAATCCTAAAAAGTTCGAGTTCTGATCTAATTTTTCCCATAAGAAATAATGGAAAACCAATTAATTGGTTCCCGGCCCCCCCAAAAATATACCTGAATATGTTTTTTAAACACAAAATGAACAGGATAAAACAAGAAGAGCATTTTTTTCTTAATGGCTTCCAAAACGATACAGATCTTATTCCAACATTACCCCTGTCCTGCCCCGATCGTCCACTCCTTCCGTGTGCCACGCCCCCTCGTTAACCTCGTGTGGGATTCCCATGTGATCAGCGGTTTCTGGTTGTTGTCATTAGTCCTCTGTATTAAGTCCACGTTTCAGTTTGTTTCCCCAGTCCGGTTATTGGGTGCGTTCGACTTGCTTACAGCGCTGGCTTAAAGCAACGCATTCTGATCCTGACGCAATGCATTACGGTTAGATGCATTGCGATCTCTCACCCGGCTGCACAAACTGGAACCGCCTCCGTGACGACACACTTTGCCCTTATTGGCTGAAGAGTTTAGTTACACGCATGACGTTTGTATCCCAGGCAGTTCCGATGCGTAATCTGCTATTTCTCCCGAATATCACGTAAAGCAGTGAGAACTGGTTTTCAGTTAATTTACCTGGTAAAATAAAGTTTAAATAAATGACATAAATGCTCTAATAGTACACGTAAGTTAGTGGTTTATTTATTGTTAGTTACTGTAATGTTGCGCTGTTTTATTTGCTTTATTTAGTTAATCGTCCAGTCTGTGAAGAAGGCATTCAAGTAAGAATTGCATTGTAGTATGACTCATTTCCTGGCGCGTACAATTTATATTAGGTCAGCGTTCACGGTTCGACTTCTGATATTCAGATAGAGTTCTAGGTCAAACTGGTTTGTTCGACTTTCAAGAAATTCGAGTTCTAGTGAGTTCGAGAACCGAGGTACCACTGTATTTGTTAAGTATTTCTTGCATTAAGAAATTAGTTGTTTGTTAAAAACCAGAACTGTGCCCTTTTTGTTCTGTAAAGTTGATGTGACAGTGTCATTTCAGTAATGACGTATATTGTTATGGTGCACCAGTGCGGAAGTTTTGACCGGTTCAGTTCTTGAAGACCTTTTCCAAGGGGTGAATGAATCGATGAAATCCCTCATCTGCCACTATGGAAAATGGATGATCACCAAATGCAACTATCTCCATTATTTGAATAGCTTTATCCCTAGCTCTGGTGCAGCTAACCTTGGAAACTGATAAAGTTAAAATATTGACTAAGATTCACGCATAGGACTTATGCCGATTTCTTGACATATTGCTTGTTCCATCTTCATGGAAATATGGAATGCAAATAATTAAAACAACATTAATGATATTATTATTATTATTAATAATAATAATAATAAGAGACAAATAAATTGTTCAAGCATCATAAAAGAAAATCAGTATCTCGATTCAGAGTAAAAAAAAATTGCGATTCATATTTTACCCAGAATCGCACAGAATTACTCAATACCTCCACCTTTAAACTTCAGCTCTCTTTGCTATGGTGAAAGAAGGAAGGTTCCTGATTCTGTTTGATCACTGGGCCTCATATCCAGTGAGTGTCTGCCTGTTATGTCACACACTGCTGTACGTGTGCCCATAGGGTGAGCCAAGACCAGTGGAGAGGTCATCAAACAATAGTAGCCCCCGTATAGACTTAAGATTAAACTGCAGCTAAGAATTTCCCAAAGAACCGCTCCTGTCATCCTATACCTGATCCCAAAATACCAACTGCTGCAACCTGATGGTGACCCCACTAAGAGAAGGCCTCTGGTGACCACTTGGCTTCAGGAGGTGCCGACTGATTTTCTGGTCCAAGATCTGCAGGTTACACTGCCAGAAGCACATTCAAGGTAAGCAGAGAAGCTACGCATGTTACGGCCAAGTACTGATAGCCACCAGTGCCCTCTGACATTCAATGACATACAAAGCTGCTCACTACCTCGTCTGCAACAACAAATTTATTTTACATCCAATGCTGCTCTCTGGCTCAGTTTTATAATTACATAAAATATCCTGTACTTATATCTGACTAACCAGTAAAGTTGACCATCCGAGTAGTCCATGACAATCTGAAAATTTTTTTTGGGATATGAAAATATAACCTTTCTGTCATTTCTTCAGTTCTCCATCATTTTATCTAGTACTAAGAACATAAGAACATAAGAACATAAGAAATTTACAAACGAGAGGAGGCCATTCGGCCCATCAAGCTCGTTTGGGGAGAACTTAGCTAATAGCTCAGAGTTGTTAAAATCTTATCTAGCTCTGATTTAAAGGAACCCATGGTTTTAGCTTCCACTACAATAGCAGGAAGACTATTCCATACTCTGACTACACGCTGTGTAAAGAAGTGCTTCCTCAAATTTGTTTTAAAATGTTCTCCCGCTAATTTCCACTTATGGCCACGAGTTCTAGTATTTAGACTAATATTGAAATAGTCATTTGGCTGAACGGCATCCAGACCCGTTAGAATCTTATAGACCTGAATCATATCCCCCCTTAGCCTCCTTTGCTCAAGGCTGAACAGATTCAGTTCCGCTAACCTCTCCTCGTAAGACATTCCTCTAAGACCAGGAATCATTCTCGTAGCTCTTCGTTGCACCTTTTCTAAGGCAGCAATGTCCTTCTTGAGGTATGGTGACCAAACCTGCACACAGTATTCTAGGTGGGGATCTTACTGCCGCAAGATAACTGACAGAGCCACAATAAACCAAGCCTGAGCAGCACACGTGGCTGACGTGCATTTGGTACCATGTCAACACCCTTAATTACATTCTGTTGAAAGTAAACAAAGTCCTTTCTGATCTCAGGAAGGCTTTACAGGCAGAAAGATGTTTCAGGCTAAGAAGCAAAAAAAGTACCCAACACTACACACATCCTGGCTCGTACTGCTGAAAAAAAATCTCATCGCTATACGCATGGTCTCTATTCTTCGCTTGCTGATGCTTGCTGTAAACAAGCCTAAACAGAGGCAAAGTCAAATGTTTGGCCCCATTAGCTTGGCATCTGTGAACGCTGATATTCCCTTTGCCTGGGGAGAAAGTCTGAGGCTTTGTGGTTGGAGTGGTTCAGTGCCCACACCTGCTCTCTCAACCCTGCTCAGAGCAAAGGGGCAGATATACATTTCTATTTGTACAAGTGCCAGCACAAATATATAGGAATGTTTTAATCTTCACATATCCCATCTTGCCCTCCTTTTAGGACATACACACATACAGGAGATAGTGAAATTTGGGGTCAGAGTGCAGCCATTTATTCAGTGCAGCTGGTACTTTGATCAGGATTTTCCTTTTGCCGTCAGGAGACCCGCATGATGGGACCACTGGTGTCTATTAGAGTCAGCCATCTCATTCAACCTGACGGTGTTTTTTGACACCCTACATGGGTTCTCCAAGTGATAATGTGGGTAGCCTTTACACACGGTCACACACAAATTCTCACACAGTGAACATAGTGTTTGTTTAACAAAGATAGACAGACAAGCAGGCAAACAGACCAACCGACCTACCATAAACAAGTTAATGCCGAAGGACCACTCTTGTGGACATCATGCCCGCCCGTCTCCCCCCCCCTCCCCCCTCCCTCCCCTCCATCCTGGTTCTAGCTCCATACTTACCCACATTCACAGGAGATTTATACTCTCCATTGAACTTAGAAAAGAAAAAAATGAAAAGGAACAGAGTTGGTTGTGTGTAGGTGGTTTTGTCTGTATGAGTATATGAGTGTATAGAAGTTTTGTGTTAGCTCGAGTGTGTTCACTCACACCTCAGCAGAATGTGGTTATAATTTAGTTAAAACAAAGCAGTCAGAAAGTCTGCAAGTGACTTCCATAGACAAAGGGAACATTGGTGAAAAGATTTGGGGTGGGGGGGTGGATATGGGGGTGGAGGTAGCTAGTAGAAGCAGCTTTCGGAGAACCAGCTTTTTGTCATGGCTCAGTGCAAGGAGAGAAAAAATGGGTCATAATGGTAAACTTTAGCTTCAGGGAGAGAAATAAAGAGGGAGAAAGAGGAAGGACAGACAGAAGGACAAGTGGCAGCTATTTCTCTTGTTACTGCCAGCCTTTTTATGTATGCCAGCCAGCATTTCATAATGCAATTTTGTCTCTTAATCGATCAGTGGCTCCAGGAGACGTCTACTCCAGGTGAGCAGCCATGGAGCTGACACGCACGCACCAGCTGCAGCCAGGGGCTCAGCTCTTTAATCACTTTAACCAGAAAGTCAATAACCTTCATGAGTCAATTACAGAGGGGAAAAAAGCCACAAGCATAGGACAGAGCAGCTCTCTGTCCAGAAAACCGGTTACTCCAACTGATAAATCATATTCAGAGTGCAGGAGTCTTCCTGGAAGATATATTCATGTTAATGTTAGTGATAGTAAATAAGCCTGTAAATTGCCTGGTTAGGCTTCACATCACAAAGAACCGACAGCATGTACCTATCGCAGAGGACAGCGAGAATGGCCGAAAGGAAAGGAACAAAGGCCTGCCTGCCTCTCAATGCTCATGCGCGTAACACGCAGAGCTGGACACACACACCACATCAAATTAATAGGAGGCAGAAAACAATTACAGCTCAGCCCTAGTGGCTAAGCCAAGGCAGGTCGCTCACCACTATTGATTGATAAGACACGTTAGTGGAATCAGGACATGGGGGTACGTGGAGGAGGAGGAGTAGGAGGGACACAGGAGCAGCTGCACATTGAGAGAGACGTGACAGGCAAAACCACACAGTAACCCAGGACTGACAGTACAGTCTTTATGTGCATGCTCCTATAATCCATGCTAATTTGTTGTTTTATCTTCTGCCTATTTAGGAGGCTACAACATGGACCCTGGCATCACAAACTAAAGCTGCACCTGCCTTTGTTATTCCTTCCTTAATCTCCTCCGAAATCCAGCACTACATCCCCTGAAAACTCAGTAGCCAACTTGGAACACCTTTCACTCAAGTTTGCAATAGGTTATTTTGGGCCTTAAACACACATTTTGATTCAAAGCAACTTTCTATAGTTGTCTCCATCTACACGTTTCACATGAAGAACAAAAAAAAATAAAAAGCTCAAAAGTGGCTCTGACTGGAAGAGACTGCAAAACTTTCATCAAGACACTGCATCCTTTAACAGTTTTTCTCTGCTTACCCACACATATACAGTAGTAGAGTCTTTTTAGGTGACAAAATATCCAAAGCACAGATAGCATGCTGTCATGAGCGTGTAGGTGCGTTTAGCGGTATAAGACTGCAGTATATATAGATTTATAAATAGCTACCAAATGCAAAGATATTGCAGTCACAATATGATTAGGGTGATATCAAGTTAATTTCACTGAGTTT
The DNA here is from genome assembly GCF_048594095.1 of Paramormyrops kingsleyae. Classification (NCBI taxonomy): domain Eukaryota; kingdom Metazoa; phylum Chordata; class Actinopteri; order Osteoglossiformes; family Mormyridae; genus Paramormyrops; species Paramormyrops kingsleyae. The sequence continues at coordinate 2,084,843 of NC_132807.1, read as the reverse complement.
TGTGGGTAAACAACACCCGGTGTAGAATCCTTGAAGGTCATTTCTGTGGAAATGTTATCTATAAATGAGCTTAAAATGGAGAGGAAAAGACCTTTAGGATATCTCCGGAAGACATGCCAGCTTGAGAGAAATCCACGGTTCATTAGACATCACTGAACTTTCCACTGTGGCTCAGTAAGCCTAATAAACCATGGGGGTGGGGATTGGGGGATAGCATGATTGCTTCATCCTCTTATTTATCGTGGGGCTCCAGCTTGTTTGCTGATGCATTGGTTCTGCTGTGTCTGTGTCATATTCTTGTATTCTTGTCCTCTTTTGAGCATACTCTATAAACACAACAATGACTGTAAAATGCAGTTAATTGACAGTTGATTTAATTGCCTTAAACTGACTCTGGATTTAGACTATACTTCTGAATGACCATTCACTATGGCTACCTACCTTTCTTGTATAATTGAACAGTTTGGTTTTTCTTATGTTTCCAGTTGAATACCAAGCTGAAGTGACGCAGAACTAGCATTTGAAGCTCAGTGTTCCTCAAAGACTTGCTAGTTAGTTCTAGTTTGTCCACCATAAGGTACACGGATTCTGGGACAAACATATATTCAAGTTGTAATAATATTTTGGCTGACTTGGCTGGCTATTTTAATGAAAATTATTTTAGTAATAATTTTATGCAGAAGTGAATAATCAACTAGAGGTTGTTGGAATGACAGCAATGCATTCCCCAGACAGCTCCGCCCCTTACATATTCTTTCATCTTCTCAAAAAAAGAAAAAACCTTCATTAAAAGCCTTCTCTCAATATAACCGAGTTTACCAGACCTGTGTCTGTGGCTGTCCTTTCAAGTGCCAGCACTAAGTGACACTACTTCAATTTTGGTGCGATTTGTCTTAAATTAAATAGGTCCCTAATTATCATAAAATGTTCTAGGGAAGTCTGAAAATGATCCATCATAACACTTTAAGTTATTGTACTACCGAGATTTGTGTCAGCTACCCGTCTCTTTGCTACCACTATACTGCTGTGCTTCAATATTAGTTCAAAATGTAATTAATTCTGGACCTTGATGCATACAATGCGTCTGCAAAGTTTGAAAAAGATCAGTCAAATATTTTTTTCAACGACATAAGTCTCCCAAAACCATATATGTTGCCCATCCGAGGAACACAAACCGCCCTCTAAACCTATCAACACATGCACTTTACATTACATTATTTTAGAGTATTCACTAATCTGTCTGATAAGGGCATTAGATAAGTATTTCACATTGCACTTTATTACACGGCTCTCTGGAATGCTTGATTCTGATTGGTCAGTTGAGACATTTGCAGGTTCGTTCTTTTCAAATAATGACCGCTCCAAAGTAATAACGCATAGCCGGTACTACTTGTATGTTTAAAATCAGTCCGCGCCAACAAAGATTATTGTTTAAAAATGTTAATTTAAAACAAATATGTCAATAAAATGTTTCAAATTTATATTCATGTCCAGTTTTTTTCCTTATGTGGCAAGTAGCCGTGTAATAAGCGGGATTATGTACAGGCAGCCGGTAGTTATCGCGAAATAAGCCCCTTCAGTGTGATACAAGACCCTCCGCTTCGTGTCGGGTCCTGATCACACTGTCGGGGCTTATTTCTGCGATAACTACCGGCTGCCTTTACATTATCCCTTACATAACACATTCCAAGTCATGGTAATAGCAAATAGAATGTGGTCCAAAAATGGTAGAAAGGTATTAAGCTGGGCTAAATTCCAGCTCAGCATGCATTTAGCAACACAAAAAAACTATGAAAATTACTTCTTAGTTAAAAAAAAAAATTCTGGTTCTGTTGCAGCATCCTAGCAGAATGACTGTCTTTTTTATTCATAGATAATAGAATTCTGTATTAGTGTTGTACGGGTCCATATAGACATTTTGCACAACCCGAATGTGCTTTTTTCCCCCCATCAAATCCAAGTTCATGCTTCTCATTCATTATTATTTAACAAATAACAAAATTATTATTTAATGAATGCTTTTATCCAAAGCGACACAGTTGAGAAAGCAGAGTCGAGGATTCAACAGTGAAATCACTCTGCCGACCGTGGGAGTTTAACCAGTGACCTTCCAAAAACAAACACAGCATCCTATCCCACAGAGTCACACAATGCCCCAATAGGAGAGAATGTTTTACCTGGAGCACCAAGAAGCCACCTTTAACAATGCTGTTCGTTAATGGGAAACAAAGCAACCAGGCAGCATGATGTGCAATGCTAACGCTGACATACAATGTTATGCACATGCAACTGTTGCATCACAAGGACTGTGATAGTCAGCTGGATTCAGATTAAACTTGGGCGGCACCTAATTTTTCATTCTGTCATACTATCCAGACATTATACCGCAGCATACTTTATTTTGATGGTAATTGCAAAAGCGTCACTATTTTGAAATCATGCCAAAAAAATTTACCAAGCGCTGGTCCCCACAATAAATTACATCATCAGTAGTTTCACTGAAACTATTTAATATTTGGAATTTTTGCTATATCATGTATCCCAAATAGCCACAGAAACAAACAAATCTCCATAACCTAAATGATTTGTTAACAACTAAACTTCGTACAAGGCCTCCGGAATGAATGTCCTCATTAGATCTGGAAGTGATTCAATCTTAGTCCATCACTCATCAAATCACTCATGAAATCAATGAATGGCTCATTGATGGAACTGTCAGTATTTTGCCACGGTAGGGAAAGAATGTGAATAAATATATATATATATATATATATATATATATATATATATATATGGATCTGCACAGTCTTGAAGTTGATGAATAAGACGAGGAGGAAATCTGTTATCTGGAGAACATTTACTGCAACTCTTACACAAGAGATTAAACTGGGGCAATGGCTGTACCACTCATAATAAAACAGGGGGTTTAAGAAATTCTCTGTTACAAAAGTATATATTTATGGCTGATTCGTGCCAGACCTGACACCAGAGGAAATGTGGTGGGCTATACCTGCATTGCAAGCAGTGAGAAAGGAAAAGTCTTGTTCTCAAAAGTAAAATCATTCACTACTTATTTGAACAAATCCAGACAAAAACTGGCTGATGACTCCTCCTTGCCACTGACACATGTTTCAGGTTAATGTACAGAAAACAGTACTTCTTCCAAAGATAAATATTAAAACCTATTAAACACTGTACTGTCCCTAAAAGCCACGTCACAGGAATAACTTTTCAGGGACTTTCAGTAGGTAAACAGAAGTGGATCTCAACTGAAAGATTTGGAAGTTGCACTGTGGTGCAGAATACAAAATTTTGTAAAATACTAAAGCAGAATCCATGGAAACCACAGTTTCTATGCCTTCTCTTGAGAGAATTTCTAATATGAAATACTCAGAAACCACTCTGCATAATGAACTCCTTTTTTATGCATCTGAAAGTACCCCAGTAAATAAAGGCAGAGCCAGAAATATGCTAAACTTCAGCAGAGATAACCAGCCTGACCGCAGTATGTCAGCACTATTCAAAAATGCTCAAATGCAGCTTGACTGCACAGCAGCAGAGCTTAGGAGCAATGTATCAGAACGTGTAATTTTATAAATAGTATAGAAACTGCACATCTGGTCAACAACATAGTACTTAATTTTTTGCAGATGGTTGTCATCATGAGTTAGAAAAACTTTTTGTAGCATATACCCACCAATAGTCGCTGGAGTGAGAGAACAAAAAAATGACATCAAGTGACACTTAGCACAATTCATTAGTTACAGGCATTGGAAATGAGGACCCGCAGTGGGAAATGTGTTCATTATACACTTCCCTAAACCTGTAGGACAATGTTTTCCAATCCGAACCTTGGGGACCCACAGCTGGTCCATATTTTTGCTCCCTCTGAGCTCCATGTCAGACAGTCTACATTTTTGCTCCCTCCCAACTGGGGGAATAGACTCCATTCAGCTCGACATGAGACATGAAAGACTTCCCAGTGTGGCTGTGTTGTTTACCTCGAGGTGACATTTCTTTGGAGAAGTGGGGCGGTAATTTATGTACAAATAGTGATAACACTAGACATACTTCTAGTTAATCATGAAGAACCTGTTTTCACCTCAGTTCCGTCCCACAGGCTACATGCTCTCCAGAACAGACACATATGCCGCTTGCACAACTTTCAACTGAAAGAACAAGTCTCACAGTGGCAGAAGCTCTTCAGGAATGAGTATGTAGAGACGAAAGCAAGAGCACACCTGTAACCAGTGAGAGGAGAAGAAAAGTACCTGCATCAAAAAATTTGGGAGCATAAACCCATCTGACCCTGCCTGTTCCTGACAGGTCACGACAGCTATAATGGGGTAAAGATAACAGACTTTAAATCACTGTAGTCTTGTGAAAGAATTTTCCAGGCTTCTCATTGGCCATACCTGGAATAGCTAGGATTCCAAAATATTGGAATGGAACACTGGAACATTAAAAAACAAAGGGTAGGACTGACAACTAAGAGGAGCAAATGTCTCAGCCAGTACAGCGTGAGCAGAGATGCATCACTGAGATAGACTAGTCAACAGAAAAACAGTTGAAAGATAAGTGTGGGAGGGAGTTTGTACATTATACCATGCTGACGTTTTAAACACAGATCCACACACTGCAGAATGCCACAAAACTGTGATATCTGAGATAGAAGTACATAAGCTGGTGGTCACACACACACACACACAGCTCCCCATGGAGGAAGGGAGGCAGGGATTAACCACAGGACTTTGAAGGTTAGTAAGTCATGACATCCATTTCCAGCAGGTTAATAAATCACCAGGACAGAAGCTCTCTGGAGCCCTGCAAAGGAAGAAGGTGGATTATAGAGGAGTCCGTCTCTCAGTCACCCGGGTGTTGTTCGTAACACAGGAACGGAACAGGAGGATTTACATTATGGGTTTTTTGTCTTTTTGTTATTAATCAAAGAAAACTTTCTGTTTTATGGACAGAAATATTTAATATGCAAACAGGAAACGGCAAGCATGCATTCTAGTTCAAGTTACCCTGCAGGATTCCTCCAACAGTGAGACGAAACCATATTTCACTCAGAAACATAGAGAACACTCAGGCACTCTTAGACCCTGTCTTCAATAGGCCTTCAGACCAAAAGAGTATCCTAACCACAAATTTTGCTTTATGCACTCTTGAGGCACTCTTCACACACATCACCTGTTCTGCACCAAATTCATAGAGCACCGATGTCCCTATGTTTGTATACAGCCCCCAAAAGAGTGAGCCGGGTTCAATTGATACACACTGCAACACGCTTCCAGAAACGAGAGCATCTTAAAGAAAAGCAAATTCCTTTATTCACAAAGCAATTCAAAGAAACGTCTGACCCAGAGAGCAAATTGATCAACATACAATACATGTGACTTAGCATTACCAGTGAACTGACCCTGACACAAACAGACACAGTAGGGATGTTCCGATTGAGTCAGGCAATTTCAATCGGCTGATTTTCAGTCTTAATTACTCAAATCGGTGGCCTTTAATTTGGCAGATCTCAAATACCAATATGTGTGTTGATTACTTAAAATATGTGCAGAAAGTTTCAAGCACAACATTGGCACTATGTCGTCTCCAGTCTGTCAGTGTTACCAAAAACCATAAGAAAATAGGTTTGCAATTTGTAACATATGTGCAAATGAAGTCTTTCACAGACGATCATATGCTGAAGCATTCAACACCACAAACCTCATTAGACATTTGTGTCATTACAGAGAGGAGTACGAGAAATATGAGTGCCCAGGTTTATCTTTGTGTACGAGTGTGGAAGGTTTGCGGTTATTCGGTATAGCGCAAATTTTTGATGAGAAAAGGAACAGACCCTCTCCAAAATATCCACAGATGCTTATATTTCGAGACAGACAGACAGATAGACAGACAGATAGATAGATAATCAGCCTTTGTTTCTTGGAAAAGCACAGGCCTGTCACCAAGTCCCAAATTCTGACCTGCTTTGTTTAAATTATTTTTTGTGGTACTAAGTGGCTGTCTTTCTGTTAAATGTTGAAAACATTTTTTAAACCAGTTTGAGGTTCGTTCTTAAGCCTCTTCATTTTATCTTATTTTCACAGCAATCGGTATCGGCCAATTATGCTTCCAATGATCACAATCAGCAATTTCCCCCAAATCCCTGATCGGAGTCTCCCTACAAAACACACTGACATTTTAATACACGTGGTGTACCAATTTAAGTGTTAAGACACATTCCATTAAAGGCTACAACAACTGAACCACTAAGTGATTTCACCTACAGTATAACTGCTGCTGAGGTGTTTGTTGAGATGATTTGCTCTGCTGAACCGCTTATGTTGTGGCTAAGCTGGCTCCTACCCACCTCCTCCTTTAGGGCTGTAATCGCAAAACAATTAAACTGCGACCAGTGAACTGAAAGCTACCATGGCAAGGACAGGCACAAAACAAGCAAATTACAATTACATAATCAAAAACTAAATAACAATGGAAAAAAATACTAAATGTAATTATGCCCAGTTTATTGATCTTGCTCCCTGAAACACTACCCAAACTCTTGCCTGTGTGTGAAAATTCACCCCAGCAGATGTTACTTGTTTGATGACACACTTAAAACCCGCAGGACAGACATTAGACCTCCTACTGCCTGATTTAGCATTAGGGAGCTTTAAAGGAACTCAATTAATACAAAACTGAACAGCACCTAGTAAGACCCAAAAAAAGGGCAATGTATTCACCAACCGTAGAGTAAGAATTAGTATCTTTATAGCCCAAGGGTCCACTGTGATAACAGATTGACTGTTTTCTTCCTTTTTTGGGTTTTCAGTGGTTTATAACTAAATGGCATCTGAGTAAAATGAGAATTCAGAGTCTTGAGTTAACTGTATATCACAACTGAAAAAAGGCAGGGAAAATGTAAAATAATAGAGCAGAATATGAACTAGTGGCATTAAATCTTAATGCCCTGCCCTACATGCAGAAACAGAATTAAAGGTCAAAAGTCACAAGGTACACTGAGACAGACAAAATGGCATGTCTGTGACTGAACTAGAGAATGACACAAGGCCTATTAAGGCTCTTTTTAAGACTTTTAGGAAGGATAAATGTGCTGTTATCCCCAAGGGAGCGCAGCCGAGTGGAAGATGGCACCTGGCATGAGAGCAGTTTTCATGCCACAGTGAATCCATTACTCAGAACTCCTACTCCAAAGGCAGAATGACAATTATTTTCAAAAAATGTGAAAATCCTGAATCAGGTTCTAGATTTGGTAGTGTGCTGGAGCCATTAGTGCCAGTTGTCTCCTTCCATAAGGGAAGCAAACTGGACCAGCGATACCTGTTCAATTCTGCATTCAGTGAAAATCTCAGTGATCAGGTGGAAGCCTGCCCTCCTGAAAAAATGCCATTTCCATTTCACCTTCATTCTTACTATGGAAAATAGGAAGTACAATAGAAGAATTGATTTACTATTGAGATGACATTCACCTAACTGGTGTGAGTGAGCATCCCCCTTCAGAATACTAAGCACAAATCTCCCAAATGAGAGCAAAGCATTGCACGTGAGGCTTTTAGGGAAATACCCTTAAAGCAAGCAAAAATGCTCTTTCAAGCACAGCATGTGCTCTCTACTGAAGTGAAATAGCTTCTCTGCAACAGGCCAAAATCGGCAGTCCTTTCAAATTCAAGTGGGAAACGTCACGGATCCATCTCAATTTTGATGGATAAGGGAGGAGACTGGTATGGTAGCTAGCCATAATTGCTAAGTTGCAACTTCAGTAGAGTTTGCAAAAGGTCACACGAGAATTGCCGTTTCTTTCTTTCTTTCTTTCCATCATATCACCATGGAGAATGGGACACAGGGATAAATGTATATCTCTTCTGAAAGACTATGCTTGGTGTATAATTGAGAGCATGTAGCACAGTGAATAAATTACCATTACTATAATGACACTGCAATAAAACAGTGAGCTTGTTATTACAGCACTGAAACACAGGATAAGTCACTTACTACAGGCACATATGTAGAATGGCTCTGGCGAAATACATCTCTGAAGATGCGGCTTATGAAAGGGATCCCTTCCTGAGTTTCTAATGTCCTAACTGAAGTTCTAAAAATGGCAGTTAATGAAACCCAACCAATGACATAAATCAAAGTAGTCAAACAAGACAGTGTCCTTCACAGTGGCCATCTAGTCAGTGTATGGAAGGCCTGTAGTAACGAGGACATAGCAAAACGTGTCTGAATGGGTCCATAAGCCCCAATTCCACAGGGTTCCTGGCAAAGAATCAATGAGCCGTATCTTACCTGCCATCATCTTCTGGGCCTCATATGGCTCCATGTAGCCATCATTCTCTGGCACCTTCTCTGAGGTGTTTTCCCCCACCCCAGCCTGCTCTGCATCAAAGGGGTCAGCATAGTCCTCCAGGATGATAAGCTAAAAGAGAGAAAGACCAAGAGGTGTACAGAGAGCAAAGAGAATTCTGTCAATTCAATTTTTTTGGTATACCGTAATTAAAGCTAACAACACCAACAAGTGAACAGCTTAAGAAACACTGATTTAACTACATTGGATTAGCTTGAGTTGGAATGGGGTGGGATCAGGTTTGGGGAGAGGATGGATGAAAGGCAGCTGACTGAGGCAACCCAAACAGCTGGAGCCCACCCAACATTTGAGGCCCTCAAATGCAGCACTCCCCTCTAACACAATCCCTCCTTTTCTGCATATGTCAGTCCATCAGGCACAGATGGAGGACTTAACTAACTTAATGACAGGGTCTGGAAAATGGTCGAGGAAGAAGGAGAAAATAAGTTCGTAGACTGCCTTGTGCAATGAAAATGGTATCACATATATGAGGTGCTGGCAATGAACCAGAGCTAATGGTAGGGTTACCCTCTTAATTTGAGCGCAGCTCTAGTGGAAATGGAAGCCTTTGGATCAGGCAGCACAGATGTTCCTACTGGAATTATAATCTCTCTCCATAAAGAAAATCAAAACCTGGATCACTTTTTAACACCGTGCCCAGCTCATGCTAGCGAGTCATGCTTACCAGGGACCATATTAGCGTAATATGGAAGGTACTGTTAACATTGCACAAAACCTGAGTATTTTAATTATGGAATAACACTTATGAACGCTTAGGTTTGGGAAAACTACACCTCAAACATGGCACTGCTGATGCAAAAGGACCATGCATCTGACACCACAAAAAAAAAACCACAACACCAGTCCCTATCATGGTACTGAAGTAACTGCATATAGATTTGCAGCAGGGATTTGGATTGGTTACAAAGGAGCAGTGAAAACGCCCCAACTTGTGTCGTTTCTCAGAGATTACCATATGGGCTTGCCCAGATCGCAGAGACCAACAAGCAGAGTGGAAGAAACTTGGCATCACTAATCACTCTGTGAAGTGTCCAGGGAAACAGACGGACCAGAGAAGCTGATGTTCCAGGCAAAAAACAATTATCAGGGCTATTACTGTGGACGGTTCTTATTCATGCTACTCTCACTGCATGGTACCTGCTTCCCATTGCTCCCAAAAAGCACCAAAGGCTGTGCCTCCCACTCCTGCGTGCCAGTGCGCACCATGACAACAGCTAACACCTTGCACAACAGGAGCCTGTGGCTATCGCAAACTCACTGATGCACTGGCTAGTACATCAAGTGCTACGCTACCTTTAGCCCTACCCTGCAGACATAAAACCCAGCCAAGGAGGGGTTGGGGGATATGAATTAATTGCTATATTAACATGTGAAAAAGTGCCACCCTTTTATTTCTCTTCCATGTTTAAGTTTGTTACAAATCAGAGAATGTGCAGGAGACAAGGCCACTTCAACCTTAAAAGGCAAAGGCATGCAACATGTGTTTAAATTGACCTCATGCACAACAGATGGATTAGCTTGGCTTAAAACCACAATTTCAGATGAATTCATGTTCAGTTAAAGTTCTAATGTCTGCAGTTTTTCCCCTACATTTCCTGGCTAGCTGCTCAGTTTAGCGCACTCAATTGTAAGTTTGCTCTTGTGTGAGTTCTGACAGACAGGGATGAGATCCAAGGTAAACAGTGTGTTTTTTTAAGCCATAAATACTCTGAAAGTACCTATCTCAGACCGCTGATTGAACAAAAACATTTGGTGGACAGACTGGGTTCCACACACCATCCAGAGGGGTGGAGCTCTACAAGTGACACATTGTGGCCGCAAAAACACCACATCTCCAGCCGTCACTGCCTGGAAGTCATGTAATTTATCCCCCGCCTCTGAGCTCATTCTGTTCCACGGAAATGACCCAATTCAGCAAAACAATAAATTGAAAAAGGCAGGAAGAAAAAAAAATACAACATAAAAGGTATATCTTTTTGTGTAGAATTTTGTAAGAAAAAATAGGATAACAATAATAGGAGAACAATGAATTGTCCAATTAAATCAAATAAAGCCATATTAATTTAATTCATATACTGTATACTGTATATGTTCTATTTTCTAAGCATCCTTTGATAACCAATCTTGTTTAATGCTAGATTTCAACAGGCAATATTCAAATGCTTTTAACCATGTTTCACTAAATGAAGTGTAGAGCATATGCTATGCGTAGTACTGTGTGTGTGTCGTGTACTTTCTGCTACATGAAGTACAATGTGTGTTGTGTACTTTCTTCCAATCTCCATGATAATTTCCCACACAGCTGATAGCAATGGATTTCTTCAGAGCTTAAATGGATGTCAACAGGAGCAGGACCCCGTTACCACAGAATATGACAACTGAGAGCTTGGGTTAAGGAGGTTCCAGACAGGAGGTGCTATTACTGATCACATAGAACATTATTGCTGCAATTCCACTGACGATCAGTTGTGTTTGAGCACCAGGATGTGGACATCCCGTTAAACCTACAGATATATTCAAACTGGCTGTTTACCAGCCAATAATACTTCAATTACTAGGCACTGGTATAAATGACCACAGCTCAGTCATAAGCGCTACGTGAGCATTTCTACTTGGGACCACAAACAGAGCTGTCTGACAGAAGAACTTGGCAGGAAGAACCAGGTTCATGTACAAAATTTTCCCATTCCAGAGATGAAGATGGTGTAGGTTTGGGCTAAGATGACACAAACAGAATTAATGAGTTCAAAAACAAAGAGAGACAAAGAAATCAAATGAACAAATATGGGTCTGATGCAGCAGGGCTGAACAAGGGAGATGATTTCACAGATTACAGGCTTTGTGACTGGCGCCGATTAGTATCTGGGTTATAGGGGGCAAAACAAATCAGAATGGAGCCAATCTGCACATCATGAAGAAGAAAGTGCAGGTGGAAATAATAAATATAAAATATCTCACGTCACCCAACTCTCTCTTTCTCACAACCACCAAGCACCTGCTGGCACTGAGAATCCAGAGACTGAGCTCAGTCAGGATCAGAGTTCACAGCAACTAAAACCAGTAAGAACTTTGCTTCTCAACATAAACTAGTCATTGACTTGTCAAACTAGATCATATTTTTATGGGAATCACCATCTTCCTTTCATTCCATTATCATCAATAATTTTTATCCAATGGGAAAAAAGTTACAGTAGAATTATATAAACCTATGTATTTATAGCATCTTGTGCGGCAATGTAATTTGTCTACATCCTCTAACACAAGTAAATTCAGTCATGGTGGGAACTAAAACACAAGAGGTATCAAAACAAACAAGTTACAAAAGTTTTTTTTTTTGAATGCCTCTACTTCTGGAATAAATATGCTTTCATTATCATTTCAAAATAAACATTTTATGAGACACTACTGAAGAGATACAGGAAACAACTAATCCAAAACAGAAACTCAGTTCATTTGCATTATAAAAGCGGTTTCTGATCTGAGATTTTAGAAAAGCTCTGTAAATATCTTCCACAGTCATCATTCTTCATATCAGGCAATATCCATGTGCTTGGAACCTCCTTAGGCAGGGATGTCTGTGTAACCCCCCGCCCCCAACTGGAACAAGCAGATCTGGACAAGGACTTCCACAATAACAATTTCAATCCTTTTTAAATAGACGGATTCAAAATTTACAACAACAAAGCCCAATCTGAGACCTAAATCTGCAATCTTGAGTTAGCTGGTCCAGTCTTTAACTATTGCACTCATCCTTAAGGTGAGATGTGGGGTATGCCGCTGTTCTTTTGTTGCCAGTTAGAAAGAGACTAGGCAAGGAAACTGTCATAGTTTCAGCAAAGAACACAGATGAACCCCCCTTGAAGTCTCATCACCTAGTGAACACTTGAATACTTCCTAATCATTTTTTAAGCAAGAGGAAGATGAATTACATGTTTTTAAGGCAAACAAAACAAACGTCAAGATGACTGCTGTAGATAAACAGTTAACTACTACAGAGTATTCATCACTGAGGTTTTGGACTTCAGGTCCATTCTACTTAATTCTTAAAGCAAATGAAAGTGACATACCACAAACCATGACAGGTAACGTGCAACACCTCAGGCCGCTGCACCACTTAAAAAAGAAATGCACAATTGCATAAATACACACACACACACACACAGGCTTGTAATTATATCTTTGTGGGGACTCTCCATTCATTTCAATGGGGAAAACTCTAATCCCAACATGACTACCTTAACCCCTACCCAGCCCTAACCTTAACCATAAGTAACCAAACTAAATACAACACTTTTTGCATTTTCACTTTTTTGATTGCATTCACAGATCTTTGTGAGGGCCTGAAAAATGTTCCCCACAACGTAAAAAAAAAAAAACAGGTGTTCATTCAATTTTGGGGGATATTTGGTTCCCACAAAGTAATATAACTTAACCCATAAACACATATGGAGTGGTGGCTCTGAGGCTAGGGATCTGTTCAAATCCCATGAATGCCAGAGTGATTCTGCTCCATTGGGCCCTTGAGCAAGGCAATTAACCTGCAACTGTTTTGTCCTGGGTACGACATTAATCTACATCCAGCCCTATAAGGAGGTCCTCCAACTTATAGGGAACAACTTGGGGGTTGGTGGCAGGATTGGTACTCCAGCCACCGGAAAAAAACCTCACAATGGTCCGTTCGAGCTAGTATGGTGCTGAGGTATCCTCTGCCGCATGGCTGCACTCAGGTTCTCATCTCTTAGGTGCTTTGTCATGTGGTGGGTGTGGCAATGCACTGTAATCAGTGCATGCTCCTTATCTCTCATACACACAAACACTCCTCAGAGCCATTATTATGAGAAAGTTGGCAGAGAATGTTAATGTAACATTTCTACTTTTTACATTTTAACAAAGGTTCTGTCAATGTCAGCATGATAAAAGGTACGTTGATGTAATAGTTAACACAATTAATGTTGAAAAATATTCTTTATAATTAAAATATCATTTTATAAAAGTGCTATATGTGTATACGGCATCCAGCCTTGAACCCATGACCTCAGAGCTGTAAAGCCTACCATGCCCTTAGTTTATTTCTATATTATTAGTCTTAGCTGTAGTAGTGGGACAGCATTCCGGAAACATCAGAAAAACTGGACACTTTCAAAGTTTCCATTCTTTAATCATAAACATTTGGTAACCATTCCTGTAACGAACTGTTATTGGGGCAGCACTGCACAAACTTCAATAACAATGGATTATATGGCACAGTCGATCACACCTCTGGCGCTTGGGGTTCGATCCCACCTCCAATGAGAGGGTGTGTGGAGATGCATGCTCCCCCTATGTGATGCGTCTTTCTTTTAGGTTCTCTGGTTTCCTCCCACAGTCAAAACATATTCAGTTAGACTAACTGTTTCCTCTAAATTTCCCTATAGTATACAGCTGTATGAGTGAGTGTGTATGTGTCGCATGGTACAGTATCCAGCGCCCCCCGAGACCTTAACTAGGGCAAGGGGATGGATGGATGGATGGATGGATTTTCCCACCCATATATCTGCACTTTATAGACTAAGGGATGGCCAGTGGCATAAACATCACCTTAAACGACATATAAACAACAAAATTAAACAACAAAATTAAATAAACCACCCAGACAGTGTAGAGCTTATGGCCACTGAATCTGGGGCTATTTTTGTGCTATTTTTGTGCTGAGAGGTGACAGAGAAGATTCAATAAATAAAGATTAAGCGGTTCACAAAGGCTTCAGCCATTAAAGAAAGCCACAGAGTTTCCTCAGCTGAAGGGGGTCAGTGTCACCCCTTCATTTATGGCCCCAGTGAAAAGACGAAGGGGGATAAGACAGACAAGCTAGGTGAAAATGTGACATTTATGGAATTCGGGCAAAAGATAACCTGTGATAACTGAAGAGGCAGTAGCTCAATAGGATTAAGTGGTTCCATCACACCTTTCTATATCCGCTATTCAGTTGCTGTTTAATAAAGAAACTGCTGTCAGCAAACAGATGACAACCATCATTGATGTTCTGGTGCAACACTGAAAGACAGCCTCTGAGTAATCAGGAATCCTCATTGGTTTTCAAAGGCAATTGATCATCTGAAGAAATTAAGGTCATGGTCTCCTTCATCCCAAATATCTGCATTATTTAGAGCATAAATTCTACATACAAGATGAATACATATGCTGATTCTGGACTATTCCTTCCTCCACATAAGTATGCTGTCCTTGGATGACCTTGCAATGGCAAAATCCAGGGGCCTGCTGGCTTTCTGTGATTATCATGGATGTAATAAAGAATCATGGAATGTAGGTAATGGATTTTTTTCTTTTGCTGGCTCTTATTTTGTATTTATTTTTTGACAATAAATCATTTGGGATCCAAAGCTAAAACAAACGAAAAACATAAAAACACTTCTATACAACTAGAAAAGCATTTCTGTTATTCTCTGAGTAAATTAATCTGTCAGCTTTAGCTTTTACCACTATGAAAGCACTCAACGCCAAATCTAGAAGCTAATATGGGGGGGGGGGGTGGTTAATGGGGAAAATGACTGGGTAAAGCAGATTTCGAAAGGGGTCCATTTAAACCTGAAAGTATTTTAGCTCTCCAGTTGTTGCTCTGAATAGTTACCATACTAGCAAACATATTTGAATCAATATTACCACCAATGTTGGGCCTCTCCCCCACAGCATTCTGAAACTTGTATCATTTCTGGTATTATCAAAACTACAATGAACTGATACCACACACAGATACATTGTGGAACATATTATTTGCTCAGGAAAGATTTTTTCTATTGTCTTATTTGCTTCCTGGGAAAGGGTGATTTTAAATTGGCTTCATCTTTGGAGCTCCCTGAAGACCCTTCCCCAAACACTAAGATCTGTTTGTCTACACACGTGGGATGGGTTAGGCACAATAGTGAGGTTCTGGGTGCTACATCAAAGTCATGAGCCCTCATTGATTATTATTGACTGAATTTGCTTTCAAAACACAGCCTTTTTAATTACACAGCAAGTATGCTTTCGTTTTTCACCAGTCAATTCAAAAACACTGCTTGACACAACATGAAAGAAGAGCAGGGAACTGCTGAACATTGTATACATTACCAGTCAAAAGTCTGAGAAGGCCTACTTGAAATTATAATTATCTATGCTTTAACATTTTAACGTGATTTGAAGTTGGTCTTATAGACTAATGATTAAAAATTTGAAATACCTGGGTCTAATATATTTATATATAGACTTGGGATAGGTGGAGTACAGGAGTGCTTGTTACACACACAAATCCTGACCACATCTGCATAAAACCCCACCCCATCATCAGCTAATTTTTGGGAGTTACTGGGAATTACTGGGACCTGTTATTAAAGCACAAAAATAAAAGGTTACAATAAAAAACTTGAGAATCTCCCCTTTCACCTTTTTTACTGGTACACACTTGCTTTTACATATCAAGCCATGTTTTTCTATACGCTTATATATTAGAATTAGTTGCATTTTTCCTATGCATTTTTAGAGACTAGGTCGCTTTGCGAAAAGAATGGTTTTGGTAGCCGACTGATTTTCTAAAGTGAAAGACATAGTCTGCCACAAAGGCATATAGCTATGTCACCATCTCATCAAAACAGGTCCCTGAAACATCAAAAGAAAATGCACAAACATGATAGCAGAGCTACAATGGTAATTCTATGGGGACATTTATTAAGTGCTCAGTCCAACTCCAAGTGATGTAACTATGTACTATACAAACAAAGAGACACAAAAGAAATCAAACACTACCCACTGTTGGCTACCCACTGAGCCTCCCTTACCCAGCATGTTACAGGGTCCAGCAACTATTTCTCCACAATCGGTGTCCTCATATAGGGCTGGCCCCACCCACCAGAACATACTATTGCCCATGTGACACAGCAAAACGCACAGACACAACACACTGCACCCATACATTGACACGCCACACAGAAGAACAAACAGTAATGTCAACAACAAGTAACAAATAAACCAAATACCCAACTAGGACAATATATGTATTGTGTGATTGTCAGGTAACTGCAAAACTGTAATTGTGTTAGCGTAATGTGTATGTGTATCAGGTGAATATCAAAATGACCGGGTCACTAACTCAATTGGACTGTTACGATAAGAGAGATATGCAGGAGTACCGTATCATAAACTACTGTGCTTCCAGGGACCACGACGACCTCTGTGTCACACACTCCTTTTGCAGATTTACTTGATCTTTTCCTCCTTTTCGTTGCTGTCCTGCCTATAGCCAACAGGGAGATCAAAGCCTGTCCATCCGTCCGTTTTCCATACCCGCTTGTGCTATGTGGGGTTGCAGGAGCCTAGAGCCGATCCATTCCAGAAGTTATAGGCACAAGGCAGGTATTTTGCCAAGTCTGTCATAGCTCTATATTTTTCTGGTCACAATATACACAGAAAGCATGAATGGTGTTTTCTCGCATTTCCCAATCTGGTACTCAGTTCTCATTCCTAGGCTAACATAGCCCTAGTGTACACACAGACAGCATCCCTGCAGGGCCAGTGAGTGCTGCCAAGTAGCCTGCAGAACACGACCTTTTCAAATGCCTCCTCACTTACTGTTGCCCAGGACTGGCACTGGCCCTGCTCCCTGACACTGCTAACAGCCACACATACCTCTGCTGGCAGTTTGTGCTGGCAAGAGCAACAGAGCACAACACCTCAGAAGCGTTACTTACATGCCAGATTGCGCGTTTGTCTTGATGCACAACATACCCTAAAAATGAATCACCTGACATGACAAAACCCAACCCAAACACGTCACTGAATGATGAGGGAGTGTGTCAGTGTGTGTAAACACACAAAAACTTTTTTGTACTGACATCTCTGTCCTGTGACAGGTTATAAAGAGAACAGGTGGGTACCATAAAAAAATGCCTAGCATAATCAACCCCTGCCATCCCCCCCACCCACACACACACACACACACAGAATGTAATTATGTGTAAGTAGCCCGAGGCCCAGTGGAGAGACATGCTTTTACAACAATGGTTGAATCTGGGGGGAGGGGAAAAATTATTCCTAGCTCCCCAACCAAAGGGTTACTTTAGAACAGGATGTGTCAGACTGATCATACCAGCACAGGCTCAAAATAAAAAAAAAAATACAAAATATCAGCATTCTACTCTGATTTTATCATAGATATCAAACAAAGAAAGCAATAACAAAAAAGTGTGCCCGAGATTCCCGGGGGCAAGCCCTCATTTGCCTGATGAAAAGGGAATGTCAACACATTGTGAACACTTCCTGTCAGGAAGGGAGCACTTCCTTAATTCTGACACAGCCTACAAAGATGACAATGATCTGCTTATGTAATCCTTTTGTCCATTCTAACATGCCAAACCATGAAGCTACTCATCTCAATGTGTTTAAAGCAAGAACCGAACTTTGCCGAGTGACTGGCAGTTCGGTGCATCTGCAGCTTTCGGCAATCTAATTAAAAGATGCGGTGCTTCACACAAAGTCAGGACAGGAACAAAAAAGGACATGAATATTATGGGCATGAGACAGATGTCACTACTGATGATCTCTAGAAGACAGCTAAAAAAGAATGGAATTATAGAAGAAGAAGAAGGACACAAGTGGACATTAGTGTCAAAAAAATTCTCTTGTTTATAAAGCCTGTGCTGCCTCATCCAAAAATACATTTCATCATTTAATATATTCAATATACATTTCATTCAGGTATATTTATGTTTTGGGTCGATCTACATACTGCTCACTTTTGGAAATATTTAGCATCAGTGTTATCCAAACTGATTGGTGTTAGCTGGCAACCTTGTGTTTTATAACTCCTAAATGATGACTAATCTTTTCAGTTTTTGCTGATCTGAAAATCCATCTCATCTGGTATCATGAGGGGAAAAAAATCCAGTTTTGAGTAATAAATGTTCAGCTGCAACAAATTAACAACAACAACAAATACATCCATCCAATCATCCATCCATCTTACAGCCACTTAAACAGGTCAGGGTCATGATGGGCCTGGAGGGCACAAGTCTACTAACCTAATTAGTATTCATAATAGTACCTAGTTTGCTAAGACTACTAACCTATTTTGCAAGAGTAAAGCAGAGTAGAGAGGGAATTAGAAACCCAGACCCTGAAGGTGTCAGGCGCCAGAGATACTTACTGAGCCACACTTTTTCACTCCTGAGGTTGTCTTTCATGTGCAAGTTTTCATATTCTTAAACTTTTGCACAAAGCTCATTTGCAGCCCCTGTCCTTTTTATTTCAGTTCTTTGTATTTATGTAACTTTTGCCTGTCAAAGAAATTTTAAGGATAACATGCAAAAATACTTCAGACAACAGAACAACCACAATGTTATAATTTCAATGTTTAGAAGAAACATTCCATATTCTGGAGACAACTACAGGGAGCTGAAGACTCATAGTTCCACACATGATTCAAAATTGCACTCATGGGTGGAACCATACCATGCTAGGTTTTCACCACAGAGGCTGTCAGAAATACCACAGCCCTCCACAGCACCCGCATTTGTGCCTGGGGTGGCCTAAAACATCAGGGCACCACTGCCTTCCTTGTGTTCCAGTGCCCCAGCAGGAAAGCACTTTACTGAGTCAGGAGTTGTACTTACAGCTGTCACAGCCTGCTGGCGGTGAGATATGGCTACACTCGGATACGATGAAGATGCATAGATTAAGAGCTGCACAAAAAAAAAAAAACAGCCTTTCTTTTCCTGGCAATTATAAATAGTCATAAAATTAAATTTCTCATTTAACTGATCCAGTGTGTTGATATATATTTCTAAAGTATATATGAAAGTTCTATAATACTGCTGAAGTCATTTTAAAGTAATTGGGGGGAAAAAAACAATACTGATTCAGTTTCAGATTAGAGAAATGCCTCTGCCCCTGAGCATGTCATGCAGAGTTCCTGCATGACATGAATAAGACCATTATGTAAGAAAATAACAGTAACTTTGCAATTCAAATACATTTACAAATATCAAAGGTAGTCATGCAGGCATTGGATGTAGGTCACAGTTACATACTTAGTCCTATATACAGTACAGCCTTGGTATGCTGCAGAAACCAAGACCCAGTTCTACATCAGTGTGTTAAATAGGTCTGTATTATACTGAAAGCCATCAACATCAAAATCAACAGGGTTTATGAACTACGTAGCTATAAAAAAATCCAACGGTTATACCATAACCAGTACTAAAACAAGGGAAACACACATGGACACTGTTTGTGCACTTGTGTTAACCAAGTATGAAATGTTTTCACATATTTTAAAATGCAGGTGCATCTATCTTTTTAAATCTTTTTTTTATTATTATTATTATTATGTAGCATGTAGCTATGAATTCACATCATACCGGGTCCCAATGTATCCAAGGTTACACTGTACAACTTCCTGGACAATGTCAGAAAGACATGACATGTTTCTATGGTCCTTGCGTTCTTCATGCAAGAAACCAAGCATTCTACCCATGAACCAGCTACAACATTCTGAACATGGCGTGGCCACAATGGTGACACAAGTTTACCTCACTGTGTTATTTTCATATTTTATCCATGAGAACAGTACTGTGATGACAAATTGATCAAATATTCCTTAAAAGAACTCAAGCTCACAAGGGCAGGGCTATAAGTCCCTATAAGCTGAGTATTTATGAGGCCCCTGGGCTCCAGGTTGTACTTCACACTCCAGTCAATGTGTCCGGGGCCCCATATTCCTACATTACTGATGACCTTTAAACACTGACAGCAAAAGTCATGAGAATATCATTGATTTATTCTTTCCTGATTTCCCATAGGCTCCACCAATTTAGCACGTACACAAAAAATACTTTGACTATTTATAACATTCACATTCCATAATGTCGATTAAAGTCAGTAATAATTTACAGCTATAACTCACATGCCAATGCTGATGCTAGACTAAAATAAACTTGTGTGTTAAGTGCTAGTTAAAATTAATTACTCAAAAAAATTGATGTCAAAAGCAAAAACGCTGGGTTTACGTTGTCAGAACTTTCAGAACAGGCCATCTATACCACATTGACATAATAGTCTAGCTGGATGATTTTTGCTCAGAACTTCATGTTTCCCCTTATTACATAATCCAGTACCCCTCCAGTCATAGGAAGTGTACTCAGACTTCCTACACAGTGACATTAAATACTTATGACTGTCTACTGACAAGGGACAACATGGTACTGAAGAATACTCTCAATTCCACAAGGAAAATGATTATTATTATTATTAAACTGATATTATTAAATCCTTTACTTACCATTTGCACAAGTACAAGTACAGGAACACTGGAATGCTTCTCTTTGCCTACCCCATCTTGCTCTCCATGACACACACATGCAGGTGAGAGCAAGCTTGGAGGTCACAATGCGGAGTCAACCAGTATGCAGTGCCCCTGAAGCTGGCGAGGTTAAGGGCCTTGTTCAAGGGTCCATGGACATGTGACTATTCCGTCGTGGCTGGGAACCGGCAATCTTCCAGTCACTGGCACAGAGCCGCAGACCACTGACCCATTCAACACCCTTCACAACGAGATCCGATTTAGAAAAATACAAAATGAAATAATACTTATATAGCACTATTCATGCTAGGCTTAAGTATTTCCCTCTTAAGGCACAGACCTTGACAGAATCCTTGGCCCTTTGTGTTAACAGGGTGGTTGTGGGATTCTGAACCAACCTCCTACTCTGTTTGGTGCTGCAGCAATTCCAGAAGACCTTGCCATACCACAATGTGTAACCAACTTCCACAATAAGATTCTTACTCACCAAATTTATGGTAGAACATGATCAAAAGAAAGAAATGCAGGACTAAAACAAGCCAAAGACATAGAAAACCACTTCCCAGAGCTCCAATTCCACTGGAAATAAACAAGATTAAATCCTCCAAGTCTTGTTTCTCTCGTAAGCACAGTACACAGAAATGTCCCTTCAAAAACTAATAGAAAATCACATCAATTGTTTTGATCACTGATGAAGCAATGCTGCAAACGTTCTCCTGCAGCAAAGACCAACTCACAATCACTATTTGCGAAAACTAAAACCTAGAATGGTTTCAAATCAGTTTAGAGACAAATGCCTCTTTCAAACAAGTTAGATGGGAGATCTACTTAGGGAAAGAAATTGTGCAAAGATGAAAAAGTGGGAGTTTAACTGGGCAGAAAGACAAATGTAAGATGGTAAAAATGAGCATATAATGTAAACCTATTCTGTTTTTCACTGTCTATATGAAGAACTGCATAAGTTTCTGAGAAATTAGTACCACTGCTTCTGCAATATAAAAAAACACAAAACACAGACAGTGCACCAAAATCAATAGACGTTCAACAGCACCTTGCAGCAGTAGAAATCACACTTCCGAGTGCAATTAAAAGGCATGCAAGAAGGCAGAAAATTCAGAAACTATAAAGTAAAAAATACAACTGATCAGAAAAAGTCTCCACAAATTGAGTGCATGAAAGAGGTATAAAAGACTGTCAGATTATGACCTGACTGAAAGCTTCCAATGATGAAAATTGAGCCATGATGATTGCTCTTTCTGGAAGACAATAAAGGTCAAGTGCTGTGCTGAAAGCTCAAGGTGTCTGGGCATACCATGACAATCTGGGAAAAAAACAAACAATTCCATTTGCTTGCACTTTCTGTTTCAAGAACAGTTAAGGAGCTTTCACCCTTAATGCCATGAGAAAAAATTGTGTGTATATAAGTCAATATTATTTATTTATTGTAATTGTACAAATATTATGTTATTTGACGTAAAATGGCAGGACAAACAGTTCGAACAGTGCCAGAAAATGTTATGGGGTGTATGCATGCTTAAAAATGCTGTGATTGTGCAAGGTATAAAATTGGGCAGGTGGTGACAGACACCTCCACAATCCCCACTCACCCACACCATGTCAAAAAGAAGCCAGATTGCGCTGCATTTTTCTTTGCATTGCACAAAGGGAAAGATATCGCATAGTGTAACACAGGTACCGTAAAGTAAAATGAGTGGAGAAAAAAGCAAAAACATAAAAACACGTATATTCATATTGGCAAAGAAAAGAATCAAAATCGATTTTGTTTGCAATACAGACATGCATTTGTTTGTAGAGCTATATGGCTGTAATTTGACCCCGTATATTTAACTTTTGAACAAGCTAGCTGGTAGACACTTGAAATTTTTTTTTTTTTTTACATTTCAGTTTTTTACCAACCATTGATTTTCCCCCTTGTTGTCACTTCCAGGGCTCCAAAAGAATTTAGTTAATTAGTATTTTTTTGGCTCATGTGAAACAGTGCAGCAGCGGATCAAGACAGCACGGGAAAAAATGTTATACAATGTCTTATTTTGAATAAAAGTACACTGCTCAAAAAAATAAAGGGAACACTTAAACAACATACAAGTCAATCACACTTCTGTGAAATCAAACTGTCCACTTAGGAAGCAACACTGATTGACAATCAATTTCACATGCTGTTGTGCAAATGGAATAGACAACAGGTGGAAATTATAGGCAATTAGCAAGACATCCCCAATAAAGGAGTGGTTCTGCAGGTGGTGACCACAGACCACTTCTCAGTTCCTATGCTTTCTGGCTGATGTTTTGGTCACTTTTGAATGCTGGCGGTGCTTTAACTCTAGTGGTAGCATGAGACGGAGTCTACAACCCACACAAGTGGCTCAGGTAGTGCAGCTCATCCAGGATGGCACATCAATGCGAGCTGTGGCAAGAAGGTTTGCTGTGTCTGTCAGTGTAGTGTCCAGAGCATGGAGGCACTACCAGGAGACAGGCCAGTACATCAGGAGACGTGGAGGAGGCCGTAGGAGGGCAACAAGCCAGCAGCAGGACCGCTACCTCCGCCTTTGTGCAAGGAGGAACAGGAGGAGCACTGCCAGAGCCCTGCAAAATGACCTCCAGCAGGCCACAGATGTGCATGTGTCTGCTCAAACGGTCAGAAACAGACTCCATGAGGGTGGTATGAGGGCCCGACGTCCACAGGTGGGGGTTGTGCTTACAGCCCAACACCGTGCAGGACGTTTGGCATTTGCCAGAGAACACCAAGATTGGCAAATTCACCACTGGCGCCCTATGCTCTTCACAGATGAAAGCAGGTTCACACTGAGCACATGTGACAGACGTGACAGAGTCTGGAGACGCCGTGGAGAATGTTCTGCTGCCTGCAACATCCTCCAGCATGACCAGTTTGGCAGTGGGTCAGTAATGGTGTGGGGTGGCATTTCTTTGGGGGGCCGCACAGTCCTCCACGTGCTCGCCAGAGGTAGCCTGACTGCCATTAGGTACCGAGATGAGATCCTCAGACCCCTTGTGAGACCATATGCTGGTGCGGTTGGCCCTGGGTTCCTCCTAATGCAAGACAATGCTAGACCTCATGTGGCTGGAGTGTGTCAGCAGTTCCTGCAAGACGAAGGCATTGGTGCTATGGACTGACCCACCCGTTCCCCAGACCTGAATCCAACTGAGCACATCTGGGACATCATGTCTCGCTCCATCCACCAACGCCACGTTGCACCACAGACTGTCCAGGAGTTGGTGGATGCTTTAGTCCAGGTCTGGGAGGAGATCCCTCAGGAGACCATCTGCCACCTCATCAGGAGCATGCCCAGGCGTTGTAGGGAGGTCATACAGGCACGTGGAGGCCACACACACTACTGAGCCTCATTTTTACTTGTTTTAAGGACATTACATAAAAGTTGGATCAGTCTGTAGTGTGTTTTTCCACTTTAATTTTGAGTGTGACTCCAAATCCAGACCTCCATGGGTTGATAAATTTGATTTCCATTGATAATTTTTGTGTGATTTTGTTGTCAGCACATTCAATTATGTAAAGAACAAAGTATTTAATAATATTTCATTCATTCAGATCTAGGATGTCTTATTTTTTGAGCAATGTATTTACCTGAACAATCAAATTGTTAAATACTAGAAATTTCTGTTTACATTTCAGGCACTTGGATATTTAGTCAACTTGTATTTTATGTAAGAAGTGTTTTTTCCCATTTTTACATCTTATGATATTGTTGATGAGCAGAGATGTATGGGCTGATATTGGTGCCACTAGAAACTGAATATGAATTTTGTATATTTGAATCTGCAGTTATCCGCATTACAAAACTGAATCTGAATTTAATAGTTTGAATCTGAATTACAGTAACTTGAAATAGCATTTATCCTACCTCGAAAAATTCAGTTCGCAAATTCAATTTCAATCTAGTGTGACACACATCCAGGTCCTTGAGGAAAAGTAGTCGACCGCAGATTCACATGCAACTCATTTCCACGTTTATGGCAGTTCTGCAGGTCGGGGTAAAGAGGAGGCGTGTGCCGGGATGTCAGAAAAACAAATGCTGGATTCGCAGGTTTGTCATTACCTTATGATACATATGAGAATAAGCTTTATATACACGAGCGATAACATAAACATTAACCATACGTCTGGTTAGTAGATGGTAGCATATTTGGTTAAATGAACGATTTCTGGCACTGCTAGTTTATGTTAATATGGTAGACTAACGCAAAACTAGCTAGGGATATGAATTGTACTTCTAGTTTAGTTTAAGTTATGGCTCACCTGCTCATCTCATATCGCTTTCCAGCAGTGTTTATGCTAAATATTTTTTTTAATATTCATTTCGCCAAAATGAGGTGGAAATCAGTATTAATTTTATGTGAGTATGGAATATTATTTAGCACTTCATAATGCATAGAGAATGTAAATATGACCAATAAAGTTATGTCCATGCAATGACATTTTTGTGGTGTTCGTGACTCTTTTCCTTTCTTAAACACCTACATTACCAGTGTGTTTTGGTAATGAAAATTGCCTATAACTGATTACATAAAACATTACATTTTTGTGGAGAAAAAAAACACTGAATATGAAATATTAAGCAAATGTGTTTACATCCGCGATACACTCAAAATGGCGAATGGGGGCGTGTTAGACACGTGACTGACAAAGACCGATGCAAGGTTTGCTACTGAAGGAAGGGATTCGCAAAAATTCACGGCTGGGTATTTAAAAAAACACAACTAGAGATGGTCATGCCACCATTATGTTCAGCCGAGGGACCAAATAGTAAAAGAGATGATTGACAAACATCATCTAGGGGTGTGGATTAAGGGAGAAAACAACGATGGTGAATGGTTGAAGAAATGATTATGCTTAAGTGACGAGATATTGTTACACGATAAGAAAGTGTATAAAAATTTGTGTAACACAGTATTGGACACACTCCTGCAGGGTGTCCAGCCTTGGCTGTAACCTTACTGTGGCAATAAAGGCTGAATCTGAAGATCTACACACTCTCGCGTGACGCTTGTCTCTGAGTAGCAGAGTACTGGCAACTTGAGAGAAGTGGTGGTACGATAAAGATTAAAATATAACAGTGCCGGTACTGCTTAATTTTTATTACATATATGATCCCGCATTTGCGCTTGCGACACCCCGGCACACGCCTCCTCTTTACCCTGACCTGCAGAACTGCCGTAAACGTGGAATGAGTTGCATTGTGAATCTGCGGTCGATTACTTTTCCTCAAGGACCCGGATGTGTGTCACACTAGATTGAAATTTAATTTGCGAACTGAATTTTTCGAGGTAGGATAAATGCTATTTCAAGTTACTGGAATTCAGATTCAAACTATTAAATTCAGATTCAGTTTCTAATGGCACAAATTTCAGCCCATAGAGATGCACTATTTATGTTATCCAACAGGGAAACATTGATGCGAGTACATAATTCAAAACCATAATTCATTCTTTTTTTTTTTTAAAGGGTCAAATTACACTCCTACATGGACAAATTAAAAAGGAACAATTAAGAGACAACCACCTATAATGTGCATGCCACAATTAGTATAGCAAAATGACGAAACTGACTCACTCATTACACATCAAGTTAATATTATTCAATACATTTTCTACAGTCCATGCACCAAAACATACCAATAAAAATATTTATACTGAGAACAAACAATGAATTAAAAAATCTTTGAAATCAGGGTTCTGCTACCGTTTGGCTTTTGCCTTATTTAAACTGAATTCATCCTTTTCATGCATTGAAATCACTTAACTGCTCATTATTCAAGGATTATCTTTATTTACTTTGTGATAATCACCTTGTAAGCATAAAAACAATTTCAAAAATTATAATTATGGATAATATAAAACAAAGCTTGTGTATTCAACCCCGACAATCACATTGTTGTTGTTCCTAGTTATGGTATCTCCCCCAGATCCCTCTTTTACACCTCACACAGGTCAACCATAACACCATAAAACCTCCTCAGGTAGAGCGGCTTTTTTTAATCAGCACATCTTACATTGGACATTAAATCAACGCTTGTCTCTGAGTAGCAGAGTACTGGCAACTTGAGAGAAGTGGTGGTACGATAAAGATTAAAATATAACAGTGCCGGTACTGCTTAATTTTTATTACATATATGATCCCGCATTTGCGCTTGCGACACCCCGGCACACGCCTCCTCTTTACCCTGACCTGCAGAACTGCCGTAAACGTGGAATGAGTTGCATTGTGAATCTGCGGTCGATTACTTTTCCTCAAGGACCCGGATGTGTGTCACACTAGATTGAAATTTAATTTGCGAACTGAATTTTTCGAGGTAGGATAAATGCTATTTCAAGTTACTGGAATTCAGATTCAAACTATTAAATTCAGATTCAGTTTCTAATGGCACAAATTTCAGCCCATAGAGATGCACTATTTATGTTATCCAACAGGGAAACATTGATGCGAGTACATAATTCAAAACCATAATTCATTCTTTTTTTTTTTTAAAGGGTCAAATTACACTCCTACATGGACAAATTAAAAAGGAACAATTAAGAGACAACCACCTATAATGTGCATGCCACAATTAGTATAGCAAAATGACGAAACTGACTCACTCATTACACATCAAGTTAATATTATTCAATACATTTTCTACAGTCCATGCACCAAAACATACCAATAAAAATATTTATACTGAGAACAAACAATGAATTAAAAAATCTTTGAAATCAGGGTTCTGCTACCGTTTGGCTTTTGCCTTATTTAAACTGAATTCATCCTTTTCATGCATTGAAATCACTTAACTGCTCATTATTCAAGGATTATCTTTATTTACTTTGTGATAATCACCTTGTAAGCATAAAAACAATTTCAAAAATTATAATTATGGATAATATAAAACAAAGCTTGTGTATTCAACCCCGACAATCACATTGTTGTTGTTCCTAGTTATGGTATCTCCCCCAGATCCCTCTTTTACACCTCACA
The DNA here is from genome assembly GCF_048594095.1 of Paramormyrops kingsleyae. NCBI lineage: Eukaryota > Metazoa > Chordata > Actinopteri > Osteoglossiformes > Mormyridae > Paramormyrops > Paramormyrops kingsleyae. The sequence goes on along the minus strand of NC_132807.1, from coordinate 2,057,123 downwards.
CAGGTCAACCATAACACCATAAAACCTCCTCAGGTAGAGCGGCTTTTTTTAATCAGCACATCTTACATTGGACATTAAATCAAGCTATGCCGTCTGCCATAAGATGTATTGTACACTCCTAAAAAGTGAGAGCAATAAAAACCACAGCCAGGGAGAGGTCACATACATCAGCGCGTGCACGTAAGTATATTATTAGTATTTACAGCTGGAGAAAGACACAAAATAATGAGAAAAAGAAAATTTAAATTGGCATTGATAGTGACTACTGGCATCCCACTGAGGGTGTAATTCAGCCTTGGACCCTGTGCTGCCTGGTAAAAGCTCCAGGTTCCCCTACAACCTTGACGAAAATAAATGGCTGGAAGATGTGTGGATGGATTCACTGCCTCTAGGCTCCAGCTAATGGGTGTAAACGTTTACTTACACCCACAATTTGATAAGCAGATTAGTAGTACCGTACACCTAAAATATTGAGGCGCTTGATGCCCAAAAGTTAGTAATCTGTATAAATTTGGTGTATCCTTATGTTTAATAAATGTGTCAGACATTAAACTGCAAATTGTATCGCTACAGCACTGACGTCTTTTTTGCCATGTTTACTGACAATATCTCGTCTTTCAAAAGATATTATGGCTGCTGAGCTGTCCCTTTCTTCATCGCCACTTCAGTGCTTATTGCTTCCATGCTATACCAAACAGTAGCATTTGGTGTGCTCTGCTAACCAAATTTAATAAACCTAAGAATACGCCGAAATTATACAGATTACTAAGTTTTGAGCATTACCATATGCCTCTCATTAATATTTTAACTGCACTACTAACATGCTTATCAGATTGCAGGCGTAAGTAAATGCCCGTTTGGTACCGAAAAGCCATCCAGACAAACTTTTACATTTTGCCTGTGCTCATATCTCCATTATATCTGTGTGATATGGTGCAGCCCTAATGTCATTGTATCAAGGTGTGAATAACATATAACTGGTCAAGTGGGTGTGCTGCATCCTTACAGTACACTACATTCTGTTTTTATCCCCTCTCTAGGCACACTCAGTGTTTTCTCCATACTTACAGTACCTTATTGTAAAACATCAGTTAACATTGGCCAGTTTATTAAGCACACCCGTTCGTTAGCACAAATAGCTTGTTCCTCCAAACAGAGAATCATGTCGCTGCAACTGCATACATACAGCACAGACATGGGCCAGCAGTTCAGTTAGGTGCATTAGAATGATTAAGATGTGTATTATGAGCAATTTTTATGCAGTGTAATTGGTGGTGTGAGGCAAGGTATTTCTAGCATCTGACACCGATACAGATTTATCTGGAGATTCTGCTTAAAAATAAATTTTAAAATAAACTACATTCCAAAAATATGAAAAAGAAGAAAACACCAACTCTCAACACTCAGCACTATATTTTATAGCTGTTTACATATATTTATAACATTTATAGCAGAAGGGCTGATCATCAAGTGTAATAAACTCCGTGATTTTCTGAGTAATATATTTTGATTTTGCAGTATCTGCACTGAATTGTCTTTTGCTATCAAATGACTGCCTTACTGAGGACTAGCATTATACGACAGTACTACAGTTTTCTTCATTGGGATGGATTGTTTTTCAGAAACTCTTCATATGCTTCACTGTCTCGCCTTAAGGTGAGCAATCAAGTGTCTTGTGTTGAAATGTTTATTAGTAGATCGTCCTCATAAAATTTCAGCAGAGCAATGTTTGCAAAATGCATTTCTAATGTCATTTTCCCCAACATTAAAATAATTGCTCACAGCAGATATTTTTGTGACTGTTTAGTACACAGGTGTGCAAAGCAGTACGGATCACCTTTTAAATGGAATTATTGGCGGAAAGATCAGCTCATTTTTAACTTTCAGCAAATGGCTGTTCGGTGCTGGCAGCCGATACCTATAGTTGGCCGATGCAAATCGGTGCATCTCTAATTTTCAAACAATACTGCACCTAGAGTACAGAGATTAGTGCAATAGGGAAAAACCATTCAGTGAGACTCAGTGCTGTAAACAAAACCAGCTTGTTATTCATTACTTACTCATTAAAGCTAAGAGGAAGGCCACAAGTGCAAAAAATAACAGAGGAAAAACTTCTCTGAATGCACAATCCAACCACAAAAGCAGTACCTAATAAAAAAGCCAGAGTGTACATCACCAATCAGAATAAGCATAATGCAGTGGCAAGAATTGAGAGAAGTACGAATTTATTTATTTTTTTTATAAAAAAAGGTGAATTCAAGCGTGGCTTATATTTCTAAGCATTACCCACGCTCTTATGAATCTCAGATCAAAAAATAAATAAATTGTGGCGGGCAGCAATCCTGGAGGTGAAAAGAAAGGCTCAGGAAAACGTGCCATCAAACCTGAGAGCTGCTTGAAATTCCTCACACTGATTGCAATCAGAGCTCCGCATCATGCATTGCCAAGCACCACATTCAAGCCTAAAACGGTAAGCTCACTCTCCTGCCATTGTATCTGCTGTCATCTCACCATGCTAACCAACCAGAATGAACACAAAAACCTGTTCCATATGAGCTGTTTTTGTATCATCAGCAGGAGGAGGGAAGCCATCAACGCTTAGTGGAGGCAGGCTTGCTAAAACCACCAGCTCCTGAAATACAAGCAACACAAAGACCCCGTCTCACACTTTCCCACCTAACAGCTGGAGGTTTTATTAGGTGTTCAGGTAGCTTCTGTTCCAGAGCTCTTAATTAATGTCACACAATGTTGTCTAAATGGTTCTGCTGCGCCTCACCCTCATCCCCGAGTGTTGTTCCCCATGATTCCTAGGAAACTGCGCACAGCTCTGCCGAAACCCCAATACTAACGGAGTATGGGAACAATCATCCAAAAATATACATAATGCAGATTATTAAGAACATAAGAAATTTACAAACGAGAGGAGGCCATTCGGCCCATCAAGCTCGTTTGGGGAGAACTTAACTAATAGCTCAGAGTTGTTAAAATCTTATCTAGCTCTGATTTAAAGGAACCCATGGTTTTAGCTTCCGCTACACTAGCAGGAAGACTATTCCATACTGTAACTACACGCTGTGTAAAGAAGTGCATCCTCAAATTTGTTTTAAAATGTTCTCCCGCTAATTTCCAGTTATGGCCACGAGTTCTAGTATTTAGACTAATATTGAAATAGTCATTTGGCTGAACAGCATCCAGACCCGTTAGAATCTTATAGACCTGAATCATATCCCCCCTTAGTCTCCTTTGCTCAAGGCTAAACAGATTCAGTTCCGCTAACCTTTCCTCATAAGACATTCCTATAAGACCAGGAATCATTCTCGTAGCTCTTCGTTGCACCTTTTCTAAGGCAGCAATGTCCTTCTTGAGGTATGGTGACCAAACCTGCACACAGTATTCTAGGTGGGGTCTTACCAAGGAATTATATGTGTAACATCACCTCCCTTGACTTAAACTCCACACACCTAGAGATATAACCCAACATTCTGTTCGCCTTTTTTATTGATCGTAATTCATTTATATGTTTTTACATTTCTGCCTAAAACATTGTGACATATCATACATGCTATCCCTTTGACATCCTAATACAAAAAATATCTTTAAACAAGCCTATATATATATATATATATATATATATATATATATATATATATATATATATATATATATATATATATATATATATATATATATACATATATATATATATATATACACATACACACACACACACGTGTACACAAACACACACACACACGTGTACACACACACACACACACACACATATATATATAGATATACACACATATATACATATATACACACATATATACATACATATATACATATACATACATATATACATACATATATACACATATATACATATACATACATATATACATATACATACATATATACACATATATACATATACATACATATTATATATATATATATATATATATATATATATAAATGTTTTAATTTTGTCTGGAATGCATTGTTACAAACATAATATATACTAGGCTTCACTCTCAGTAACTATTAATGGGAGATTAAAGGTTGGTGTGCGAATGGAATACAAACAGCAAGCCACATTATTTCAGGTACTGTATAATGGAAACCATGTCAATTCCTGGGCAGCAGCCAATGAGCTCCATCAATTAGAAGGACTTTCAGTGGCCTATGGGCAACACCCAGCAGTGGAAACCACAGGTAGGCAGCAGAGATCCTAATGCCGGGGTAGGCAACCCTGATCCTGGAGGGCTGGTATCCAGCAGGTTTTCCATCCTATACCTGGTCCCTAATGAACCGCATCTGATCTCAGGCAGATAGTAACTCATCAGGTAGGACAGAAAACCTGCTGGATACCAGCACTCCAGGATCAGGGTTGTCAAATGTACACTGAAATTAAATAGTATCTAAGTTGAGTGCTTTGCTGCAGACAGAAACATTACTGAAGTTGCAGGGCGACTTTTCACCATTCATCCATGTTCTAACCACAAGCAGTGCAGTCATAGGCACTGTGTGGGGTGCCAGTTCATCACAGGGTACATACAGGCTCACACGCACACGTTCAACCCTACACTACCAGCTATATAAAGATGCTAGTTAGCTTAACTGCACGTCTTCGGACAGCAGGTGGAAATCAGAGTACCTGGGGAACATGTAAACTCTAAAAACTCAGAACGGAGTCAGGATTTAAAGCCCCAACGCTGAATGTTTCAGACAAAAGTGTTACTCACTAATCCACTTTGCCACGTGATGTAAACAAATTTTACAAAAACTCCCTGCAAAACGAATCGGATTCCCAATATTTTTGCTAACTTCCGAAGATTTCTAAGAGATTCATATTTGTTTGTTTGTTTGTAAATCGTATTCAAGTCGGCAAAGAACTGCTCCGGAAACCTTTTGACAGTCTTCTGGCAGATTTCCACATTACGAAACGTGTAACGACTCTTAACACATATTTTTTCTTGTTTGTGTACAGTTTAGATAATTTACTTTGTAAGTTTCGCTTCTTGAAACAACTCGCGCAGCTTGTGTTTACAAATAAAAGACGACAATTAACACAAAGTTTCTCCTGAATGTTTGACAGTTCTCCGGGGGCGTACAGAAACATTGCTGGAGAGTCGCCTTACCTTCTCCTGCTCCGCAGGAGGCGAAGTGGGAGATTTCAGAGTCGCGGGAGACGGCGATGGACACGGTGTTACTACGTTGGTGGGATTAGAGTTGCCTTTCTCGATGGTTTCCACCTTAATAAGTCGGTGTTTTGGTGATAAGTACTTTCCGTCTGGCGAGCCCAGTGAAGTCTGGCCGCTTGCGAAGGAGACGTGTCCTCCTCCAGTGTAGGGGTCCTCGAAATCCAGCTCTTTCTGTAGTTTGTACGCAGCTAGGATGTCCGGTTGTGCCGGGCTCGGATAGTGAGAGGTGGCTCCCGAGCTGGGCTGCTGGTAGCCCGGCGTACCTGGCACAGCGGGATGGCAGTGCCTGTAGTCTGGTTTCGGGGGAGCCGGAGGTGCCGCTTTGGTGGTTTTGAATCCCAGGTGTTCCTTGAACCATTTGGCCATGCTGACAGCGCATTGCTTACAAGTCGGTTTTTAATGTTTGGTCCACTTTCACTGCCGAGGTCCACCTCTTTCAGTATGAGACTTGGTCCTTGGCTTTTTCCGAGTTACTGCTGCGCGCTTCTCCAGCTCAGCCTGCGTCCTTTTATGCTTCACTAACCGAAGAGCGCAAGCGGCGTTAGCCAGTCCGCCTTTTCCAGCAACTTGTTTCTTACGCAGTGACAGCCAGACCGCTCAACTGTGTCTCCGCTGAGGAATATGGGAGCACACGCTTGTGAGCATGGGGTACTGTAAGCTCCTGTCCAGGCACCTGGGAACGTTCACTGCCCCCTACTGGTCGACTATGATTGAGGTACCTGCTATATTGCCATGACGTTTTAAAGATTAAATGAAGTCTACAAGAACATAAACGTTGTATTATATTTAAAAACATATGTTATAATAATCTAACCAATTATTACACTTCAAACAGTTGTAAACTGCGTTGTGTAATACAGCCATACAAAAATATATAGGTTATCTACGTAGCATTGCCTGAACAGTAGTAATAAACATAAACGTTCTCACTATACTGTTAAAAGAAACCCCCAAAAAACTGTGGCCGTACAAGTTAAAGTATGTGATAAAATGTTTACAGAAGTCTCCGAAACAGTGTCCATTACTGCACTGTTGCATTTACAGTACCGTGTGTACTTAGGCTATATATAGGCTATGAAAGATTTAAACACCCTAAGTAATATGTTTGTTACAGAGATATACGGTGATAGCACTGCCCATATTAACCACATCTTGGATACATTATAAACCTGGAATATTTTGTCTTTGTCAGGTAATCTTATATTAAAAACGAAAAAAAAAAATTCATTAATGTTTGTGTGTTCACGTGACCGTTTCAAATATATTGTATCTTTATACAAATAATATTTTTGCGTAATACGTATAGTACAATTACTGAGTTGCATATTGCCAAGGTTGAAAGTGGCTACAGTTATACTGTGCAAGAGTATAGTTCAGAACAAAGGCTTTCACAGACAATGACAATCACTCTCGTAATGACGTACGTAGTGGGCGACTTACCTACATTTGACGGGCTATAGTTTTATATTCTGTTGTTATGTCAGCTTCTTGTTATCCATGTGTGCGCGCTAATATATGAAGCTGTTGCAAAACAATTCCAAGTCTGTCGAAATCGAATTATTACAGAAAAGTCCATTTGCCTTTTACTACGTAACCTAGTGTTTTCTTCACTTAAAATGTGTTTCAGCTGTCCGAAAAGAATCCAGTATGTTTGGATTTAGACAGCTATACTGCTGGGGTGTAAACATACAACAATTTCCACATTGACCGAGAACTGGAAAGACTACACAAGAGCGGTGGGCTAAATCTGTCCACTTAGAACAATATAAAATGTTGTCTCCCGTCATCTCCAGATGGCCGGTTGAGGCTGATTTGATACACTGAAAATAACTGGCAGAAAGAGGATTGGTATAGTAATTACTCGACTACATTACAGCAGAGCACTTATAAGCATATTTACGGCAGGGCTGCTTACACTACAAAGGAACTGCAACTTGCAGCATGCTATATTGCATGCAAAGCATGCTCTCGGCTATAAATGTCTTGTTTATATATTCATACAGAGATATTCCCTAGAGTATTGAGAGTTTCTACTCTCACATCTACAAGATCTTCCCAAGGTCAAATACCTTGACACCTTTATAAGCACTCCTGCTTACATGGAAAAATTAAATGCTAAAACTGCAGGTCAAAATGGACAAGAGGCCAAGAAATAAAACAAGCCTGTCTGTTGCATAGTTGCATAAAGGAACTTTTTGAAAATTAAACAGTCACAAAAACGTAGGACTACATTTAAAGCCTATCCAGTGAAATGAATAGTGACTCAGGGGCAATGCATTTAATTGTAGTGACAAATGGATATCGAACAGGCTTTGTCCTGCTTGTTATACATTATGTAGAGCTATTTCAACATTAAGGTCAAAAGTGGCAGAGAATGAGCATCTGAAGATTTTTTGTGTGCCACTCCAGGGGAAGGTAAAATTAATTCTTGTACTGGCATCCTATCCTGGGTGTATGCCAGCCCTGTTCCTTGTACTGCGGGGGGGTCCCAGCAATCCTTGCAGCTCCGCCCAGGATGAGCGGTTGAAAGATGGATAGATATTTACTGTTCATTTGAAGCGTTGTTTTAGAACTGCATTTCAATCAGCTGACCTCTGTGATGTCAGAGGAAACAAGCAAGGACACTTAGCATTACCTAGTTCCCTGGGTGATTGATACAGATCTGAACTGTGTCCTTTATTGCACTGGCCCAGGAGGAAATTAAAGGTAACTGAAAAGTACTCAGCTTTCACCTGTTACTCACAGCTACTTGAAAGGATGGGAATAGATCCAAGAATTAATACCAAAGCCTCATGCTTCAAAAGAGGTGTTCTGGACCTCACGTAATTGTGAACCATATAAAATAGTGATACTTTATTCATACCCATGGGGAAATTGGATGTTTTGCCCATTCTATCTTGCTTTCCATGAAACTCACAGACACATGTATACAGGTGAGAGCAGGTTTTTGGGTCATGGTGTAAGGTTAGCCCGTATCCAGCATGCCTGGTGCCATTGGGGTTAAGGGCCTCACTAAAGGACCCAATGGTGACATCATTCTTCTTTGAACAAGCAACCTTCCAGTCATAACCCAGAGAGCCACATGCCACCCAAAAATATATAAATGTGATTGCGAATATTGGATGTTATCCTCTATAAGGAAATTGGTCAACAACTTGGCTATGTTTTTATTAAATAAAATTCCAAATTACAGTACTAGACTTTGTCCCAACTTCTGAATTTTGAAAGATCCCAGTTCTGGGAGAGAGCTGACACTGAGGAGATTTATATTCCTGTATTTCAAATGACTGCAATGGAAGGAAATCTCAGTTTGGTTTCAGGCTGGCAGCACTCTGTCAACCGTTGCTGTGCTCACCATGTTCTTCATGTTTCTGTCATTGATCCTCATTAGGAAACCCACTATCTGCTGCATCACCGGGACCAGAACACTCTCAAAATAACGGCTGTAATACTCTAGGGCTGTCGTGTCAGACCAGTGTAATTCTGAGCCACAGTCACACCTGTGTTGATGCATTGGTACATCTAATACTACAATTCATTATTCCAGTGGCATGATTAGGTTAAATACACTGAACACAAATGATTAAGTGTGACAGCACATCACCATTTGGCAATAAGGCAAGAGATATGCTGAAACATTCCAGTCAGGTCATCTAAAATCAGGAAGCATGATTTACGATTCAGGTGCATGTAAACACCTTGAGTCAATTTCAAGTGGTTCGTGCATGTGCAGGAAAAAATTACCCAATCACCACAGTGAAGCACTTTCAAAGAGAAAGCAAGCGCAGCAGCAGTAACTGTGTGGGCAGGGGGCTAGTTCACCATGCCGTAGTCCAGCATGGTCAACTCTATTAAGATTTTTGCCAGCCCATGCACTTTTTGTTCACTTTGTAATGGAAAAGGTCTTAAAGGTGCACTGAACTAGGGCAAGACACACTGACCACACTGACATCTTTCAATAAATCATTTCAAGGGAAGAGGACAAAAACGGGGTGGGGGATTGATAGGTGCTGTAGTTAATGAATATATTCCCAACCTTGGAAGCTGGCATCCAAGGACAGAGTTTAGAACTCTAAGGACGGCTATCTCCATATTTCAAATTTCAACATGAGTGTGCATTTTAATCAGTTATGTAGAAGGTGCCCTAAATTTCCTAATACTTCACATATGATCATCAGCATTGCAGTTACAATAACTAGAGCTCTTTGGCACTGGATTTTCCTTAAAAATATGTTTACCACTAGACTGTTAAATAAAAGCATTTTTGTTTCCTTGTGACATGTAAAATGCAACCTGAAGAAAACAGTCAATGATGCCAGTGATCATATACAATAGGGCTGAACAATTTATCAATTTCAAATCAAAATCGCGGATTTGAACAATGCAATTAGCAAATCACAAAGGCTGCTTTGTAGGGTAAGCATTATATAGCATGTATGACCCAGGGTTTAAAACTGTTGTGAGTAGATTTACAAATTCAATTCCATCCACCTTGTGTGCCAGTCATGCTCACCAATCAGAACTGGCCCAAGGCAACTGTGTATACGCCCACAAACATCAAATACGTGAAACCCAAGGAAAACATTACATTCATGCGTAAAAATACTGATTCTGCTGCTGAGCTGTATGTGAATCACCTACCTATTTCATGGTCAGAGATTGTTTACAGAAAGGTCCGGTTATTGGGGGTCCAAGCAGCATAAGCTGCAGGATCCAAATCAAATCTCAATATCTATCAGAAAAATCATGATTAGATATTTTCAGCTCTAATATGCAAGGTCTCCTACAATAATCCACCCATCCATTTTCTGAAACAGTTGAATCCTAACTGGGACCGGAGCCTATCCCAGGAACAATGGGTGCAGGTGGGACTCTTACTATCATTTTCATCCCAAATGAATCCGCAAGTCAGCTGATTAGGATAGACCACAGGTTGTAAATCACTTCCTGTCTTTCCAAATGCAGCCTGGCACAGACCAAATATCTAGTGCATAAGACCAGCAAAAACACTTCAGATGACCTGGTAATTTATGCTGTATATCCTCAACGTGTTTCCTGCATAGATGAACATTGTAAGAAGCACCTATGGTTTTATTATAAAATTCTCCAGGCCTGGAAATACACAGGCCTTTTTCAGGGAATTTTACCCCACTGGTGGCAATCAATGTCTTTCCCAGAGGCAGATCTCAGGCTATATTGAACTGCATAGTCCAGCTTTTCTAATAAAGTAGATGCCTGTGACTATAAAAAAAAGTCATTTGTGAACTACTCAGTACTAGAATTGACCAATACCATCAATAAATGTAACTTCTGAATGGAGGCAATGCCTGATGCATATATTTTTGGGCAGCTGTATGTTTTTTCTTTCGAAGGAAGAGCGATTAAGACTCACAATGTGGGATATTTTCTGTGTGTGGCTGTTAGGTCCCTGTTACAATCACAGTTAGGGTTTGGCTTTTATTAGGAAACATGCTGTCATCATAAGGTAGTTCTAGAACTGTCCATATAGAAATGTTGAATCAACTACATTCTGAGCATCGGTAGGGTTAGATGAAAACTACCATTTATTAAACTATGGGTCATTTAGCTTTTCTGAACATTTATTAATGCATACACATATTTGTGTCATTAAACTATACTGTGAGTGAAACATTTGATTCCCCATATGACACCAGTTAGTGTTTTTTAGCTAAATATTTTAATTGATAACAATTAGTCATCATTATTAAATATATAAAACTATGTGCATATGAAAATAGTTTGTTATCAGCCCCAGGCCAAACATTCTTTAAAATAAATGGTGGTCCATTTGATAGTACTTTTGCTTAACACCTCTACACTAGAAATGAAAACCATAATTCTTTTTAGTGAATCTGTACTTTTGAATCCATTCAACTATGAATCCTTCATTTACATATGTGTTTTTGCACTCCAAGACTACGAGACTAAAACAAGAATATCAATTAAAGCATCAAATTGTTACTTTAGTGATAATCAAACAGAAATCATTTTTACAGTAAGCAACTGATCCAACAGAGCTCGGTGGTGAGCAAATGATAACGAATGCTTTATTTGCACAAGTACAGAAACATTAGAATGCTTCTCTTCGCCTACCCCATCTTGCTCTCCATAGCTTGGGGGTTACAGTGCAGGGTCAGCCGATGTGTGGCACCCCTGGAGTTGGGAGTTAAGAGCCTTGCACAAGTGGTGAGCTTCTGATCACAGGTACAGAGATCTAGCCCACTGATCCACTCACCCCACAAAGGCATATGGGAATCTGGGAAATCTCCCACTTTGGTTAGCTGCACTCCCTGCAGCTGATTTACCGAACGCTGGCTCATGCCTTGCATTTGAAGTGTCACATATTGAGTATGTCAAGTAAATGATGATTTATTCAAAAAACTCAGCTGAAGCACAGACTTTAAAGTGCAGCCGTTCACTCTGGATTTTAAAGCTATATTTTTATTGTTTGGTGATTGCGTGTGTGAGTGTGTCCGTGTCTGCGCCCTGCCTTGGGCATCCTGTCCAAGTGGACATTGTCACCAGTTGTGCTCAGTGCTGCCCGACCAGGGTGACCAGTAAGACGATAGGTACAGTATAGATGGATGGATTTTTATTTCTCGTGTCTATGTGTGTTATTCAGTAAATGCTCTCTCTGAAGGACAACCAAAATGGACTCGGTTTTTTGTGTAAGAACAAACACACAGGTTTACTGCTTGTTTTATATCCTGCTTCCACACAAGTAAATCGATTCTGCAAAAATTTCTAGAACATAATTTCAAAGAGAAAGCTGGTTGGTCTCACAATTATCACTAGTGTGGCATTGAGGGACAAAAGCTTCAGGTTAAGACAAGTGGTACATTCTGTATTCAGAACTTTGAAGCCACTTTTATCCATCTCCAGCTGTTATTAAAGCCATAGGAGATTAAATGAAATATTAATGTCCTTCTAACCCAGGATAGGAAAACAGAAGGCTTTGCCATTCTAATTTAGGTGCCAGCTTTATGTGATGGGCTCAGGTGTGTTAGGATTCTCACTGGATATCATATTTCAAGCACACACAATCATTTCATCTAATATAAGGCAAGCTGCTGTTATATATCATAGGTGAAGTGTAAAATCAGAGAAGAATCTAAGTCCCTCCCCTTGGGAGTCTTGCCATAGCCAACACCTCATATACTCTCAGTGACAGGGTAAAAGTCTCAACTCCACCACTATGGGACAGTCCACATGCTGGGATTAGCAGGGAAGCAGAACAGCAATGAGAAGCCCCCCATTAATAAGGCCTGAACAGTGAACATATGAAAAACAAATGAACCCTACCTCCCCTCTGAGGGTTAGAAGTGCTAAAGCATATTCTCCAATGGGGCAGATTCTTGCGGACCCACCGCAATGAGGATCAGATAGTCTTTTTCACCACCGGTGGTCCAATGGGGAATCACCATCAGGACAACTTCAACTTCTGTCAAAGAAAATGGGTAGATACTCATTTATATGCTCTAATATGCATTTATATGAGTAGTATCTACTCATTTATATACTGTAGTATGTAGCTTATTTAAATGTTTTTGAAGTTGACGACTACCCTTTTGGTGTCATTAAGATTACTAGCTTACGTGTTTGTCAGATCTGAAATCTGAATTAATTTCCTCCTGCAGGTTTTCACTTGACAGATAGCTCGGTTGTTCTTTGTGACTCCTGCAGCAAAAGCTGACATGTTAATGCTGACCTCCTTGTACGAGGGCCATTCGGTTTCATAACATTGTCAAAGGGCAGCCACCTCTCTCTAATCATTTCCCATGTGTGGGAAAATGGAGCAGATTGGACTAACCATAACATTGGTACAGTATTGGATTTTTTTTCTCTTCTATTAAAAAGGAATTTCGGGAAAGCACAGTGATGGATGAGTTCTTGTACCTACCTTGGAACACTGATGACTGAGAAGACACAGAATTACCATGAAGCGGGCAGGAAGACAGATATACAGCTAACACTCCAGTGTGACTCATTCGTTAGCTATTTTACCCAGTCCTGCATTAGTGATAAACATCTGCTTGACAGTTTCAGAATGAGTTGGTTTCTTTTTGGTGGTTTTTACATAGACATGAACTCTGGGGGTGTCAAAGCACCTCTGATATTTATGCCTGACCAGTGACAAGCAGGTTCATTTGATCATCTGATGAGCTTCTTAGACAGTAAAATTCAGAAAATGAAACTATGACGCCGCCCCCCGTGGCTGACACTCCCCCCGCTTTCCCACCCTCTTTACCAGATGCTCAGCACGTCACCAAAGCCTTCCACCAATTGCCTGTAAGTTCCAGCATGTTAAGTGGGGCCAAAGCAGCATCCATCCATCTTACCTAGTTAATAGGTTACTTGGTCATGCGTGTCTCCCAACATTCTCTTTAAACACACTTAGTCATACCTCTGTCGCTACCACTCTTACACCCACAGAAAGGAAAGTGCTTTCCCATAATGAGGCATGAACATCAAAGCCATCATTTCCACTGGTTATATTCACGTTGATTGCAGCTCTGCATTTCATTCTAAGCCAGTCAATACTCCCCCATTTACAACCACCATCACCGGTTCCTTTTCAGCTTAATTTTTTTACACTGCATGGTGTTTTTTCAGAGCATTGGTATATTGTGGCACTGTGTTAAATGTCCTCACGGCTGTTGCTGCGATTCTTTCTGTGCGCCTGGGCTTTTATTTTGAAAACACAGAGGCGACTGTTCACATGTGTCACAGGCATTTCTTAATGAACGCCAGGAGAAAAGCGTTTCTGGGGATGCTCTCTTGAGCCTGTTTCTCTGCTTGCTTGGAAGAGCCTGAGAGAAAAGAGACCTCCTTGTTTCTTCTGCCTCAGCCATGGTTATTTGATACTGTTTGCCACAGTGTGATGAGCAAGAAGGTCCCAAGTAATTTGTAATGTGCTAGTCTGTGCTTATCCTGCCAGTATCAAGTAGTCCTTCCATCTGACCTTGTCCCCCGTCCACTGTGTGACAGAATAACCCTTTTAATTTAGCATGCACTGCTGTGTGAGTACAGGTTGCAGTGGCACTGATATTAATTATGTATCGATTTCTATCTTGTAACTTAATGGCCAGCATTGCTGAGTTACAGAATGCTGAGCAGGAAAATAGAGTACATCACTGTTTTGGTGTCGTTTAATTATCTATTGATCCCCTGCATTTATCAGCTGAAATATTTTCTCTTTCTGTGTGGCATGAAGATGGAGGACATATTCCCATCACAGAAATAGGCAACCGGTAGAGTCCTGGATGGAAAGATTTAGCTACGGAATTGCTTTCATTTTGGATGACATAGATTCATGAAATATAAATTAAAATGGGAAATCCATTTTAGCATAATTGCAGTTCTTTATATGGAAATAATGTGTCATCATTATAATGTGTCATTATGTTTGAGATTAATCCTCTTACTACACACTGTATCCTCGGTGTGCTGCTGCAAGTGTGCACCTGAAAAGCATGCAGAAAGTTAATCACAAATTGTGACTTGTGAGCAGTGAGGTTAGGGTTTATACTGCAGCATGACTTCTTCTTGGGGAAAAAATGGGAAGCAAATGAATAAAAAAAAAAAGTTGTAAAACGTGTTTAAGGTTTCCGTGTGAGAGGCGCTGAGAGCATGCAGCGGTCACTGGGCCGTGAATGATAAATAAGTCATTTCCTCACCGGTTTGTTAAATGCAGAGGAGCAAACCTTGGTGACTCAATCGAAACTCGTTGTCAGGTGGATGATTAGATGGTGAGGATGATGGATGGAGAGAGAGGAGGCGGGCATCTGGCCCGCATGGTTACCGCCGATGTTGCTTCTGGCGACAGGCTCATTACACATGGTGCAGGCGGAGGCTCACATAGCGATGGCAGGAATGGCGAGGCGACACTGCAGCCCTGCTCAATTTGAGAATCCGTCAGCGCTCAGTCTCCCTCGATTAAACGGGATCACTGTGGGAACCAACCCCACCCCATTTCCAGTGGTGGATTTTTTTTAGATAAACACTTAGATGTTAAAGTATGCACTGAAGGGAAGAGGAATGAAAAGGATTTTTTAAATAACTATAGCAGGTATAGTGAAATAGTGACTTTGAACAGTATAATCCCACTATACATAAAGCTATTACATAAACTGTGTAGGAATGGACTGAGCTTTCACAGCACATTTATGTCACTTCACAGTTTGGCTTAAGGAATCACCTCTCCACCAAAGTGTTAGTACCTCCGCATACCAAAGCACCGTGACTAAACCCCTGGATATTTAGACTCCAATGTTTGTCAAGACAAACATCTTAATTTTGCAAAATTGTGTGGTAGGCAAGGAGGTACAGGAGATGTGGAGCAGGTAAACACCCCTTGAGGTATGAGGTTTATTCAGGGAAGGCGGCGGGGGTCACCAAGGGAGTGAGTTTGGTTTCAACACTGGTGGGGACCAAATCAGCCCCAAACCCCCCGCCCCCCTAAACACACACAGTACTGCCACAATATTGGCGGGGACATGTCCCCACCATCCATACCCAAATCTGCACCAGGGGTGGCCAATCTTAACCACAAAGGGCCAGTGTGTATGTGGGTTTTTAGGATAACCTTTATGTCAGCTGTTCAAACCCTGGTGTGACGACTCTTCAGCCAATCAGTCCTCTAATCAGTAATCTGATTAGGGAGTTGCAGCGAAAACCCGCATTCACAACAGCCCTTTCTGGATAACATGGACACCCCTGGGCTACACAAACCGGCTGGTGCTGCCAGTTCAGAGGGGAAGCACTGCCACGGATCGTTCAGCGCTGACGGGGTCAGTCTGGAGACAGCTGTCCCTCCAGGGTGCACATCCAGCAAGCAGATTGTTCACAGGGCCAGAGAGCGCAGGTACAGCTGACTTTCCCCCTTATTTCCCATCTTACCTTATTCTCAGTTAAAACTAGCATCCAATTGTACAGTTTTACCAATTTTGAGAAAACATCGCTTCTTACAAGCTAAGTAAAGCTAAGTAAATTTCGCAGAATTTCACAAGCCAGACCTTTGACTTGAGCTGAAAGCTAATGATTAAGGATATTCTCCATCTGAGAGCAAACGCTGGACCCAGGGTCCCACATTCCAAACTAGACAAACCTGGATCATTCTAATTAAAAGTCCCCTGTGTGCTTTTACGTGTACATAAAATAAACGTTAAGGAAACACAGGCATCAATCCAACAGTTTGTGTACAGCATTGATAGGATTTATCATGTCTACTGGTGGTGGTGCAGGAGGTAGTGCTATCGTTTGGCAACCAGAGGGTTGCCGGTTTGAGCTTTGGTTCCTCCTGACCCTAACAAAGTGTCCTTCAGCAAGACACGGAACCCCAAATTGCTCCCGGTGTGCAGGCTGGTACCTTGCATGGCAGCCTTTGCCACCACTGTGTGGATGGGTGAATGTGAGGCATGTATTGTAAAGTGCTTTGAGTACTCGTAGGAGTAGAAAAGTGCTATATAAATAGCAGTCCATTTACTGGAATCAGACTTGAGGTTTTTATCAAAAATGTCCCTGAGATTCAAAGGGGCTCCAACAGGGGCCTGCTTTTGTCTGGTCACTTGGGGCAGTACAAGTTTATCTGAGCAAAGTAAACTTTTAGTGAGGCACTGACATGGCGACAGGATAACGTGGGCAAAAAAAGCAGCTGTGTTACAAAAGCTCGTGATAGCTGACCCATGGCTTGGAAAACATCTGGATACTCTTAAATTTGCTTTAAAATATTTTTTTATATGAAATGAGAGCATATGCACTATAGAAATAAATCTAAAAATGCAACAACAAAAAATGTTTTTTTTTGTACATTTAGTCTAAAGACCAAAGTATGGGATTATCCTTAATTTTAATAAAGTGTCACTAATAATAGAAATAACAAATTGAAATTGCCTGTTTGTGTTGACTGGAGCAAGTTTTTGTCAGTTATCTGTCTAAATTACCAGGAGCCACTGCAGCATGGGTCAAAAGAGACAAAGCACAAGAGACAAGGTTCATACAGTATGAAGATAAAAAGATCAATTCAGCTGGCTGTGACCCATATGGATACTTTGAAAGTGACTGAGCATAGAAGTGTTGAGTGAGCTGTGTGTCTTAGGGCCTGAGGGGGGCGGGGGGGATTCTCCCTCAGCCCCTTTCAGCCTATTTCAGATTTAATCACCTCTGCTTATGCTTTCTTGTCCTCAGCAGTTCCACCAGTGTTTTCTTAACTCCCTTTCCTGCTCTATTTGTCTGTCTGCCACACACACACACACACACACACACATGCGCGCACATGTCAGGTAAACATATCTTTATGGGGACCGCTCATTAATTTCTATGGGAAAAATGCTAACGCTAACTATGACAACCCAGGCCTAACCATAATCATAAGTAACGAAGCAAAATACGAGTTTTTTTATTTTTAGTTTTTTCATTGCAGTTACACATTTTTATTAAATTGAGTTTTCCCTTACGGGGACCAGGAAACTGGTCCCTATAAGGAAAAAAAACAGGTATTCATCACGTTGTGGGGACATTGTGTCCCCATAAGGTAAGGTATACCCGCTCACACACACGCGCACACACACACACACACAAACATACACATGCACAGATTAGGTATCTACATCTTTGTGAGGACTCTCCATTCCTTTCTACGGGGAAAGCTTTCCAACATGATGACCTTAACCCCTACACAGCCCTAACCTTAACCATAAGTAACCAAACACAATATGAAACTTTTGGCATTTTTATTTTTTTGATTGCATTCACAGACCTTTGTGGGCATTTGGTCCCCACAATGTAATACAAACATCATTCACACAAACACACACACACACACACAACCACACTGTATACTCCTGAGGTACAGCTCAGTTATAATCTCTCACACAGTGAGGTGTATGCTCACTGTGCACACTACACCTCTGCTCCTTTTACATTTCCCAGCAGTCACAAGACTTCAAGAGTTTCACCACACCACATATTCAGATTCCCCACTGAATTCTGAGCACTGATCACTGAACATTGATCATGACAGGCAGCCCATGGGCAGCCAAGTTTGTGGAGGAAAGTGCACTCATTTCCATGGAAAGTACCTCACTCCCCTGCTTTTCACAGGATTGTCCAATCTGGTTTTTGTCTAACTGCCGGTGTTGCAACACAGTGGATGGCAATTAACATGTTAGAGACTTTGCCCCAGATAAATCCCTCAATGTTTACACGATTAAAGGACTGTAAGCATCAATTACATCCTAAATTGTATATTGTTGATCAACCAAGAGCCAAAAACCAAAATCAGAATCACCTGTGAGTACTGTTTCAGGTGTCCTGCTGAAATAACTACACTACACGTCTTTGTGTCATTGTTCCATTGGCCTCAAGGACTCAGCCTTCGTGTCATATAAAAAAAATGCTTGAAAACCCCTGAGAGGCCAGGGACACACTGAACAAATATGATAAAAATACACATTGGAGAACTAACAAAATATTTCGTCATGTTCACAAACACACTCCACACTCCATCCTTAGCAGATTCATCTATGGAGCAGTTTGCCTAAAAGGGACCTTTGTCCACATCACTGGAATTTGAGGCCAAACAAATGAGAATCAGAGGGGAAGACTGGGACATGACATTAGGGAAGGAAAATCTTTCAGATTATATGTGTGTAAGAAACACAGGATGAACATATCACACCAGCATAAACATCATGCTAGGGACAGTGTTTGCTCAAATAGTCATTACTCAGCTGTTACCAGTGCTTAATTTGCAGCAGATCCTGCCTTAATGCGTTCCAGGACCTCTCTGTTTTTGACTGTCTGTGTTCCGGCACCTATTTGCCCAGATCCAGCAGCGCTCTAGTTAAAAACACAAAATCAATGACATGAATTTTTTAAATAAAATACCTATCTACTTTAATTTACAGACCAAACTTCACAAAATTTCACACCCTTTATTAGTTTATATTTATTCTTAAAAATTCACAGCATGTTTTTAGCACCATGTTTAGTACTCCTTCCAGGACCTGCACCCACCTCCATTCTCATATGCCCTTCACATTCAGGCACCTTCTGATTTACAAATTAAGGACTGGCTGTAACCACACTCTAAAATAGTGGTTCTCAACTGGTGGGTCATGGAGCCATTTTCATTGTATGAAGAATTATGCAGTTGAAAAAATATTTAGATTGTCAGACTTTTGTGATTACAAATGATAACCATGCCGTTCCAGAAATAATCTTTTTGTCATTACCTGGGTAATAATCTTTTTTTTTTTTTTACTGCCAGCACCCTGCCCCATTTTTGGTGAAATAAATCAACAAACAAACAAACAAACAAATACAAAAATACAAACAAAAAAATGAGGGTGGTGACTTAATGAATGAGTAATAATGTGGGTCCTGGGGCCAAACAAGTTGAAAACCACTGCTCCAATTAATGAAGAGGGATCAAATGCATTTCAGTAATATTATAAAAACTATGCTATGGATTAATTTAAAATTCGGCTTCCATAAGATTAAACGGATCACTGCACTGAAAACAAAAACACAGACACGACCTTGTGGCTTTGCCTGCATCCACCACTTAATGCTATTCAGCAGAGCATGTTGACAGGTCCTGTGTATCCGGCTGCTCACTCTGTGTTAGTAGTCACAGTAGGCCAGTTCACATGTCAGGACTGCCACACCAGGGGAGGTTCAGACAACACTGTCTGGGTTCCTCTGTCTCTGACAAAGACACGACCCCATACACACATACTCAACATGCATGATCAGCTTCATCAAAAGTTACCAGCCACAATGTGGTCGTCTCCCACCTCTGGAGAGCAGGGCTTGATTCTCTGCCCTGGCTCTGTGCTTGTGGAGTTTACATGTTCTATGATGGTGAATATAAGCCATTATCATCCATCATGAAGGTATCTAAAGTGCATTATAGATGAGAGCTTCATATAGCATTCATAACGTATAATAAACATTGCTATAAAGTGTTATGCCTTTTTATAAATACTTATAGCCATGTTTATAATGCCTTTTGAATACATTGTACATGAGAGCTTTAAGTAAAGTGTTTCCCAGGGTGCTTCATGCTCTCTCTATGAGTATCTCATATAGCTAATCAAAAGCACCTGCATATTAGTGATATGCTAGACTCTATGACCCAGGTAATGACAAAGTGTGCATATACAAGTGGCAACAATTTTTCTACCTTACACATCATGGTTACTGAGACATTTACTGATGACTGGTCTTGAATGTGATGAATAGGCATTTTTTTGCAATCCAAATCAGTGCAAGATATAAGAACTTAAGAACATAAGAAATTTACAAACGAGAGGGGGCCATTCGGCCCATCAAGCTCGTTTGGGGATAACTTAACTAATAGCTCAGAGTTGTTAAAATCTTATCTACAGTAGCTCTGATTTAAAGGAACCCAGGGTTTTAGCTTGCGCTACACTAGCAGGAAGACTATTCCATACTCTAACTACACGCTGTGTAAAGAAGTGCTTCCTCAAATTTGTTTTAAAATGTTCTCTCGCTAATTTTCACTTATGGCCACGAGTAGTATTTAAACTAATATTGAAATAGCCATTTGGCTGAACAGCATCCAGACCCATTAGAATCTTATAGACCTGAATCATATCCCCCCTTAGTCTCCTTTGCTCAAGGCTAAACAGATTCAGCTCAGCTAACCTCTCCTCATAAGACATTCCTCTAAAACCAGGAATTATTCTCGTAGCCCTCCGTTGCACCTTTTCTAAGGCAGCAATGTCCTTCTTAAGGTATGGTGACCAAACCTGCACACAATATTCTAGGTGGGGTCTTACCAAGGAATTATATAAATGTAACATCACCTCCCTTGACTTAAACTCCACACACCTAGAGATATAACCCAACATTCTATTGGCCTTTTTTATTGCTTCCCCACACTGGCGAGAGTGGGACATGGAAGCATCAACATACACACCAAGATCTTTCTCGTAATCAGCTACCTTTATTTCACTGGAACACATAAAGTATCTGTACTTTATATTTCTGCTCCCTGCATGGATTACCTTACATTTCTCTGTGTTAAATTTCATCTGCCAAGTATCAGCCCAGTCGCTAATTAAATCCAGATCCCATTGTAGCCTCTCTATTGCTATATCAGTATCTGCTACACCACCCACTTTGGTGTCATCTGCAAATTTAAATAGTTTACTGTATGTATGGGTGTCAATATCATTAATGTAAATTAGGAACAATAGTGGTCCTAAAATTGTACCCTGCGGTACCCCACTATGAACGCAGGCCCACAGCGACATTGTGCCTCTAATAACTACTCGCTGGTTCCTGACAGTTAACCAGTTTTCAATCCAAGCTGCTACAGTTTCTAAAATCCCTGCAGCTTTGAGCTTAAGCAAAAGCCGTTTGTGGGGGACAATTTGACTTGTAGCTTCCTCAAAGAACTCAAGTAGATTCGTTAAACAGGATCTACCTCTCCTAAATCCATGTTGGCTATCCCTCAGAATGTTATTTGCATCCAGGTAATCTACCATTTTCACTTGGATTATAACTTCCATTATTTTTCCAGTAATGCTAGTTAAACTGATTGGCCTATAGTTTGCTGGATTACCTCTATCCCATTTTTTGAATATGGGTGTTATATTAGCATGCTTCCAATCTGAAGGTACCACACCCGCAAATAACGATTTCTGGAATTTTAAAGTTAAAGGTTGGCTAATAATATCCCTCATCTCTTTTAAAATTATTAAAGAGGCACATGTCATAAATATCAAACATGATTTATTTAAGGTATCAGGCTGACTATATGCTGGTTTGTTTGTGGGAGGGTTGGATTTTCATTTAAAAACAAACTAGATAGATAGATAGATAGATAGATAGATAGATAGATAGATGATAGATAGATAGATAGATAGATAGATAGATAGATAGATAGATAGATAGATAGATAGATAGATAGATAGATAGATAGATACTTTAATCTGTAAGAGTATTGTCTTATTATTGCAATTCTCCTGAGAGCCTGGAAAGGTGGTCACCTCCCCCCAGATACCACCTCCTTATCCTCCCAGACACTAGTGAGAGAAGAATACTAATGACCACCCTTGAGTTTAAAGAAAAATCAACAAATAAAACAAACATTCTCCTCCCTCTCTATTCAAACTCTGACTGCATTTCCAAGGACATGCAAAGACTTTCTCCTTGTCAGGGAGGAGGGATATGAAAAAGGGACAGGATTTGAACTCAAGGCATTATTTTCTCCACACATTAAGCACACAGGCCTGTATATGGAGGGAGATATACACTCACCTAAAGGATTATTAGGAACACCATACTAATACGGTGTTTGACCCCCTTTCGCCTTCAGAACTGCCTTAATTCTACGTGGCATTGATTCAACAAGGTGCTGAAAGCATTCTTTAGAAATGTTGGCCCATATTCATAGGATAGCATCTTGCAGTTGATGGAGATTTGTGGGATGCACATCCAGGGCACGAAGCTCCCGTTCCACCACATCCCAAAGATGCTCTATTGGGTTGAGATCTGGTGACTGTGGGGGCCATTGTAGTACAGTGAACTCATTGTCATGTTCAAGAAACCAATTTGAAATGATTCGAGCTTTGTGACATGGTGCATTATCCTGCTGGAAGTAGCCATCAGAGGATGGGTACATGGTGGTCATAAAGGGATGGACATGGTCAGAAACAATGCTCAGGTAGGCCATGGCATTTAAACGATGCCCAATTGGCACTAAGGGGCCTAAAGTGTGCCAAGAAAACATCCCCCACACCATTACACCACCACCACCAGCCTGCACAGTGGTAACAAGGCATGATGGATCCATGTTCTCATTCTGTTTACGCCAAATTCTGACTCTACCATTTGAATGTCTCAACAGAAATCGAGACTCATCAGACCAGGCAACATTTTTCCAGTCTTCAACTGTCCAATTTTGGTGAGCTCGTGCAAATTGTAGCCTCTTTTTCCTATTTGTAGTGGAGATGAGTGGTACCCGGTGGGGTCTTCTGCTGTTGTAGCCCATCCGCCTCAAGGTTGTGCGTATTGTGGCTTCACAAATGCTTTGCTGCATACCTCGGTTGTAACAAGTGGTTATTTCAGTCAAAGTTGCTCTTCTATCAGCTTGAATCAGTCAGCCCATTCTCCTCTGACCTCTAGCATCAACAAGGCATTTTCGCCCACAGGACTGCCGCATACTGGATGTTTTTCCCTTTGCACACCATTCTTTGTAAACCGTAGAAATGGTTGTGCATGAAAATCCCAGTAACTGAGCAGATTGTGAAATACTCAGACCGGCCCGTCTGGCACCAACAACCATGCCACGCTCAAAATTGCTTAAATCACCTTTCTTTCCCATTCTGACATTGTTTGGAGTTCAGGAGATTGTCTTGACCAGGACCACACCCCTAAATGCATTGAAGCAACTGCCATGTGATTGGTTGATTAGATAATTGCATTAATGAGAAATTGAACAGGTGTTCCTAATAATCCTTTGGGTGAGTGTATATCTAGGTCAGTGTTTATTTTTGCTTTACACTATTTCGCACTATTACTGTATTTAGAGCAAGCCAGGCAAGTCAGCCCAAAGCCAGAGATTGGGTAACCATTGTCTTCAGAAAAAAAATACCTGGAATCAGTTGCCATTGAGAGATCATACTCCTACTCCCATCCTGTGGGTTACACTACTAGTGATGACTTTCATCTGCAATGATGCGTTTCAGGGAACTACCCCAAATTCACCTGCATGCAGATTTGGCCGTAATAAGGAGGTTATGAACCTGGTGAGGCCCCATGCATGGATGATTTGGCCCTATCTGGAGAATAATTGGCTGACAAGGAGCAAGGAATCAGAATCAGAATCAGGTTTATTTGGACAAGTGTGTGTGTGTGTGTGTGTGTGTGTGACACACAGAAGGAATTTGTTTCCGGCAGTTGGGGTCTCTCCGATATGCCTGGAAGTGAAGGACCTCTTAGGTGCCGGGTGTATAACCTCTGTATGTGTGGTCTGGCAGCTGATAATGCCCCCACCATTCCTCCTCAGGGAATTTATGGAGACATGATGTTCATGAGCTGCACATAGTGGAGAATGTTCCTAACTGATATGTTAGCATAGCAAACGATTCAGTAGGATGCAAGTACCACCCACCAACCTATCTCCTTATGACTTAATAACAGTACATTTCTTTTCAACCAGCACAATAACAATGAGGAGGGAAGGAAGTTAAGTTGCATCTTTCTGCAGGCGCAAAATAGTACAGACTATTGTACTGTGAGTAAATACATACTAATGAAATACAGTTTATTTAGATTTTGCATTCTCTAATCAGAGGTAGTCAGAAAAGCTTAGTATTATTCTATCCGGTGTAGTCCCACTGCTGTTTTTTTTCCTGTGGCTACAGCTGGCTGGTCATAAAGGATTTTCCTATGATCCCATCAGGTAAGGAGAACCACTTAACTAAGGGACAGCTGAATCAGCTGAAGCAGCTGCAGGGTGAAATGGGGACTGTTTCACCCGACGGCTCTGTAACTATGAATTTATAATCTGTTACCCAGAGAGCAAGCAGTGTTTACAGAGATCAATTAGTAAAGCCAGTGAAAGATTTTCACGCATTTAAAAAGTGAATGCGCAGTCACTTTTGTAATGGACTGGTCTTACTCTTTACAATGGGCTTCCTGCAATAGGCTCTGAATCACTTCAATGTAGCTGGATAAGAATAAAAGAAATACAATATAAATAAAATAAAAAATATGAAGATGTTTATGTAAAGTTGATCAGTATAAGCAGAGAAGAATCAAAAGAGCATATCAATTGACAAACAGATATTGTAATCAAGGAGTGTTGTATTACAGTGATGCATTCCACCACAGATATCAATCACACCATGTCAGTTTCAGCTTTTCCTTTTTGATGGCAATTACTTAAATGTAACTACTTAGAACTTCCTATGAGCAAAAGGTAAGAACATATAGTTTCCAATTGCTGTAATGCAAAAGTCTGTTTCTGTGATGCTATAAGCCAGTGCAGTAGGTGACATTCCATTACCTCACTCATTTATTCCTTCAGATAAAGAGCTGAATCTTACTAGGAATCAATAATTGGCCTTTTTATATACAATATATTCATAATGGGAGGCCGGAAGAGATACTGCATAGATGTTGCTTTACAATATCCTGTCTTAAATTAATTTTAAAGATATAACAGAAATGCACAACCTAGTATGACTGCAGGGTAGAAACTGCACACTCACATGCAAACATAAAAATAAATAGAGGACACAAAAGCAGTACAGTCATTCCAACATTTCAGGTCACTATGACAAACCTAACACACCCTAAAGTGTTCACTGTTGAGACTCCGTATCTTGCCTCACACAGCAATGCTTTTAAGGTGGTGTGCAGTACTGTTTTAGCTGAAGTCGCTCATATGACCATACGGACAAGATGGACACACAGCTATCAGGCCCTGGAAACAAGCACAGGCATACAGAGTATATGGATGGAGCAGACCTGAATACTGTGTGCAAGTATATTTTGTAAAAATGAATTCATTCAAGCGGCGAGGTATTCAGTCTTGTCCATGTAACAAAGCATTGTGTAACAATACCACATTATGTAATAAGTCGACAGAATGTAACAAAATTGAATGATGATGATAATAATAACGATGATAATAAAAATAATAATAGGGTAATGTTGCAATATAAAATTATAATGTAGTCTAGAAATTTGTTACATTTTGTCAAGTTGTTACATAATGTGGCATTATTACATAATGCATTGTTACGGCCTTCTTGCATTGGAAAGTAATCCATCTATCTTATATATCCATCTATCTTATATCTAAAATACTGTATTTGGTGCAAGTTAGTTGCATAGGAGAATGCAACCCTGTGCCATTAATTAACACATTTTGCTAACACTTCCTATTAATGCTATGTCTATAAGAATCTATGAACATATTCCTAACACATTATAATGCATTCACAAAGCATTACAAACATGACCATAAATATTTGTTAAAAGGCATAACACACCATATCCATGTTTATTATGCATTAAGAATGCATAATGAAGCTCTCATTAATAATACACTATAGATACCTTTATAATGCAGTACAAAGCATCTTTAATTCTTATACTAACCATTATAATACATTATAAGAAGGTATCTATAGTGCATTATAGATGAAAGCTTCATTGGAGCTTATAAAGTACTATAATCAACACTGTAATGCCTTATGACTGTCAATAGAAGATGCTGTGATGTTTTATTAATACTTATAGCAACCATTATAATGCATTATATAAAATATCTATAATGCAACAGCTTCAAGTAAAATGTTACGCAATTTAAAAAAAAAAAATTATATACCCAGATATAATGTAAAAGAACACATATGATTCTATTTTCCCTGATACAGCATTACAGAGTTTCTTTTAATGCACAGCCTTACTGATTCCCACAATGGCAGCTCTCCAGCTCGGTTTCAAGTGAGAGGCACAAGACTGGTGAGGTCACCTTTATAAATGTGTTCTTAACCCCGTCAATACCCCATATAAGAAGAAGACTTTGTGAAATCAAGACTATGGCAATCTGGGTGTAACTTATCAGCATGTTTAAATAAGTGAACTAAAAGCACAAAAAAATCCCTCTCCAGCCTCTCCAAGCCTCATATCCTGTGCTCTGAGAGAGCAGATTTTGTTGCTGGTGAGAGACAGGGGCTGATTAATCAGGCTCAGCTTGAGTCAGGGCCAGCAAAGCCCATCGTATCTCATTCTGCTGCTTTAAGTGCTTCTGCAGGCCCCAGGACAGCACCCGACCATGATGGAAATGGTGGTTAGTGGAAAATGGAGTGTGGGCACCGTAGAGAGTGGATCACATTTTCTTTTCTCCTCTGAAAATTGCATTTGAGTGGAGAGACAGAGACATCCCTGCCTCACCGCAATCTTGGTCTCACTGCAGGGGAAACAAAAAAGACTAAAAACGGTAAACTTCGAAGTGAAAGTGCCAACGAAGCATATGCGGTGAGATCCTGAATAAGCCTGGGTAAATTACAGCTAATACATTATAACATGTCACACGTCACTAAGATGCCTAGTCATTCTCTTAAAGGCAGCATATACTGTATATCTCCATGTTTTTTTTACCTAGTGCCAGTGCAAAGGCATGCTGAGCATCTGTCCATTTTGTCCGAACAATTGAAAATATACTTCTTGTGAGGAAGGTGCCCCCTTTTGATTACCAGCAATTGCACAAAATTTACCCCCCTCCCCCGGCCAGCAAAATTAGCCACCTGTTTGTTGAGTATGCACAACTGCACAATGAGGTCAAATGGCGCAAGCTGCACACACACACATGCACATACACACATGCACACACACACAGACCTTGCCCGCAGAGCACATTAATGCATTAATGATAAATAATGAACAAATCCATCAAAAATAGACTTTGCATATAAATAGGCTGTTTAAGAAGCCAAGTAGCCATTAATGTGACCTGCAGGAAGCATGGTGTAATTACCGGGACTTGTCCAATCCTTCTGGGCAAGGACAGATGGAGGAACAAGGGGGCGAAGAACCCACAGCATCGAGAACAGGCATTTCCTGGTTTTCCAGATTCATTCCCTCTAAGCACACCCATTGACTGCTATATAAACAATGATCCAGATAATTATCAGGGATTGGACACTGGGAAGTAGGACTCATAAACATCTGGCAAATGGGATGAAAAGCAAAAACATGCGGAGTTGCTGTACATCAGATAAGTGCATTGGACATACGTCCGCCAGCTATTACAGACCACCCACCTGCATCTAATGTTAGAGAAATTTCCCATTACTGTAGAAGTGGCAATAAACTGCTAACTGTAATGAGCAGGTCATTAGTTTTTCAGTAAATGAAACAAGATGGATGGTCATGTCTTATAAATCACCCTTTCCTTTCAATTATAATGAAAATGCACAAAAATCCAATGCACAACAAAGCTGTTGAATAAACAAAACATTTAATATCGAGAAAAATAAATATTTTAAATATAGAGGTATTAAACAATACATTGCTTCATGCTGAAATTTCTCACCGTCTTTTCCCACCATGCGTGTCTTTCATCCGTTAAGTTGTCTTGGAAACAGGGGCCACAGCATTGCCCACGTCAGTGCCACACAAGCTAACCATTTTGACAACAGCCTATATGCCTTTTCAAGGCTATGAAAAAACACACATAAATTGTGTTTGTCCCCATATTCCATTACAAAAAAAATCTTTATTTTCACCTAAAGTGTCATTAGAGATCTGCATGTTAAGCAGGTCTAAAACCCATTAGAAGGACCCTACTATATCTACCGTGCATAATAAGCCATTGATTTTACATGTACTGCATGACATGTGCTGCTACTAACGTTTTTTGCTATGGAATCAGACAACAGTGAAATATGTAAGTATGTAAGAACATGCTTGGTTAAAAAAAGACTTTAGACGCTCCCGCTGCCAGCCCCGCCGACGAGCAGCCGCCTCCCTTGGAGGCTTACCATCACCGGCCATCGCGCCTATTCAATAGGGGGGCTAGGGCCATCTGGGACACCATTCCCCGGGTCCCTAGAGCCCTTAAAGGGGCAGTTCCGGACCTGCCTGCTCCGGACCCGCCCGCTGCTGCTGCCGCCGCTCTGCCTGCGGCACCGCCCGCTGCTGCTGCCGCCGCTCTGCCCGCGGCACCGTCCGAGGCGCCCCCTGCTGGCCACGTGTCGGCGACGCCTGCTGAGGCGCCCCCTGCTGGCCACGTGTTGGCGACGCCTGCTGAGGCGCCCCCTGCTGGCCACGTGTCGGTGATGCCTGCTGAGGCGCCCCCTGCTGGCCACGTGTCGGCGATGCCTGCCGAGGTGCCCCCTGTTGGCTGCACGCCCAAGATGCCCACTCAGGCGCCCCCTGCTGAGGCGCTCTGCCTGCGGCCCTCCCTGAGGCCGCCGCTCTGCCCGCAGCCCTGCCTGTCCCGCATGTCCAGCCCGTCCCGCCCGTCCAGCCTGTCCAGCCCGTCCCGCCTGTCCTGCCACCACGTCCGCGGCTCCAGCTGCACAGCCTGCCACCACGCCCGCGGCTCTGGTTGCACCGCCTGCTACCTCTCTAGAGGCCCTGACTCCTGTCCCCCCAGTACTGGCCCCAGTCCCCGAGGAGGTCCCGGACAATCTGACCCCCGCTCCTTTCTCCTTGGAGGAGGAGGAGCTTGAGTAGGATCCCTTGAGGACTTCCTTTATGACTCCCTCGCCCTTGCCCCGGCGAGGCCGACACCCCCCAGGACCCCGCCTTTCCGTGTCCCATAAGGGGAGGGGACACAGGCGTCGGTCCCGGGTCCCACCCATGCGTCCCCTGGCCATCGCTCAGTGGCTGCCTGCGGGTCCTCCGGCTCGGGGTCGGCGGTCTCCTCCGGGTCCCCCCCTGGTGCCTCGGTGCCGGTCCTCGGTCTCGCCTCCGGCTTTGTGTCGGCCGCCTCCGGACCCCCCTACTGCGGCGGGGCATCGGACGGCGCCTTCCCCGGCTGCGGCTGCCCCTTCGCCTGCCGCGGCTTCCCCCTCCTGTCTGCCTGTGACGGTGGTCCCTCCTGCTCCCTCCATGTCCCCTGTGTCTCTCCCTCGACCCGTTCCCTTGGCCCCTGTGTGGTCCCCTCCTGCTCCCTCCTCCCTTTCGCCTGCGGCTCTTCCGGCCACTGCCCGTTGCCCGTCTGGGTTCCCTCGGGCTCCCCTTCGTCCTCCGTCCCTTCCTGTCTGGTCTCCCCTGTCTGCTCCTCCTCCCTTCGTCCCGCCTGTCTCTGCTCCTCGTCCCTCTGTTCCTCCTCCGTTCACTCCTGGCCCCTTCGTGTCGCCTGTGGGTGTTCCCTCGGTGTCTCCCTTCTCCGTCTGCCTGTCTGCGTTTCCTGTCCTGTGTCGGGTTTTGTCGTGGCTTTTGCCTCTGTGCCTGTTCTGTGTCTCTGTCTTGTTCCCGGTCCCCCGTTGATGTTCTGCTTTTGTCTTTCAGGTCCTGTTCCCCAGTCTCGTCTCGTCTGTCACCTCCCCTGGGGCGCGCTCGTGTGTGCCACGCCCACCTCGTTACCTCGTGTTAACTCCTGATTGTACTCACCTGTTGCCTATTCCTTTTGCCTTGTCTTGAGTATTTAGTCCGTGTCTCAGTCAGTATTCCCCAGTTATGTCATTGTAATGTTAGTCAAGTTCGTGTCTTGTTAGTTTATGTCTTGAGCTTAGTTTTCCCTGTCTTTCCCTGGTCTGCTCCCTTTTGTTGTTTTAAACCCCATTAAAACCCCTTACTTTGCTGATCCTCGTCTCCTACCCATTATTCCTCGCCTGCTCCCTGGACGTGAACGTGACAGATTGCAAGATTAACCATAGTATTAGTGTACAAAAATTACATCAAATACTCAGAAAAAATAAAAGCATGATTAAACAGCAAATTAATACCACTTGCATCAGAAATTCTTTCAGGAATGTAGTGTGCATTGTATATAGTGGGTACCATATTATACTGTGTAACACTGACCTTGTATAAAGAACATAATGTTAAAAGTAACAAAAGACAGATAACAAAGGGCCAAGCTGAGCTTTATCTCATTGTTTCTGGGGGTGTATAGTACTTCGTATTACAGCAGGCGTCCACAGCTGATAAGATGATTATCATACCTGATGACCGAGTGGTTTATCTCCCTAGGGTGATGTTAACCTTTGGCTTCATAATAGACAATGATCCCTTAAAAGCTCTTCCAATGGCATGGAATAGAAAAGCAATGCACTAAAAGCCCAGTTATTCTTCATCTCCATTTGGCAGACGTGGGTAATTCAGATCCAGAAAGTAAATGCAGACCAAGATTTTGTTTCAACCAACCAGTTAAGTATTATGTGACTGTGAGTCTTGATACTCAGCTGGTAGTTTAAGAAACAAGTTTCAGAGAAACAAGTTTTTCATAACCCAGAAGTAGGAAGGAGGGTCTCCGCTCTTTATTGGTTTATACTGTAGCTCTGTCAATACAGCTCTGGAAATATAACTGGGGTCCAGAATCATGAAGCAGGATTTCCCGCTTAGCTGCATAGCTTGATGGATTTAAGGTAGGCTGGGCAAGATGTGAGTAAATGAAGATAAACTCCATTTAAACTAGGGCACAGTCAGTTCTGCCACAATGCAGAATCTAACACGACTGATATATTGACCATTATATATACTGACAGTTTTTGACCATTAAACATTATTCGCTTTACTTGTGAAAAAAGTTAGCTGATTTTGTCAGTGTAATTACATTTAGCAAAAGTTAATTGGTCCACTGGTTCTCAAAGTTAGCAGAAACACGAATCTGCTGAGGAAACAATTAGTGGAACCCTGCCCAATCACAGTGGCGCTTTTCGCAAAGACTTTTGTTTTCATTAGTCAGCCTCTGATATGCTTCTGCACAAATTTTGAATATTGTTTATTGGCATCATAGATCAACTTTAAGCACTTTTTTTCTGAGGAGACTGTGTGGTGTCCAGAATAAATTGGCCTAAAAGACCAGGAACACGCGTAGGAATTATAGCTATATCTGTATTCTCTTACAGAGCTCCGCAGCTGTGGAATGGTCTCCCGGCGGATGTGCGGGATTCAGGCACACTCTCGCTTTTCAAGTCTAGATTAAAAAGACACTTGTATAGCCTAGCGTATAGGAAACCTAGTTCTGGTTCCAGCTAGTCGCTCACTCCCAGTCAGACTAACAGTATGAGGTGATGAGCTGGGTGGGGATCGGTGTCATTGGCTTTGGATAAACTGATGCGTCAGTGCTGTCACTCTAGCTTTACACTAGAGTGCTGATGTTCAGGGAGTCCCCATGCCTGTGTTCCTGCCTGTCTCTCCCTCATTCTCATGCTGCTATACCCAGATCTGCCGGAGCCTAGACGAATATTGCACTCGATCATTTTGCTTGCACTGCCTCTGGTTTCCTCAACTCTGGCTAATACACAATTTTTCTTACTTCCTCCCTCACCCCTTCTGGGGTGTGCTCCCTGGAGCACAATGTCATTGAAGAATTTATGCCTCTGCTGCCTGCAAGACAACTACCTCCACCTCCGGCAACTACCCTCCAACCTGCCTGCCCTTGGCTCAACACGATGCCTCGCCATCCTTCCCTGCGGCTGTGCCTCTATTAATCCTGCCATCGTGCATCAAGCACCCCGTGCCTACACCGGTCGGCCGCTGAATTGAGACATATATTTCAACCCCTGTATTAGCTTAGTCATATCATCTTGTTTGTTTGACTCATCTGCCGGCCCCTGGAGGATGGGCTCCCCCTTTGGGTCTGGTTCCTCCCAAGGTTTCTTCCTCTTAGGGAGTTTTTCCTTGCCACCGTTGCCTTTGGCTTACTCAATGGGGGGTCCTTACGAGGCAGAAATGTAAAGCGCATTGAGACAATGTAATGTTGTGATAATGCGCTATATAAATAAAATTGAATTGAATATAGCTAAAGCTATGCTGCAGGAAAAGTGACTGCTCCCTGTCATTGCTGGCCATGGAGAATGTGGCATCTAAGTGAAAATGCAGCTTGAACTGCCCAGAAGTAAGCTTGTTGAAAGCGTTAGTTTGTAAATATATTGGGTCATTAGGGTCAAATATTTCACGCTGCCTTCTCTGGGAGGTGTTATATGATGATATCAGGATTATGAGTAATAAAAATGATGTGGTGGTTATGGGTGATTTTAATTTATCTGGGATACAGTGGGACACTGTATGAAAATGTAAATGAACTTGAGATGGTGGAATTAGTACAGGATTGTTTTTTTACTCAGTTTGTTAATACCCCTACCAGGGGAGAAGCCCTTCTTGATCTTGTTTTCTCTAATAAGGTTTTTGAACCATTGGATGGTAGTGATCATAACATGGTTAAATTCGAGGTTAATTTTAGTGTCAGAAGAGCGAAGTCGAAATTAAAAGTATACAATGTTAGGAAGGCTAACTTTAATGGTATGACACGGAAATTAGAAACTGTAAATCCATCATCCATCATCTGCCGCTTGTCCGGGGTTCGGGTCGCGGGGGTAGCAGCTTCAGGAGAGGCACCCAGACCTCCCTCTCCCCAGCTACCTCTACCAGCTCCTCGGGGAGGACACCGAGGCGTTCCCAGGCTAGCCGAGAGATATAATCCCTCCAGCGAGTCCTGGGTCTGCCCCGGGGCCTCCTCCCTGTAGGACATGCACGGAAAACCTCTCCGGGTAGCCGCCCAGGAGGCATCCGCACCAGATGTCCAAACCACCTCAACTGTCTCCTTTCGACGTGAAGAAGCAACGGTTCTACTCTGAGGCCCTCCCGGATATCCGAACTTCTCACCCTATCCCTAAGAGAGAGCCCAGACACCCTGCGGAGAAACCTCATTTCGGCCGCCTGTATTCGCGATCTCATTCTTTCGGTCATTACCCATAGCTTATGACCATAGGTGAGGGTAGGGATGAAGATGGACCAATAGATCGAGAGCTTTGCTTTTTGGCTCAGTTCTTTCTTAGCCACGATGGACCGGTTAAGCGCCTGCATAACTGTAGACGCCGCTCCGATTCATCTATCCAGCTCCCGATCTCGCATACCCTCACTCGTGAACAAGACCCCGAGATACTTAAACTCCTCCACTTTTTGCTTCTGCGACTGCCCGAGCTGCGTTCCGCTTGGCCCACCGGTACCCGTCAGCTGCCTCTGGAGACCCCCGGGCTAATAATTTCCGGTAAGCCTCCTTCTTCAGCTTCACGGCCCCCCTCACCTCTGGTGTCCACCATCGGGTACGGGGGTTACCGCCACGACAGGCACCGACCACCCTGCAGCCACAGCTCCGTACGGCCGCTTCCACAATGGAGGTCCGGAACAGTGTCCATTCAGACTCAATGTCCCCAACCTCCCCCGGCAAGCAGTTGGAATTCTGCCGGAGGCACGAGTTAAAGCTCCAGCGAACAGGAGCCTCTGCCAGACGTTCCCAGCAGACCCTCACTATGCGCTTGGGCCTACCAGGTCTGACCGGCTTCCTCCCCCGCCACCTGAGCCAACTCATCACCAGGTGGTCATCAGTTGACAGCTCTGCCCCTCACCTAACCTGAGTGTCCAAGACGGAAGGCCGCAGATCAGATGATACGATTATGAAATCGATCATTGACCTATAGCCCTGGGCATGTTCGTACCATGTCCACTTATGGACACCCTTATGCTCGAACATGGTGTTCGTTATGGACAAACCATGCACGCCAAATAGCATACCGCTAAGGGAATCCAAGAAGGCCGGGTACTCTGAACTGACATTCGGCGCATAAGTGCAGATGACAGTCAGAGACCTGTCCCCGACCCGAAGGCGCAGGGAAACAGCCCTCTCATTCACCGGGGTAAACTCCGTTGCTAATGCACCGAGCTGTGGGGCCACCAATAGCCCCACCCCAGCCCGGCGTCGCTCACCCGCCGCAACTCCAGAATAAAAGAGCGTCCAGCCCCTCTCCAGGAGATGGGTTCCTGAACCCAAGCTATGTGTTGAGGTGAGCCAGACTATATCTAGTCGATATCTCTCAACCTCACGCACAAGCTCAGGCTCCTTCCCCACCAGAGAGGTGACATTCCATGTCCCGAAAGCCAGTTTTGTCCGCCGGGGATCGGACCGCCAGGGCCTCCCTTGGCCGCCACCCGATCCACAAAGCACCGAACCCCTGACATTCCCCCTGCGGGTGGTGGGCCCACCTGGGGACAGTCCCGCATGCCTCTTTCGGGCTATGCCCGGCCGGGCCCCATGGGCCAAGGCCCGGCCACCAGGCGCTCGCCAACGGGCCCCTCCCCCAGGCCTGGCTCCAGGGTGGGGCCCCGGTGACCCTAGTCCGGGCGAGGGAAACGGGACTTTGTTTTCATGCTTTTTCATAGGGTTCTTTTGGATTGCTCTTTGTCTGGCCCCTCCCCTGGGACCTTTTTGCCTTTGGAGACCCTACCAGGGGCTATTGCCCCCAACAACATAGCCCCCAGGTTCACTGAGGCACGCAAACCCCTCCACCACGATAAGGTGGCAATCCAAGGAGGACGGACGGAGTTAAATAGCAAAACAGTTGAAGAGGCATGGGAATTTTTGAAAAGCACATTGTTGCAAGTGCAAGAGGACTTTATACCTGTTTCCAGCAAAACTAAATCTAGGAAACGACAACCAAAATGGTTTACTAAGTAAATTAAGAATAAAGTCAGGAGGAAAAGGGCTCTGTTCCACAATTGGAAAATAATGATTTCAAAATTAAGCAGGAGTATCTAAGTCTACAGGTAGAGTTAAAAAATAACATTAGACTGTCCAAGAGGGATGTAGAAAGAAAAATTGCATTGGAGGCTAAGGATGACAATAAAAGTTTCTTCCAATACTTTAACTCCAAAAGAGCTCTAAAAGCTGAAATCACTAATTTGCAGGATAGTAAGGGCCTTATAATTGAAAATGAAATTGATATAGTAAATGAGTTTAATGATTATTTTACACGGGTGTTCACAGTAGAGAGCATGAGTAATTTACCACCATTTAGTACGAATACAGAGTCGTCTTTGACTAATATCTGCATAACTGGTACTAAGCCTGTCTAAGCTCAAAATAAAAAAATTGCAGGGCCCTGATGGCATCTTACCTATAGTTTTAAAAAAGATAAGGGATATTATTAGCCAAACTTTAACTTTAATATTCCAGAAATCTTTATCTGTGGTTGTGGTACCTTCAGATTGGAAGCATGCTAATATAACACCCATATTCAAAAAAGGGGATAGAAGTAATCCAGCAAACTATAGGCCAATCAATTTAACTAGCATTACTGGAAAAATAATGGAAGCTATAATCCAAGTGAAATGGTAGATTACCTGGATGCAAATAACATTCTGAGGGATAGCCAACATGGATTTAGGAGAGGTAGATCCTGTTTAACGAATCTACTAGAGTTCTTTGAGGAAGCTACAAGTGAAATTGTCCCCCACATGTTGTCCCCAACAAACGGCTTTTGCTTAAGCTCAAAGCTGCAGGGATTTTAGCAACTGTAGCAGCTTGGATTGAAAACTGGTTAACTGACAGGAAGCAGTGAGTAGTTATTAGAGGCACAATGTCGCTGTGGGCCTGTGTTCATAGTGGGGTACAGCAGGGTTCAATTTTAGAACCACTATTGTTCCTAATTTACATTAATGATATTGACACAAATACATACAGTAAATTGGTTAAATTTGCAGACGACACCAAGGTGGGCGGTGTAGTAGATACTGATCTAGCAGCAGAGAGGCTTCAAAGGGATCTGGATTTATTTAGTGACTGGGCTGATACCTGGCAGATGAAATTTAACATAGATAAATGTAAGGTAATCCATGCAGGGAGCAGAAATATAAAGTACAGATACTTTATGTGTTCCACTGAAATAAAGGTAGCTGATTACGAGAAAGATCTTGGTGTGTATGTTGATGCTTCCATGTCCCACTCTCACCAGTGTGGGGAAGCAATAAAAAAGGCCAATAGAATGTTGGGTTATATCTCTAGGTGTGTGGAGTTTAAGTCAAGGGAGGTGATGTTACATTTATATAATTCCTTGGTAAGACCCCACCTAGAATATTGTGTGCAGGTTTGGTCACCATACCTTAAGAAGGACATTGCTGCCTTAGAAAAGGTGCAATGGAGGGCTACGAGAATGATTCCTGGTCTTAGAGGAATGTCTTATGAGGAGAGGTTAGCTGAGCTGAATCTGTTTAGTCTTGAGCAAAGGAGACTAAGGGGGGACATGATCCAGGTATATAAGATTCTAACGGATCTGAATGCTGTTCAGCCAAATGATTATTTCAATATTAGTTTAAATACTAGAACTCGTGGCCATAGGTGGAAATTAGAGGGAGAACATTTTAAAACAAATTTGAGGAAGCACTTCTTTACACAGCGTGTAGTTAGAGTATGGAATAGTCTTCCTGTTAGTGTAGCGGAAGCTAAATCCCTGGGTTCCTTTAAATCAGAGCTAGATAAGATTTTAACAACTCTGAGCTATTAGTTAAGTTCTCCCCAAATGAGCTTGATGGGCCGAATGGCCCCCTTTCGTTTGTAAATTTACAGTATGTTCTTATGTTCTAATGACCAATCTTTTTTACTGTTGCCATTTCTTAAGGGAAGTGACTGTACACATGATTGAACGACCCAGAACACAAGTTCCTGGGATGAATGTTTCATGTCCAGCAGGGCTTCATGGTTGTTGTGGTCTTACATATTGGTCCAGGTCCCACTCATCAGCTAAAGTAAAGATAACATAACAGAACAAAGTTCGTGGCTATATATTCAGAGGCGGAGGTTTACGTCCTCCTAATTTTCAGTGAAATTATATGCTTGTTGCCTGAGATGAAGTAGTCCTGTCTCCATTAAGTATTTACTGGAATTTATGTACAGGATGGAAAATGGCATTAAGGAAGCAGGCAGGAACTTATTTCTTTTACAACAAAATGCTTTCATATTTGTCTTCATGCAGAATTGGGAACTGATATTTCGTTACCCTGAGTTCCAGTGCGAAAACTATACTCAAATATCAGCCAGGGTGTGGTGACCCAGTGAAAGATCTTGAGAGGTAACTGACCCAGATTCCAGGACCTCCAAATCTGGACTCCTCCACCACACCCCTGCAGCAGGATCCATGAAAACAGTCACATGCCAGAACCGTTTATACCATCACATCGCTTTCTGCGGTCCCAGGATTTTTCTAAGCTGTTCCTGACTGACCAGTTGACTCCACAATTATGCACAATAAATATAATCTAATGCATATGACTCAGCTAATGTATGCATCATTAAGACTTCTATGAAATTGGTTTATATTAATTAATACAAAACGCAGTCAAAGGCTAGGTTGTAAAATCACTTGAGTAAAGAAAATGTGCAGCCTCATGAATTACAGTAGTATTCTATTATGCATAAGAAAAGACAGCTGCTATATATGGTTATTAAAAACTCAGAAGACCCACATTTTCATTATTCAGAGGTAAAATTCATTGGGCTTTTATGAACAGAATCTAGCAGCATTTAATCCCATTAAATGTCGTCAGCAGAGTGGGTACTTCAGGAAAATCAGATCGAATTTAGGATTTTTAGTTGATCAAATAAATAAACAAATAAACAATTAACAAGCGTGCAAACAAACAAAACAAATATGGAGTAACAAAGTGTGTGAACTCCCTCTAGTGGCAAGCTACTAATACAGAATATGCAACATGTATGTATATTAATCCTATTGCATATATTTTTCGATGATTATGTTCTTCCTAATCCAGTCACATTCTGCAGCAGCTGCATGTAATTATAATTCATTAGTTCATAACGCCATCAAAGGGCTGCCTTGATCCCAGTTTAAATAGAACAAACTGATCTCTTCTAATTTCATGCAAAACTGTGATAACTTGATTTGTTCCTAGGTTTATCTAATTTAAAATATTTAAGCACAAAACTAAGATGTGTTTTTTGACTACAGTAGGCCTATTTCTCAATGCTGGTCTTAGCAAACCAGTATGTCCACTTTATTCCACCTGAACTCCTAATTCAATACCTAAAGCAATGGGCTAATCACATGTAAGAACTTCAATTTCCTTTCATTTATATAGTCAAACTAATGAAATGTCAACAAAACAGAAAGACCAGTATTTTGTAATTCATTATAATTGGATTTATAAGTAAATTTCTGTTCAGGAGATATTGAGTAATCATTCATTAAAAAAATTAACATTATTTTAATAGGCAACACCAAGGTCATTTAGAAACAGGTCGTCATTTTTACGTAACAGTGATTAGTAGGAAGAGGGTGTCTGGAGAATCAAAGCGAATCTTCTATCATGAATTTAGCAGTGCAGGACATTCCATAAACCATGAGTATATTATCTAAACTGGTGTTATTGTCTCACTATTATTCCTTTAGCATATTCTTTCTCCTGTGACATAACTAGAAGTGAACCATGGAAGGTTGTGTACATGGGTGGTTCTACCTCATCAGTAGCCCTAGCAAAGCGTTCCTTGGGAAGCCCTCCAACCAAGAAAATGAATATCTCCCTTCCTCTGCAACACAGGCAATGGCCTGTTCTCCTTGACTGTAGCTAGAGCCGGCCCTGGTTGCACGTCCCCAGCATGCACCTGCATTAAAGCTAAGAAGTCAGCTATGTCTCCCTCTGCTGTTCTGAACACTTCCCAGACAGAATATTGACTACCCTAAAAAAAATACTCTCCCCACCCCCCAGTGAAATATTCAAAAGTTCAAGAAAACTAAACACATGCACCTACCTCATGGTTTTTATTTGGTAATTACAGAAAGTGGTACTTGGAATTGTGATGTTGCTGGGTTGAATTTCTAGATAAGGGGACCAGAAAAAAAGCAAAAGAGGAACCAAAGCCCTTTATCTGAGCATGATTTTCACTACATGTTGTAATGAAAGGAAAACTTTCGCCCCCACTCTCAGCCAGAATAATGGTATTTAAACACTTACAGCAAAAGAAAATGAATGATATGAACACTGACATATCATATTCAATATTAACTTAACCAATAGCCATGGCCTTTGCAAAAACCCACTCCTTAAATGAAAACATGTTTTATAAAAACAAGTTTTTTTTTTTTTAATTATTTATTCATAAACTTGATGCAAGTTTACAAATTACTGTACATGGTCAAAATTATGCAATTGCAATGGAAAAGAAATAAATGAAAGCATGCCAACAGTGCATAATTTGATAACCTGCCCAACAACAGACGGAGCCAAGGGAAGTACACGGTTTGTCAAGATTTAGAATTCTTTTTTTAAAAATAAAAAGAACAAACAAAAAAAAAATGGGGGATAAACTCAGCTCACAGCCTTCCAGAATTTGAACACTGAGAATTCTAGTCTTTTTAACACGGTGAAGAAGTACAGCAAAAGCCAAAGGGATTACAAGCTGAACAGAAACTCAAACAATAGGAGTAGTGGAAATTACTCTTGAATTTAACACCACAGACAGATGAGTTATAAGCTGATATCTGCCCCATGTCAGTATAGCCAATAAGGGCCATAATTGAATGAAAACATTTCAGAAAGGCTGTGTACCAACATAAAGACAACTAGTCTGTTCATTAGAGCCAATGCTTCTGTACCTCCCAACAAATACGGTTTCCCAAATGTCAGCCATGACAGCCAGACATACTTTCTTAGGCAAGGCTCTCTAGAAACTTTTTTTTCTTGTGCAAGTAACGTACATGGAATTTGCTATCCTCATGCCCCACGCCACCAGCTTTCAGTGAATAAAACACAGTCATGCTTCTTATCATACAGGACCATCTACACCTGATTGCAACTGTCACAAACTTTAATACAAACTGTCTTTGAGACGGTCAACAAATTCAAACGCCTGATTTCTCAGTGCTCACATCTGTACAGCTGCATAACAGCATAGTGTAAACTGAAATGAAAACATCTGTGCAGCCTTCACAAGTCTAGTTTGTATTCCTGAGTACAGACAGGTCAGAACCACGTGTCCAGAGCACTAGGCGTTTTCAAAAACAGGTCTGGTACAGCAGACACAGCAAGCACTGGCTGTACTGTCACCTGGTGCAGTGGTCTTACTTTAAATGAAAAGGTAAAAGCAATTAAAACAAATAAAGAACACAGAACTTCAACCATCATGGAGAAGCTCTCCTGTCAGTATAAGTGGGTCAAGGAAAGCTTAAATGCAGTTTGCTTTAGAAACAGACAAAAGTTGTAGAAGCAGTCACACAAATGACTGTTTTGGAGATGAAGACGGTGGAGGCTTGTACAATGGAACTCCCCACTGCAACCACAGCCACCAAAGTGTATGTCTGGATTTGGTTTAGAAGTAAGACTGACAAT
Source organism: Paramormyrops kingsleyae (assembly GCF_048594095.1). NCBI lineage: Eukaryota > Metazoa > Chordata > Actinopteri > Osteoglossiformes > Mormyridae > Paramormyrops > Paramormyrops kingsleyae. The sequence goes on along the minus strand of NC_132807.1, from coordinate 2,016,057 downwards.
ATGGCAGCATACACACAAAAAAAAAAAAACACGAAAGATGTACTTTCATACAAAACGGTTAACACTAGATTTATACAGGTACTGTTCTAGTGCCAACATAAAATCAAAATAGCATGGGAGTAAGTTGTCTGTTTGTCTCTCTCTCTCTCTCTCTCACACACACACACACACACACACACACACACATACAGAACATAGGTTAAACTGACCCACCATGACAGGCATCACCATGTCAAAATGCACACATCCACCCCAACTTAAAACTATTCAGCAGCAACTCATGTCTTCAGAGTTGAGCAAGAAATTCAGCTTCTTCTGCAGTCAGCAGGAAGCCAAAAACTTTAGCGAGATCACATGGAGTGTCAGGGGCTGGCGTTTCCTTGTCCATTATAAGGCAAGAGGAAACTTTCTGCCTTCACTGTGAAGCCAGAGTGAAGGAATTTTACCCGAATCTGGATCTTAATGTCATGCAAGGGTTGCACAAACACTATGCAATTCACGCCGGCCATTTCCAGAGCCTTCCACACATGTGAAAACAGTGGTGAAAGAAGCCAACCAGGTGGAGGAGGATGATCCATGTGGTAGTGTGCAGTTGGGACTTGCAGCTGGATAGACTGGGTCTATGTTGTAGCAGGTTCTGTTCAACATTACGTGCATAAAAGCTTCTTACTGGTAAACCTGTATAGATGACCTGTCTCTGCATAGATACACCCATGGTAAGTTTCATGCCATACTGGGATGTAACAGCCCGGATTATGGCTATTTTTGTTTTCTCTTTTTAAAGACTGCAACAGCACTCGATCGAAGTTGATGGAACATGAAAGTTATTACTCTTGTATTTTACTGATATAGAAGCAAAGCCACTCTAATGACACAGTTCAGCAACTAAATGCAATCCTTAATGAAAATGAGTAAGGAGTAAGTTTTTCCTTACTACTCCAGTACAGGTATTCACTGTTTCCCCCCTCCCCCCACATTATTGTACATGTAAAATAAGAGTTTGCCGCACCTCCTATTCCATAGTGTACATAAGCAGACATAGGTTTCAAACACATATACAGTCAAATTAAAAAGGCCAAGCCCTATTCTCAGTCCAACACCATCACCATTTTCTGTTTGGGGTTAACTATGCGGCATCCGGCCTGCTGGCAGAGGCTGGGGGATGTTCTTGTTGCGTACATCTCTGCTCGCCTCACGATCCAGCCGTAAGCTTCTGCAGTATATTGTTTCTTCATAGTTCTTGTCATGTGAAAAAAGCAACAAGAGATGGGACAGAAACAGTGGCACACATTTGTTAAATGAAGAGTATATGGTCAGGCTCCCACTGCCACCAAGACTTGCACCGAGATGCCAGCTATGGCCAATAGCTGTCTCAGTAATGGAGAGAGGCTGCACATCATGGTCAAAAGTCATGGCTGACTATCGCTAGGCAGACTCTACCCAGAGCTGTCCAGAAAGGCTGGGCCACCAGAGAATGGACATGATGGCTGAACCAAAAGGTCAAAGCATGCCTCGATATGTGACCTGCTGCTCATCTCATTGGAGTTGCCCTAGATTGCCACAAACTGTTCCCTCCGTTTCAACACAGAAAACGGTACTGTGCTGCATGCAATCTGGCAAGAGGAAGTAAGAACGCGACCCCCCCCCCCCAAGGGACCATTTTCAGTGACACTTGACCCTTGACAATCCTTTCAACCCCAGCACTCTTCCTCCTTAAGATTCTGTTGATCTGTGTGAGAAAGAATGGCTGAAGGAGTCTTAGTGCCACGGCAATGAGAAAGGAACACAGAGTGGCAGGAAGATGTGCCTTCAGAGAGGTCAGCGATGTATTTTTACCCGTTGGTCTACATATCTCACTGAATGGGTCACCACCCATGTCAGGGTCACACTCCTGATAAAAAGAATTCCAGACTGGGGGGGGGGAATATATAATCCAAAAATGAAAAGATTAAAAACAAAAGTGACCCTAAGACACTTGGTCCCAGTGCACAGATAGTGGATCTTCTCCTATCCATCCTCTTTAGGGGGTGTGTACCAGCCTGCAAGAGACACAATCAAGCACAGCTTTACAGGGGAGAATATCCAGACATGGTCATCAAATATCAATGGGTAGGTATCTTCTCTACGGACTGTACAAAACAGAAGAAGCTATAACACAAATTGAAGAGATCTAAAGGCATTTCAGAGTCTTTGCTATGCTATCTGAAGCCAGTCTTGTACCATTAACCTTAACTCTAACCGAATTACTCAATATTGATCTACAGATTTATCGTACGACGGGCATACTCAAAAACCTACCATTCTTTTCGTGAATCTGTACTAGGGACTTGTATGACTGCTGTGCTCTAGCAAGATTATACTGGTTCTGCAGGGGAAACGAAGAGCCAGTTAAAGATACAGATTTCAATCAAACAACCGATCAAAATACTTTATTGATCCCTAATCCCAACATGTTAAAATACCAATACTAGATAATACAAGATATTACAAATATTACAATATCTCTGATAATGTAATAACTCAATATATAAATATTCTAATATATTACAGAAATGAACTAAAGGTAAAATTGAATATTTAAGTTTAACTGGCCATTCTCAAGCACATGGGATAAAACGGTTGTCTCAAAACTTACATGTAGGAAATGCCATTTTACTTTATTACATTTTGCGAAACCTGTTGCAAAAACTTTCTTTGCCACATACAAAAATATTTCCCAAAGAATTGTGTCCATTATCATAGCCGGATATTTCAAGACTATACACAGTCAAACTGACAATCAAGGTCAGTTTATATTGTGCACCTGCTTGTAAACACAAACAGCCTTCTCCAATCAGCAAACCAAGTAGCTACAACTGAATACATTCAGCGCCCTGGCAGGGTCAAGAGTTTTAGTTACTGATTAGCTAAGCATTAAAATGGCTAAGATGCATGCTCTAAGCCAGTGGTCACCAACTGGTCAACTCTAGACCACATCTAGGCCAAGACAAAATTGAACCTGAACCTGAATTTGTTTGTTGCAATGCATCTGCCCTCTACTGGTCTGACGAAATATCTTTGCTGTAGGCATGTGTTGACCACGAAAGACAAATGTAGCATGCAGATAATGCGTGCAACCATGCACACAGTAACGGCATGCCAAAATTAGGTGGCAATGTCATTATACATAATTTACACAGCAAACCGCAGAAACGCTACAATCAATGTCAAAATTTGTCGTCAACTATTATTACTATCAATGTTATTGATTAGTTGTTGCAGTCCTAAGCAAAACTCTTCCACTTCACCAATCCCCATGTCACTTGGATCTGTGTTCTGTCCCAGAGGAAGCTTATCTTACAATGGCAATAAATACATTTCATTGAGCAGTATGTGTAATGTGTCGCATACTAGCTCAAAACATAATAGTGCTGGAGCAACAGAATCCCAAAGCGTTCCCGTTAACCTTTCCCATAATCCCAAATGTCTATTTAGGTGCTTCCGTCTGAAGAACATGTTTAGCTCATCTGCATAAACATTCTGTGTGCTGCCACATTCTGCCATTTTACAGACTGCTGACATCTCTCAGGGTTGACAAGAAAGATGTATAATAATGAGCAGTAGGTAGCACACGTTAAGGAAATGCAGGTGTAACCAGAAGGTTGCCAGAAAGAGGTCCTTACCAAGGTCCCAGGAAAGATTCTAGCTGTGACAAAAAATTAATGGGTGCTTAATTAGCGTGCAGTTAGCTTGCAGCGCTATGGGACTACCCCTGTACTCAAATCATTTTTACCTTATTGGCGCCAAACTGCACTCTGGCTTTTCCTTTGACTAAGGTGGCGTTGATCTGCATAATCACAGACTCTATAGAATAGGCACTACTCCAGCCCTATAAATTAAAATGAAAAACATGTTACAACAACTACAGTATGCATATATACCAACTGACAGGAAACTGGGGAGCAAAGACCTACCTGCTTTGTGAGAAGCTCCATACACAAGGCACCTCCACCAAGAACATAACTGTAAAGACATACCGTGTGGATATTTTAAAAAGAGTATGATATATACTTCTTACATTACTGAAAATAGACTGAAGCCTGAAGCATCGCCAAAACAACTTCTGAAGTTATTTTAGAAACATTCCTATTCCATCTAGTGACTATTAATCCATTTAATCCCAGATCTTTCCCTGCAATGATAGTGCATGAATTTCCCTCCTTAGGCCTACCCAACACACAAACTATATGTCTTTTCTAATTTTATTTTGGAAAAGAAAAAATGTGTTTTATTTTTGGTCACAGTAATGACCAAGGGGAAACAGCAGTTTCAGAATTTGCATATGTTCTCCAATTAGACTCAATTACAGAGGATCCCGGTTGTTTTGATCTTTATAAAAAGCCTATTTTTATTTTTTATGTTTTTCAAGTTGAGACTTGTGTTTTGGTTCTCTGGGGGTTTAGAGTTTTCCTGTTCAACATCATTTTCTTCTTTTTGTTGAACATCCTTGTAGGAGACCAACCAAGATCAGGCAGTTTCTGGAGAGACTTGTCCACCTGCTTTACCTCTGCTGCAGAGGTAGACGGGGAGCACATCAACTGCTTTTCACCAATATTATCGTCTTCCCCATCCTTAAGAGTATTTGCTGCTACACATCCATATAGTAATCAAGTGGGCAAGTGCCCCCTTTCACCGGGGAACTCCATATCTGAGCTCTCACTATGACAGTCACTGTCAGTGGCTTCTTCAGGGACTGTTTCGATACCAATATTGCACACAAGCCTCTAGAACAGTTTCTCGACCGGTCGGCTGTGACACACCGCTGAAATGTGCGGCTCTGGATGCTGAGTTACAAATCAGGGACATATATGGTAAATAATAAGAAAATTATCCACTAAAAAAATGTAACACTTACCCTCCAGACAGAACAGGAGATACCACCCTTACAAAAGGGGGATCAAAGGGGAAATTATCCTGAAAATTGCAAACAAATGCGTAAATTATACAAATACTCTTCACTTAACACGCAATACTGGAAAATACTATTTTAATGAATACTGAGCAGGAAAAATAAGCAGACTCACTTTATACGAGAAATTCAGCAGAATGTAATCCACGCCTTCTTTTTCCTTTAAAACTTGCAAGTCACTATGTAATGGACTATCTGGGTCAACCCTGTTGTTACAGAACAAGACGGATTACAGATGGTTTTCATAACCACTAAACTATGTCTTCTCATACATAAACAGCAAATGATCAGTATACAGGTTTGTGTACTTCTATCAATTGAGTCTTCAAATTCAGCCACCTTTTGAACCCCTTACCCCACACAGTCAATTGTGATGCCGGCTGGCACTTACGTCCGCAACTTCACATGCCACTCATAAAGGCTGTCATTGACAAGCTCCACTGAATAGATGCCTGTAAAAGGAAAAATCCTTTAATATCCCAAAGGTTTCACTACTTTGGGCTCACCTTTAAATTATTCATAATTCTTTCAACAACAAAGGAAATGCATTCAATCTCATAAAACACAAGCCATGTCAACACAAAGCCCGACGTGTTCTGTGCTCACCTGTCTTGTAACTCTGTGACCTATAGATTTCCCTGAGTTCCTTCATGAGGCGGTCAGAGGCCTGTACTGACCCAGAGACTGCCCCCTGGAAGACAGCAGGCACCAAAATGTCAGCATGCAAAGCCTAAGCAGCCCATTTTAAGCCAGTAATAGCCGGCTCTCTGAATGTAACCACCAGGACCAGCAACATTGAAGCTATACTCAAAACATGTCAATTTCAATGAATCCCTTACTCAAGGGAATCCACAGTAGTACACCGATTTCCTCAAACAGCGCTGATGTTCCCTTTTTTGGTGAAACCTGCAGGAGAAGGCAGTGTTAAGGAGAACACCTGTGGTCAACAGGCTAACAAAACTAATTTTGGGGACCAAGAACCAACAAAATGCTTCTCCGCTCTGCAAGAACAGCCATGCAGGCCAAATCACCCCCACAAGACAGGGATATATTGCCACCTACACAGCTTCTAAAACACTGAATCGTACAACTAGCCCAGCCATAGCTTCCTGTAACAATAAGGTTTTAAGGCACAGGTGCACTCCCTGATTCAACCAACTGGAAAATGATAGCAGAAAGTGTTTAACCAGTCAGTAACTGAAAGCAGAATCACCCCAACCACTGTGGTTTTCAGAGCTTCATTTTTCCCATCCATTCTATGTAACCACTCTTTTCCCACGTATCATGCTCTTGTCAGAGGGCCCTTAAGCAGGGCTCTTAACCTCAATTGCTCCAGGGACTTTCCAAGCCTGTTTTCTCAACTGAATGTCAGTTTGGATAAAAGTGTCGGCTAAAAAACATCAGCATGCTAGCATGTAATATCAGCAGAATGAAAATGAGAAAAGTCCCTTTAAAATAAAAGAGGTGAAAAAGGTTCAACAATCACATTCGTGTTCCATAATTTGATGAAAACAGACAGGTATACATCCATTCATTACAGGATCACAGAAAATTCTGTGATTTATTTTTTAACTTTACATTGAACCACATAGCTGATGTCGCTCTCCACACAAAATCACACAATTCTCCTCCTTTACACATATTGTTTTAACTGCAATAATGCAACTTAAGTACATTATTGTCAAGGGTGCTCCAGCTGGAGAGTCCCTACTGGAACCTGAATCGAAAACCTTCACACCTTCAACCAATATGTTGGCTGTTGCACAGAGGCTTACGTTTGAACAGGACAGTTATGAACACTCACATACCAGAAGGCATCAAGGCAAAAGCATTTTTAATTAATGTCCAAAAATACTTGATTTTACCTCCAACCAAGGCACTTTCTCCAAAGCAAATGACATCACATTGTAACATCTAAGACGTTATGGTAGAAATGTATGTGTCAAAATCAAACGGGATTTGACCATAAGCATCCATAATCAATATACAGCAAGGACCATTCAGCAAACATGTTCACAGAAAAGCACCCAGTTCCCCCGAATGTAGGAAAAGTCATCTTACCGAATGGGCACTTACTTTCAAGTGGTCCTGTCGCTGGTTCTTGCGGATTTTCTCCAAGATCGCCAAGTTCTCCTTCTCAATCCCATCATCCTCAGACTTTTTCCCCTCTACAGGTTCCTCCTCTTTCATCTCGTAGTGGTCCAGGTCTTCAATATCCTGCTACCAGACCACACATGCACCAATAGGTATGCAAGAACACCCTAAGTATACAAGAGGTGACCTTAATACAATTTTAAAAGATACAAACCTCTACCATTTCATCTTCATCCTCCTCCTCAGATGTAACTTCATCTGTAGTTACAGGCTAGAAAGAGCAATGCAACATACAAAAAAAAAAATACTAGTTACAAAACAATTTTAAATTAATCATACCGTTATAGGAATAGAAAAATAAATAAAAATAAATTTAAAAATCAACAGGATCTACCAAGTATAATGAACAGTATACTCAACTCTGTCAAAAATACCCACCAACATGTTTTCCAACAAGCTTACATTAGCTTTTATTTCCTGCCCAGAGAGCAAGATGTCTCTTGGGCTGGAACTGTTCACATTGAAGCTTCTGATTTATATGCAAAATATGCACAAAAGTTATACAGGCAGTCAATGAGTTAAGAACGTTCTACTTACGGACAACTTGTACTTACAGACTGCCATAAAGCCTAATATATTAAAAATTCAGGTTAAATACAATGACTTATAATAATGAATGCATGCTCATTGTGCGGCTGCAGCAGTTCATCGGCTCGAGATACAGTACAGTACCCTATTTGCTTTATTACTGTATAACAATACTTATGTACTGTATTATTTTTTGTTCTGACTACCTACACATTCTACTTAAAGACAGACTTAGGGAACAAATCTTGTGCCTGTTCCTTAATAGTTTTTTAAACTACTAAAAATGGCTAATAGTGAGATCACAAGTGCCACTCCTTCACCCAAGCAAATTTAACTTGCTCATGTTGTGCTTCACCAAACATGCCTTGAGTAGTCAAACTGTTATACTAATGAAACTTTAGATGACAGCTTGACAGGATTGTCACAATCCTGACATCCTTATCTGGCATTTGCTTACCGGCCCCGCAGGTAGGGGCTGGTCCAACATCTCCACATCGGGGTGCTGGGGCAGGTTGTACAGCCGGCACAGATCACAGATGAGACGTTTCAGCTGCTGCAGGAGCTGGAAGCAGAGATATAAATCAGCAACGCTACCAGAGCTCTTCAGGGCAGTGGGGGGATATGAACCCCTTCAGGGCCCTTCAGCGACGAGTGGGTAGGTGGTAAACAAAGGCCTTGTTACATAAAACAGGAAAAATAAAAGGGAGGATTTTACTCAGCTATGTTACCTTTTATGCTGCCTAGACCACAACATTCCATTTAAATACACAACCAAGAAATCCAAAATTAAAGTCATTTGAGACCTCACATTCAAACATTCTACTTTGTGTATAGTAGTTTTTAACATTATCAAACCTAACATGAGAACAGACAAAGGCAATATCACTTGTTTTTAAGGTGATAAAAATTCTTAACAGATAGGTTTACACGATCAAAAAATAATAATTATTAAAAACAGAGACCATTAGTTTGATATGATTCTCTCAATTTTTCAGACTCCAACAGCAGAAACTGACAAAGCCCTGAACACAACATACTAACCTATAAGTTATTGAAAAGTAAACCTGAACTCCACAATTCTGAATTCACAAACAGCAGCAAAACTGTTCTACAAAGAATAATTTTCTGTCAAAGTTCTTCAACATAATACTGTAATATTTCTGTTCCCACTTCAGTAACAAGTCTTTTATATTATGCATGACTTGTGTATGACTACAGACTGGACTAATTTACCTGGGCCTTTCTGGATTTTGATCTCCACTGTCCATTGACTGTGCCAATTCCCTGCCTTACCTCCTCTTTGGATGATAGGCTGCAGACTCTTTCAGTGACTTTTGGATTATTTAGGTGTAGTACCCCACCCCCATTTTTTGTTGAATGGTTGGACTGTTGGTGTGTGTGTGTGTAGGGGGGGTTCTCTTTGTTGTTTTGGCAAGATCCCCATATCAAACTAGCCCAACTATCACAAATAAAACACAGCAAACTACTAATAATAATCTTTGCCAACTGCAATCACAATCTATCATAGCACAAACCAAGAAAACTGCAATACTAATAATCCCAGAGTAAGAATGGTAAATTTAAGATACAATTCAGGAAGCACAGTCTCTCAGTATTTTCTTCAATGAGAGCTCCTTTTTTCCATCATAAATGTTTAGAGGGGTATTGTTAGCGTTTTATTAACAGGCATTCAGCCAAAGCCAATAAGTTTGTAAATATTAGCTGACTTCATTGGCCAAATGATATATTGATTGAGGCCTGCAAGGTGTACAATTAGAAACTAAGTTTATTACACATGGAGGCATTAAGTGTTAAGGGTGGGCAGGTTACTGCTGCTGCACAATTTACGTTTTTGCATAACTAAGCAGTCTTTCATTATGAACTAAAATAGGGCATATTTACATTTATTTAGCAGATGCTTCCAAAGCAAAGTACAACCGAGGTAAGTTTGTGGTCAAAAAGTGGGGTTAGATAGCATCAAGTACCCCTGGAGTGGCTGGAGTTAAAGGCCTTGCTCAAGGGCTCAACTGTGACATGATTATTTTGCTGGCCAAGAGATTTGAACCCAACAACTTCCTGACATGAGCACAGGTCCCAAACCCAGAGAGGTACACAACCACCCAAAAAATCAAAAGCTCATAGCAACCCCAAAAGGGTTGTTCCAGTGCTAAGAGGTCAATAAACTAAAGGCACACTATAGTCAGGGGTAGCAGGGAAAAAAACAGAGTAACAGGGTAGTCAGTCAAGCAGTTCAAAAAAGCTGAATAAACTGTTTGAATAAAAAAGAAAATATGGAATCTAATAAAAACCCTTTCTGGTATCAAAATCTCTAATATTATGTCTCCCAAAAAATTGTTTTACACAAAAGGAGACTGGGTAAATGGTTTTCCTTTAATGAAAATGAATGAATATACAATGAGTAGTGTTTGGAGTAGGTCTACCAGAGATTCAAAGATCAGAGAGAAAAGGGGAGAGGAGCCTGTGATCTTTAACTGATTCATGTGTTCTTCACCCTAGCATGTTTGTCTGGGAGCCAGTCAACCACTGTGACAATTAAAAATTATAGAACATTTACCAGGAAAATTAAACCATCAACAGCACAAATGAACCAAATTAACAATTATTATATTTAAAACATGACATTCATAGATTTAAAGACACTACCCATACAAAAAAACATGCTTTAAATCAACAAACTAAAATGAAAGAAACGATAATGGTAATTAAGACTGGTGTTACCAGTCCCAAATGTGAATGCAAGTCGACGTAAAGCTGTGTCTTTGTGTGTGTGTGTGTGTGTGTAGTACATAGCTTCTCTCTCATTATAGACAGATACACACACAGACATTTGTATACACACATGGTTACTGCATACAAAATGAAAGCAGCTGTGTCAGAACCATGGTACGCATACTTTCATACTTTGAACAAAAAGGTGATCATCAAATACATGCACGTAATCTTCTTCAAGAAGCCTTTAAATACTGAAAGAGGCCTAGGAGCTGGTGAATCTGCACTGCAATCCAGTTGAGATACCAGTCCTTACCAGTGTGTTGCCCTTCCGTACATCATCCAGACGCTCCAGAACCTGGGCCAAGCTGGGGTCATCAGAGTCCACAAACCATATCGGGGGTGTTGAAGGGTAGGATTCCTAAGACATAAGAAACTTTTTGGAATCAGCACATACAATGCAACACACTAAGTCATACAGAAAGTACAGCACATGTCCCATTACACCATAGCACATATTAAGTAGGCAAGTAGCTTAAAAAAGTGGACAGTATTATTAAACAGTATCTAACTAAAGAACAGGAGCTAATTGGGTGTGGAATGAACTAATAACTGGTTTATAATATCCTTGCTGCTGGTACAACCACTAAAAGATGTCAAGTTTGTGTGCAAAACAAAGGCTCCTATCAGCAAAAACAAATGTAGTTTTACAGTAAAAGTGACTTCTGAACTTATAAATTTATTCTGAATATTCGGTATTTTATTATATTTGTTTCATAAAATTCACTCAATCTGTAGAATATTCATGTAATTTAAGTGCACAACACAGACACCCAAGAGACCGTTAATTCCACTAAAATGCATTTTTAAAAATTACTTTAAAAATAATGGCAATGTCAGTGAAAATGATCATATAATTATACAACTATAACTGAACAAACCTTCCACAAACAGCTTAAAATACAAATTCACAACTGATTATGCAACTAGTAATATTGTGAAATGTTTGGATAACACAATGGGAAACAGTATGACCTGGTGCAGAGAAATACATCAAGTACCACAGCCACAAATACTAGAACTTGTGGCCAAAAGTGGAAATTAGCGGGAGAACATTTTAAAACGAATTTGAGGAAGCACATCTTTACACAACAGGTAGTTAGAGTATGGAATAGTCTTCCTGCTAGTGTAGTGCAAGCTAAAATCCTGGGTTCCTTTAAATCAGAGCTAGATAAGATTTTAACAACTCTGAGCTATTAGTTAAGTTCTCCCCAAACGAGCTTGATGGGCCGAATGGCCTCCTCTCATTTGTAAATTTCTTATGTTCACAGTATACGAGTCTGGTGTTTTTGTCAACTGTTTTTTGATACAGAAAAGAACTGTTTGTGAGCACTGTCAGATATGTCCAAAGGGGGGGTTGATTCTCAAAACAAGCCCTAAATGGTATATTTCTACTTGTGTAACCACTTAGGTCTCATGGTGTTTTGGCTTTCCATGCCAAGTCCGGGGGGGGGGGGGGATTCAAACCCAAGTCCTGTCATAACTTGTCACTTCAGAAACTTTCTTAAAGGGCTGAACAATCTCCCCGTCATTAACGATTCAAGACACAAAGATTCTCTCTAATTTAACATCTCGTGTAAACATCCACTCACATTTCAGTCTTTTAATCTTTGCTGATTAGCAAATAAACAGCTATAAGTCCAGGCCATAAACGGCCAAAGAGGAATTTCAACATATCTGACTAACCAGCTAGTCCACACCAAAACTAGCGAGTATCTAGTACACAACCTGAAACGAGATAATTCGTTACTCGTTTAGGAACTGAAGTTGCCGTTTTCCCTAGTCATCTGGACAGCAAACTATGATAATAAAAACATTACGTAACTTAGGTATACGAGTCGGTAATGCGGAACTCAGCACGACCAGATGCATGTTGTTAGCTGTTAGCTATTAGCAGAGTAAAAAGACAAACATCTGACGTAACGTTAGCTAGTTAGTTACCCTTCCGGTTTCAAGCGTGACAATAACAAAACATTAATATGGATATAAATAAAAATAAAAAGGGAAACAGAGGCAACGAATTTTGAGAATGAGCTGTATAAATGACTTCGTGTTGGATAATTATATATACGCAGCGTTTCTGGCGCCGAGTAGAGGTAGCGGATACGCCGAGGATGCCTGGCTGATGGCGCTGAACCACGGCGTGCGGAGTCAAACGGGCCCATCCCGGGGCCCCTTTCCAGTCCTCACCGTGATGTTGCAGTGGATGATCAGGAGCTTTTCCCCAGTCACGTTAAACTGACAGCTGAGTTCATCTGGCTTCCAGTCGATTATGCGAAATCGTTCGTGGTTCGGGTCGAAGATCGACTCCAGAAACTTCAGCTCGGCCTTCAGCCCCGACACCGACATCTTCCGCTCATCTCCGGCCGGATCGCCAGGGGGGAGGGGGAGAAACCGGGACCTAGACACCACGGCCACGCAGTCGAGTCTGACCCGAACCGAGCTGCGCCTGCGACGATGAAGAGGGGAGAAGGACGCCTTTCTAAACCAACGGTTGTCCGCCAAACCCTAATATGGTTAGCCAAATGGCTATCCTGTTAGCGTACCAATAACGCCTAATCGGCTGCCTTTCCGCCTTTTGTTATTGTTGCTCCTGCTTGATATAATAACCGCGCCACTTGCCCGCGTTGTATTTTTCCTTCGAAATAAAAACAGGCAGTGTATATATTTCTTTATACACTGCACGGTGCTACTTTTAAAATGTAAAAGGCGGGCACGGGCAGCGTGTACAGCACCGATCCGGCACTGAACGGCGGTGCCAGTAGGGGTTTAAAGATGGCGTCGCTGATCGGCCCTGCAGAATACGGGCGCACTATGCGCTGTCACTGGGAAAGAGGCGGAGAGTGTCCGGAGACGCCGACAACTACCGGTGGATACGGCGTGCAGGAGCGCAATCCACTAAAGTGAACCTAACGGCACCGCTGTGTGTATGAAATTCAAATAATTCAAGAACGCAAGCAATGTACTGCTACTGCTAAATGCAGTACGGCACTACAGTCCACTAAATATTTTTCAGTATTCTAACGAGTCAAATCAAAGTTAGCAAACAGCGGGAGATGCGGGCAGTGAAATGAGTTTCCCGAGACGAGACGAGTCAACATGGCTGCGTACCAGGACTGACCGTGGGGAAAATCCATGTTTGGGATTAATTTACAGTTAATTATAACGACTTTCTGTGATCTAAACAAGTGACGTAAATATTTTTTTTCTTTATTGCAAATAGTACAGGACAAGTGAAAATACAACCACATCGTTTTATGTTAAATTTTACAAATTATTTCAAATGAGACCCTTTCACCTTTCATTTGCTATTTTATAGAACTGAATAGACAGTTTATTAACCAACTAGGTTTGTACATACAAAGAACTGACATACCAGATTTTTTTATGGCATAAATTTGTTTGGTGGCATGGTGGTCTCATACCTCCTGATGTTTTGGTTCAAACCCAGGGTATGTGTAGCTTGTATGTTATTCTTTTGTTTTCTTGACTTTCCTCCAGGTCCAAAAACACGTGGCTCATGTGAATTGTGGAAGCCTGTGTCTTGTCATGAACTGGCACCCAATAAAACATACTGTCTATTTCATGTCACATGCTTCATTCATAAGCTCACAATGACCCAGACAGGAAAAATGAAGGTGAGAGTAAATATATTGTTTCCCCCATAAACCAAACATATTGTACAATCTTACCCAAAATATTGTCACCAGATATATTTAATCACTGTTTCATGGCAGGCATATCCCGGCGCTCTTGAAATACTAGTACCTCACACCTCCCCCAATGCAATACTTGATTTTATCCACGTATTTCAGAATAAAGAAGGCAATGATGCTGTTTTAAAGAGTACTGAGAATTAAGAGATCTGGAATTTTCCGTAAATTATCGTGGAAGACTCCTCTGAGGCCTTGCCATTCTTTTCATATAGTTTTATAGTTTCAACTGTAGATGTCAGTCTTCTCCTTTCTTTGTTCCTGTAAAAGGACGCCTGAGATTTTCAGTTTTAGAATGCCTTTCCCAATGAACGTAATGGCAGCATTTGAATTCCAATTGTCTTTCTCTCGCCTTGAAAATGCTACTGTGCTCTACATTATGAGTGCATGTGGTGGTCCCAAATGATGTTTGGAAATCACAAGGCATGGCAAAAAGTGCATGAACTGATGATGGCAAATGCCACCTGCTCAACCTGCCCAATCCACCATAGAACTGTAAATCCCTTTCAGCACAATGAGGGTTTGTGACTGCTAAAGCCCAGACAGCACTGGAGTATTTGCACATTCCCTCATCAGTCATCCACCCAGCCACAAAAGAAGAGTTCAGAAAGCTGTATTGAAGGAATCGTTTCCTATAATTACACTTCATGCCTGGACAACAACTGGGCACAGAACAATGTGCTAATTATCACTGCTCAAACTCCTATGAAATGCATATATTCCTGGAAAAAAAAGCTGTTTAAATGTACCTCTTTGGTTGTTAGAAAAAAACAAACAATACTTTAGCATTGTTCCACTAACACGATACATTCAAGTAACTGCTCTGTCAGTACTACCTCTTTAATTTCCTATGGAAACACTAAACTAAAATGAGAATATGGTTAATTCCATTATATACAAACAAACAGCATAACCTCCTGAGAACCAAGGAAAAAAGTGTCCTTCAGTTTTAGGTTAATTGTGATTTTCTATGTCTTTGGAGGAAATAAGACATATTTTTTAAAATTTATTTTTATTTTTAATTTCACAGCATGTCCTCTAGTGTACAACAGGAATAAATATGTTTCTTTACATCAGTGAAAAGATATATGCAAAAACAAAATGTCCATTGTAATGGACATAAATGAATGGGTGGGGTCTCAGGAGGATAATGGTGGAATGTATCTTGTTTATGGGTGGGATTTTGTATTGCTGCGAACCTTCACCACACTGCCTCTATCCATCCGTGGCTGAAATACAGATGGTGATTCAGAAAGACTTTTTACATCAACTGTAAGCCTGGGTGAGCCAGTGAAGAATTACTGTGAGCATAGGGCTAGGCCAACAGTGCAGTCCCATCTTTTACAGAAATAGCCTTTGAAGGCAGCCAGACCTTATTGAAACATCTTTCACCATAACATGCATTACCCAGCCCAACTAGGACAGATGCCGAATCATTTACTACTGTCATCACTAAGCGTGTATCTTTGTGTATATGGGGTTTTGAGGCACACTCATATGTAATTCTGATATGTATTTATTGTAGCATATTTCAAAGTCAATCCATCTATTGCGGTCAGGGTCACAGTGGTGCCTGGAGCCTATCCTTATATCCATAAGGCAGGGGTACCCATTGGATGGGATGCCAGTCCATCACAGGACACATACACACAATCATACACTATGGACAATTTAGAAACACCAATTACCTTAAGTACATATCTTTTGACTACAGTAGGAAATCAGATTATCTAGAGGAAATTAATGTGACAAGGTGAATATGCTGCATACACACACACACACATGTTGGCATGCCTATCTAAATGGGGACCTTCCATTCTTTTCTAAGGGAAAAACCCTATTCCGAGTCATGACACCCTTAACCCCTACCCAGCCCTAACCTTAACCATAAGTAACCAAACAAAATACAAGACTTTTGGCAATTAGGTGGGGTGTGGTTTTGGTTCTAGTGTTTTTTCTCTTCTGTTTTGTATGTTGAACAGTTTTGACGTGTCACTTTGTATGCATCATACCAAAAACCCAATTAAAATTGGTTGCAAAAAAAAGACTTTTGGCATTTTTACTTTTTTGATTGCATTCACAGATTTTTATAAAATCAAGGTAATCAAAATGGGAACCTGAAAAATGTCTCAAAAAGTAGGGGTGACGCAACAACACTGCTACAGTAACTACTGAACCATTATGTCAGAGCGTCAGTCTACGCCGTGTCGTCTAACAAGTGATTCCCTCTCTGTGCTGGTGAAGGTCATCCTTTTGGCAGCTTAGATACAGTTCCTCCCCGTCATGAATCTTCTATGATTGTTCCAGCATGTCCAAAATCAAACTTAAATCACAGACCTTACTGAATTGCTGTAGCCTGTATTGGCCAGTCATGGGGAACTGGGGGTGTACTGCAGGTGAGGTGGCTAGCTATGAATAATTCCCATCTTGCTGACGATTGTGGCAGTTCTCGTTCCCATGATTTAGTGCTGCTAAATCCCGGTGGGGCTGTTTAATTGATTGGCCTCATGCTTTCCAAAATGCTTGTGGCCCAGGGCTGTTTGTCTTTGCGCTGGAACATCCTCAAGGCAGATCCAATCTGTGAAATACTGAATAGTGGCTTATGCCTATGTCACCCATCCTGCCACCACACCTGTGATGACAGGGGCATTTCCAACCCAAAGACTGGATTTCTTAGAGCTGTATTACAAAAAAACCAACACTTGTCACAAAGGGAAGGGTTTCCGTTGGCAGCATGTGAATGGTTTGGTTTTTTGGTTTGGGGGATGAGGTGATTCTGATTGATTTTTTTTTCTTGGGGGTGGGACTAAGTAGGGCTTAGCCACCATATCTTGAGTCTGCAGCCAAACTCTACACAATGCATGTAGTCAGACCCTAAGCATATTAATTAATCTCAAAATATATCAGAATTTCCCTTTCAATTGCAGTTAACCTTCAAAAAAAAGACTGCAGGTTTCTCATAAAAACATCATCTTGTTTTTTTCCAGTTTGGCTCTCCCTTTATTATTGTTGTTCAGGTAAGAATAATACCTTTTGTAAGTCATTGCTTAGCAACAAATAACAAAAAAACATCTGTAAATTGTAATTGTTACTGCAGTAGTGAAATAGTAATTTAAAGACCAGAAATTGTTTAAAATGTAATGCATGTAAATGTGAATGCAGGTACAGATATTTTAGTTTAACTAGACCACCCTTAATAACACACTTAATCTAGAAGAAATATAGTAGCAGGTAGCTTTTGATAAATGACACAAAAACATAAGTATTGCATGGGAGATGGCATGGTAGAACTACTATTTATCAGTACTAGCTTATTCGTTTTGAAATTTTACTTCAGCTTATCTGAAGGTAACTGAGTAGATGTAATTTGGCATATGCTGTACATGTACTGTAAGTATATCTTAGCAATAATCTTCGAGGATCTAGATTTCAGAAATGGAGAGGGGGAGACAAATCCTAAATTAACATATAGATTTTAAAGATTAACACTTACTTATTTTGACGTGTTTAAACCATTTTGAGGAAGGAAAAATGAATTGGTATTTAATACTGCGGCTAGCTGCAAGAATAGAGGTACATAGGCCTAGGCGAGCACAAGTTCATATTACAGCCTCTCCCTAAATTGTGATGGGATTATGTTCCAATAAACTTGCAAAAATTTTTCAAGGCAAAAATGCATTTTAATACAGTACACCTAACCTAAGTACACCAGTACACCTAGCCTATTGTCTACCTTAAACATGTATAAAACACTTACATTAGCCTACAGTTGGGGAAAAATGTTAACACAAATCCTATTTTAAATTAAAGTGTTGAATATCTCATTTAATTTATTGAATAATGTAATGAAAGTGAAAAACATTTCCCCATCGTAAAGAAGAAATATCATAACATGGACAATCGTAACCTGGGGAGCATCTGTATTGATCCCAAAAAGCAGTTTTTTAATTATGAATGGCGGGAAATGGGGGTCCTGTTGAGGGGACAGTGGTTGGGTCCGAATGCACAGCGTGCCAATACTGCAGCCAGGTGGGAGGCATTAGGCAGACAATTGGCACTATTCCTCTGGGGGAGTGCCTTGCCAAATTTCAGCCAGATGGAGTAGTTAGTGGGAGCCAGGCATGGAAGATTAGGATTGGGCTGACTTTCAACAACTGGTCCAAATCAAAGGTGCTGAAATTTGACAGATGTTTGCTGTGCTGATTCTGGCCAACTGCATTTTGACAATATGAAGATGAATACAATAACGGTCAGAAGCACTTTTACCTCAGACCTTCAGGGTTGGGTGTTTGAATCTCAACCACACTAAGTATGTATGGACTTTGCCCATACTGCATAGGTTTCCCACAAGTGCTCTTGTTTCCTCTAGCATTTGAAAGACGTGCAGTTGGTTAAATTGACATCTATATGATTGTGAGGTGTCCTGGGTGTTCAACTGCTCCAGCCTCATTGCAAGGTCATTCTTATTGCGTAAGCGGTTGGAAGATGGATGGCTGGAGGAATGAATGTGATAGCACTGTTTAATTCACAGCCATGACAGGATACGGAATTATTTGACAGTAGGCACCACATTGGAAAAGAGGGTAAAATTCCATTGCCTCTGTTCCTTGATGCTAAAACCACAGGAACCAACTGCTTTTTAATGAGGTGATGTTTTAGTGGTAAATCGATAACATCTACTCATTGTTGCTGTGTAATTATGCTCGGTCAATCTCAGAGCAAGATGCATTTTGTTGGAACCAGCATTAGCTAATGCACGTTGGCCATTAGAGTTTCCAAATGAAAAATGCAGTATGAAAAGCTGATAGTTCAGTAAACCAGATCCCCTTCAGGGTCTTTCTCAGCTGCTTTATGCCATTATTACCTGTGGGAAAAGTTCATCTCTCACAAAAACAGTGATGTCGTCTCGCCTATGTTAAGAGAGCACCCACTCAGCCATGCCCAATCAGGTGCCACACCCCCCAATCTTAGGCACACCTGAATTTAATTGGATATTAACTCTTTGCAAAGATTGTCCTGCCATACTGAATGGTTCTGTCTATGGCTCCTGCTTGCTTTCCTTGTTTTCTTGTGCTTTGGTTAGTTCTTTGGATTTGTTTGTGTCATGGCCACGTCAGACCAACTGCAACCACGCCCAGAACCTCTTAAACAGCCCCTCCTACAATAGAACGATCAATGTCCCTAGAGTTTTGAACAGCTGCGAGTGATCCTGCTTAATTGCTGGTTGGTGTTTCTTAATACCAAGGATGGAAAGATTGTACTTGTGGTCTTGGCAAGAGCGGTCTTGCGAGCTTGCCTCCCAAGAATGAATTTGGGGTGCAATGAATCATGTGATTGGTCATGTTTGGTGAGGATGCATCTGATTTATCCTGAATATTTAGGGCTGGGCAAGAATGACGTCTGGGAATTTTTACCGTATTTCTGTTCTTAGTATCGGAACTTGTCTTCGGCAAAGGAAGATGACGTAAAACGGGTACGCAAGAACACAAATACAGTCAAGTACACATATTGAGAAACAACCTATATTTATTTAAGCGTGCTGCTCCATGAATATTGAGTATTTTGCACCATACCGGGCATTTTGGATGACCATGTTTGTATTCCTGTGTATGACTCATATTCTTGAAGTTTTGGATTTTTGATTCTTGCCTTTGTGTCTCTGTGGTTCTGGTCGCCCAGTGGATTGCCTCTATGTTACCGACCTTCACTCTTGTTTTTCAGGTGTTGGTCCAACCTGTGCTTGACGATGGCTCCTGCCTTCTAATTAAACCACCGTCTGCTCTGGATTCTCTCTGTGTATTCTGCACAGTTTGTTTTCATTGTACTCCCAGTGTTGACTTTGGAACTTTCTGCCTGTGTTTGGATTATGATTCTGAAGATAACTTTGTTTGTCTTACACTTTTGGTTGTGAATTCTGCCATTATTCAGTCATATTTTATGGGGTCACCCTCTATTGAAAAATAAAATGCTGTATCTCATTTTTCTCCATATGTTCCTATCTGAACTGAAATATAAATTTAATGAGGATCAAACCCCCCCCCCCAAAAAAAAATATATTAAAAAAAAATATATATATATATATTAACGTCAGCGACCACCCTGTCCCTTTTTTTTCATTCTGTATGTAAAAGCAAAAAAAAAAGTTATAGAAATAAAACTTGAGAAAGGCAAGTTCTGCAAAACACTGGTCACTGAAACAACTGGCACTACATCCAGTGCCCATCGCCACATCGAAAGAAATGTATCTCTTAACAGTGTTAGTGACCATGCTTAAATAATACAATGTTACTTTTGATTACCTAGTCATTACTGCATGGATCCAGTGGAGCTGTAGAGGCAAGACTGACCAATCAGAGTGAGAAGCAGAATGAGGTGATCCAGTTGTTGCATGTCAGTCCCAGTTACTCCCTCAGGATAGACGGGACAGACTCTTGTGTGTCTCCACCTCGTCTGATGCTATGCTACTTCTAGCCCACTACTTGCTGCTGTGTCCATCATAACTGGAGAAAGCAAGTGAACATCATGCAGTGTTTGATGTGCATTGATCACCATCTTGAAATGTTCATTACTGACAGGGACAACATCTCTCTTAGTGTCATTACTGATGGGAAAAGCTCTGTAGTGGGTCACAGCATCACAGTCACAAAATAGCACTATTCATTTCAGAGATGTCTTTCTATGTGCTGTTTATAGAAGTCTTTGATCCTCTTACCCTCGGCAAGGTTTTATGAACCCAGTTATGTGGGATATGCCAGAGTATCATAATATGTTGTGGAATTTTGGATTTTAGCCACAGGAGGTGGCTGGAGTGAGTAAACCTTGTTCACCATATATCATTCTGGGTTAAATCTGAAGCTGCACTTGAAGCTGATTTGTTGAAGTGATGTGTCTAGTTTGTGCAAATGTTAGCTTCCACTGACAACCTCTTATGAAACTGAAGATGATGGCTTAGATTCAGTGCTTCAATCCATTTGTCCACTCTCATGCTCTCTCAACCCAGTCTGTCAACCTCAACATCCCTGCATCCTACAGTAAATCCATGCAGTTCTGGTGAGCTCCTTTATCCCCAGAAAAATGTCTATATTGTGGCAATGATGGACATTTCAGGCTGAACTGCTGAAGTCGCCCCTTCAGAGGAGGAGAATATCCTTGTGAGAGGATCATTGTTGTTCAGCATGTCTTAGAAGTAATATTGCTTGATGATATCACGTACGAACCAGTCATCTGCCTTTTGCCACATGTCCTTGTATATAGGTACCTTTTAACAATAAAAAAAATCTGGAAAGGCAGAATTCAGTTTTTTGTTTCATGTATTCTGACTTTCCACTGTGTGTGTTGAGTTTGCATGCCCTTTCTGTCACACAGGTTCCACCCTGCAGTCCAAAGGCACCCAATAAGCATCTTTAAATTGGCCATAGTGTAGAGGTAGAAATTTCAGGTGCAGAAAGTAAAAATCCAGACCAAGATTTTGTTTCAACCAGTCAGTTAAATGTTCTATGAATGTAACTCTTTATACTCAACCTGTAGCTTTAAACAAAATCTTGGTCTGGATTTTTACTTTCTGCACCTGATATTTCTGGACTTTCCACCTCTGCCATAGTGTATGACTGTGTGTATGTGCTCTGCAATGGACTGCCACCCTGCACAGTGTGTTCCCTGCACTGTGACCTATGGGGTCCTCCCCCACCCTGACCAGGGTATGTTTTACTAAGGAAGAAAAACTTGAACCATTTTATATGAGATGTGTACTTTCAAAATCAGCTTAACTGGAATTGTCTAAAAATGTTCCTATAGAATATTCCAGATGTTTCCTAGTACTTCATTGTCATTATGCTCCTTTTCTTGGCAGCTCAAAATAACTTAAAACCGGGCCATTTATTAAAAGAAATGGCTCCTTTCTCAGCCTTAGAGGGTCCCACAACCAGTTTTCCTCATGGGGTTGTAAGAATCCATCTTCTGTAAACATGCCGAGAGCAGCAAGACCCAGGACATGGATCACATAACCCTTCCCCACAACAGCACCATGCAGGACACTTCATTCGTCAGAAGCCTGACCATCTTTCACTACCAACCTCTAAAGCTTCTTAAAGGCTTAAATTAAATTAAAGCCGTACATCCCAGTTCACCAGACTAATGTAAAAAATGGCTTGTTCAGTGCAAAGTCAGACTAACATATAGGCAGTATACGTATAAACACACATTCTGTTCATTTGATTCTCCTTATGTTGCCCTGACCAATAAGATCAAGCAGAATCTGTGCATAACAAAGTATAATACTGTATTACGATCACTGAAATTGCCCTACTCTTTAGGCTTGGGCAATGTTTTCACTAATTAAAAATCCGAAGCAATAAGTAACAGTGGGCCTTTGTACAAACAGGGGTTAACAGGGGTAGAAATTAGAGAGAAGGGGGACTCCTGTTAGGTATGGGGGAGGGACCTAGTTCAGGGTGGACAAAGAAACACTGAAAAACTCAACATAGTCCTTTAGACATCTAGCAAAGGTACTATAAATAGTATTTGTCTGCATTCACTTCAGATGATCTTCCATTTTTACTCAGGTAGTATTATCATTTATCAGTTTGCTAATTTAAGGGTAAAAGCTGAGCTTCTGGGGGATTTCCCCCATCTCAGAAATGAGGGTTCCCTTTGTAAGAACACTTAAAGGTCAACAGATCCACCAAAAACCGCTAATTCTTTCAAACAAGAATATTATTTAGCAATGAAGCGCAACACATGCATTGATGTGTGTCTCTGTGCCTGTACTGGGTCATAAAATCGAGGGCTGATAGATCAGGTGAAAGTCATACATCAGGAAACAAATACCCAGTCATGTGGAGTCACACTATACCTCACAAAGAAATATCTGCATACCCAGCCAGAAATGAGTTCATAAGCTATGGGTCTCCTAATAGTCCAGTCAAGCATAGCCTGGCCAGACTGGATGTGACCAATCAAAAAATTGGCTTGATGCAGGTGTAATGACAACATCAGCTATTTAGGGAACCTGAGCTAAAATAAAATAATATGATGTAAAATTTTAACAAGAAGTTTTACAATTACCCTTTAATACGTGCACATAATCGTCTACAAGGTTAAAGTCAAGTGCAACCATTACTTTTACTGAAGACATACTACTGACAGTACATGTACATCAGTACTGACGGTACATTGCAGCCAATTAAAATCTGGTAGACTCTCATTAAATAAATTGATGACGGTATTTTCAGTGGTAAGAGCTTACTACTGTAGACACTGAGCAGATTTAAATTACTCGACTTCATTTTTCCTGGACATTAGGATCCTTTGCTGTCAAATACCCACAAAGGATCCACCTGAACAATAAACCTGCTAAAAAATTGTTTAAGGAGGAGTTTGAAAGGCTTGAGTTAACCTGAAGAAACAACAGGGTCATACTTGAATATCATGATGGATGTCTGATGACTTATTATATTATTCTTGATGGCTGTTGGCTTGGTTGTGTTTGGGCAGAAGAACCTTGTCCTGACATACTGTATACGTGGGAGCACTCAAGGGGAAGGCATAGATCACTCTCAAGAATGCTGTGACTGTATTCAGTAAGGACCAGAGAAATACGATAGTCTGACTCATAGCTAATGGATCGCTTATTTCCTTAACTATTCAGTTTGTCATGAAATTTCTCTTTTCCATTCCCTTATGCAATATTTCAGTACTGCACAATACAATATATTTGACACAAATACTCAAAGCTAATCTTTTTTACTCATGACTTCAGAATATGATGTAATAATCAAAAGCACACTTTGAGTCCCATCATGAATGTTCTCTTGTCAAGAGGTTTGTGTGGAATCTCCCAGATTAGTGCAGAATGCAGAGATTTTTTAAAATATAAAGTTAATCCTATCACAGAAGAAACTAGTGTTCTGCTTGACACATGTCACATATGATTTGTAGGCTACCTGCATTCAAGCCCGGATATCACTATTAATGTCAGTGAAACTGCTGTTTTTCCCCCTTGTGCCTAATGTGCTGAATGATGTTGGTATTGAACATGTGAGCCTGTGATCTCATGTACTCCTCATGTCACCAGGTTTTGCTGCTAGACTTCAATTCACAATCAATCCCGCAGGATCAACATGAACAAATCATTCATTTTGAAAAATGCTGAAAACAGCAAGAATTTGCATCCAAAGAAGATGTGGTACAAGAAGTAAGAACATTAATCGATGCAACAGCAATGTACCCTCACCAAAATGAAGCAGCAGGAGATGTTGACAGCTAACCCACAACACACAATGTTTTTATAAAGCCTGTACCATAATGACCAGACCTAATTAGATAACAGTTATTGATGTATCTGCATTGCTCAGTGAATTCAGCCTTTCCTTATTAAGCCTAACTGAGTAAACGGGGGTCTAATGAGATTTTCTCATGCAGTCCATTTTCATCCTGTGGAAGCACTGGGGAGTAGTATGTCAGGGCACTGTGGGGAACCAATCAGAGCGCAGTTTTTCCCATTTATCAGTTAGACCACTAATGCAGTTTACTGGACCAGAGACGAGCTCTGACAGCCTGACAATTGGGGAAGGATGTTCAGCTTAAATCAATTAGCTAAGAGGACAAACATGATGTAAATCCAAGAGAGGCAGCCCCAGACAGAGCCCTTCAGCATGAGCACCGTGGAGCTGAACTTGTATGAGGATGTTTGCTAAGCAAACCCAAGCTGAACATACATCCCAAACACAGGGACAGCCTACTAATTATCTATAGAAAAAAAAGCATAAACAATATTAGCAAAAGCAACAACCAGCTTCAGTCCGTGGATGTGCTGTCAATGTCCATCACAGTTGAACCTGACACTAAATTTCCCAGTGTTTTAGTAATAATAATAGATACCTTTTTGTTGAATCCCATGGGGAAATTTTATTTATGCCTCACCTAACTTGCTCTCCGTAGGTGAGAGCAAGCTGGCTACAAAGGAAACCCCATGGAGCTGAGAGTTAAGGGCCGTGCTTTAGGACCCACAGATGTGCCAAGGCCAGGCTTGAACCAGCAACATTGTAGAAGCTCACAGGCACAGAGGCTTAGCCCAATGAGCCACATACTAGTTACATAAAAAAAATATTACTTGGTACATTGGGTGGAACTTAATATGGCTCTGTTTGTGACATCATGACCAGAAGGGGGCATATCCCTTATTCTGATTGGTCAAGGGGTTATGTCCATATATGGTGTCATACATGCTTATGCTACGTGTTGCTGATAAGGAGCCATATAGTTTAGGGAGATAATGGTTGCCGTTAAACTTTAATAGAATAAAAATACATTACATGTATTTATTAATGTGTTATTTTTAATTACGTTTTAAGGAATAATAAAACATATAGCAGGATGTGTCAGGGTGCAGGGCGGGCGAGCCGGAAAGCAGGTGAGCGAAGCCGTGAAGTCGGGCAAACAGGGTTTTATTCGAGACGGAGGGTGAACAGGCACGAACATCCACAGACACTACAATGACGGATCTGGGGAAGACGGACTGAGACTCGGACTAAATACAAAAGACTAGGCAAACGGAACAGGCAACAGGTGAGAACATTCAGGGATGAACACGAGGTAACGAGGTGGGTGTGGCACACATCAGGAGCGGACGGAGCGGGACGTGACAGAACCCCCCCCCCAAAGGTGCGCACACCGGGTGCGCCCGAGAGGAGGCGACGGACAAGATGAGGGGCCCAAAACCTGGAAAACAAAAGCAAAAACATCAACGAGACACCGGAAACAGGACAGAGACACAAAACAGAAACAGGGACGAGAAGAAGGACAAGACACGACAAAGAACCGGAAACGCGGACAGGTAGACAGAGAAAGGAGACAGAGGGAACAGCCACAGGCGACACGAAGGGGCCAGGAGTGAACAGAGGAGTAACAGAGGGACGAGGAGGTAACAGAGGAGACACAGAGGGCGGAGGATCAGAGAGCGGAGACCAGACAGGAACGGACGGAGGACTAAGGGGAGCCTGGGGGAACCCAGGCGGGCGAAGGAAGGCAGCCGCAGGGGCCACAGGCGGACGGGAGGACAGAGCCGGAGGGGACCACACAGGGGGCAAGGAGACAGACGGAGGGACTGACAAAGGAAACGAGGAGGGAGCAGGAGGGAACAACGGCGCAGGCAGGCAGGAGGGGGAAGCCGCGGCCGGAGAAGGCGCAGCCGGAGCCAGAGAAGGCGCTGTCCGACGCCCAGACGGAGCAGGGGGGCCCGGAGGCGGCCGACGAGGCACCGACGGAGGGACCGCAGGTGGGCGACGAGGCACCGGAGGGGGACCCGGAGGCGAGAGCCGAACCGGCGCCTCGGCGGGCGCCGTCATCATTTGGCCAGCAGGGGGCCCCTCGGCAGGCGCTTTGAGAGTGCGGCCAGTAGGGGGCACCTCGGCAGGCACTACAGTCATGTGGCTGCAAGGGGGCGCCTTGGAGGGCGCTTCGGGCGTGCGGCCAGCAGGGGGCGCCTCGGCAGGCACTTCGGGCGTGCGGCCAGCAGGGGGCGCCTTGGCGGGCACCGTCCTCACATGGCCAGCAGGGGGCGCCTCGGGCAGAGCGGCTTCCTCCGCTCCAGGCAGAGGCAAAGCCAGGCCCTCGGGTGGAGCTGCAGCGGACACCCTCAGTTCCTGGCCAGTAGGGGTCACCGCGGCGGGCACCGCCATCACGCGGCCAGCAGGGGGCGCATCTGCGGCCACCTCGGGCAGTGCCGCAGGCAGAGCGGTGGCAGCTGCAGGGACTGCAGGCAGGACAGGTGGGTCAGGCAGGACAGGCGGGTCAGGCAGGACAGGCGGGTCAGGCAGGACAGGTGGTGCCGCTGGCAAAGCGGCAGCAGCTGCAGCAGGCGGTGCCGCGGGCAGATCGGCGGCAGCAGCAGCAGGCGTTACCGGCAAGTCTGGAGCAGGCAAGTCCGAGATAGGCGCCAGGATCGGCGCCGGGCGTGCAGGCGCTGCCCCTTTAAGGGCCTTGGGGATCCGGGGAATCGCATCCCAGATGGCCCTAATCCCCGCATATTCCAGGTGGCCACCCTGGAATATGGAGGCTGCTGCTTGCTGTGGCTGCGCGGTTGCGGTGATCCCCGCTGACGTTGGTCTCAGGAGAGGCTTCTCCGGATATTCAGCGGGGAGAGAGGCTGCAAGGAGAGAGCAAGCCCCCAGGGAAACGGTCGGGGTCTCCTCCAGTCCTTTCCCCTTGCGCTTCTTCTTTTTTCTCCGGCTTTGGCTGGGTTGTTGCGACGGGGAAGCTCCGGAGAGAGCAAGCGGTTTGAGCTGCCTTTCTGTCACCCCTTCCACCAGCTGCCGGAGATTTTCGCGCACGTCGCTGATGACGTGTTCGCCAGTGAGCGCGGTCATCTCCTGAAGGAGGGTCCCGCTCTTGTTGGCTAGGTCCCGTAGTTCAGGGTCCTCACGGACCTCTGGCAGGTCCAGCCAGTACAATACCTCACTGAGCAGTCCGAGAACATAAGAACATAAGAACATAAGAAATTTACAAATGAGAGGAGGCCATTCGGCCCATCAAGCTCGTTTGGGGAGAACTTAGCTAATAGCTCAGAGTTGTTAAAATCTTATCTAGCTCTGATTTAAAGGAACCCATGGTTTTAGCTTCCACTACAATAGCAGGAAGACTATTCCATACTCTGACTACACGCTGTGTAAAGAAGTGCTTCCTCAAATTTGTTTTAAAATGTTCTCCCGCTAATTTCCAGTTATGGCCACGAGTTCTAGTATTTAGACTAATATTGAAATAGTCATTTGGCTGAACAGCATCCAGACCCGTTAGAATCTTATAGACCTGAATCATATCCCCCCTTAGTCTCCTTTGCTCAAGGCTGAACAGATTCAGTTCCGCTAACCTCTCCTCGTAAGACATTCCTCTAAGACCAGGAATCATTCTCGTAGCTCTTCGTTGCACCTTTTCTAAGGCAGCAATGTCCTTCTTGAGGTATGGTGACCAAACCTGCACACAGTATTCTAGGTGGGGTCTTACCAAGGAATTATATAAGTGTAACATCACCTCCCTTGACTTAAACTCCACACATCTAGAGATATAACCCAACATTCTGTTCGCCTTTTTTATTGCTTCCCCACATTGGCGAGAGTGGGACATGGAAGCATCAACATACATACCGAGATCTTTCTCGTAATCAGCTACCTTTATTTCAGTGGAACCCATAAAATATCTGTACTGTATATTTCTGCTCCCTGCATGGATTACCTTACATTTATCTGTGTTAAATTTCATCTGCCAAGTATCAGCCCATTCGCTAATTAAATCCAGATCCCGTTGAAGCCTCTCTGCTGCTAGATTAGTATCTGCTACCCCGCCCACCTTAGTGTCGTCTGCAAATTTAACCAGTTTACTGTATGTATTCGTGTCAATATCATTAATGTAAATTAGGAACAATAGTGGTCCTAAAATTGAACCCTGCGGTACCCCACTATAAAACGGAGGCCCACTGTGACATAGTGCCTCTAATAACTACTCGCTGCTTCCTATCAGTTAGCCAGTTTTTGATCCAAGCTGCCACAGTTCCTAAAATTCCTGCAGCTTTAAGCTTTAACAAGAGCCGTTTGTGGGGGACAACATCAAAGGCTTTCTGGAAATCTAAGTAAATCACATCATAGGCCTTTTTGTGATCAATTTCACTTGTAGCTTCCTCAAAGAACTCAAGCAGATTCGTTAAGCAGGATCTACCTCTCCTAAATCCATGTTGGCTATCCTTTATAATGTTATTTGCATCTAGGTAATCTACCATTTTCACTTGAATTATAGCTTCCATTATTTTTCCAGTAATGCTAGTTAAACTGATTGGCCTATAGTTTGCTGGATTACTTCTATCCCCTTTTTTGAATATGGGTGTTATATTAGCATGCTTCCAATCTGATGGTACCACACCCGCAGATAACGATTTCTGGAATATTAAAGTCAAAGGTTGGCTAATAATATCCCTCATCTCTTTCAAGACTAAAGGTAAGATGCCATCAGGCCCCTGCGATTTATTTATTTATTTATTTAGGCGTTGTTCCTCGATCCACGGAGGGGAGTTGTAGAGATCCATCATTCTGTCAGGGTGCGGGGAGTACGGACTGAGACTCGGACTAAATACAAAAGACTAGGCAAACGGAACAGGCAACAGGTGAGCAAGGCCCTTAACCCCCAGCTCCCTGGGCGCCCCAACAGGTGGCTGCCCTTCGCAGACAACTTACTCTACAAAGAGCAAGTTGAGGGAGGCATAAAAACAATTATTATTATTATTATTATTATTATTATTATTATTATTATTATTATTATTATTATTATTATTATCTGGGGGACGTCCCCACTGCCTCCAAGTTGCCTTCGCGGGCAGCTTGCCCCTTCCGGGGAATGCGCCAGGCTCTGATAGGGGCCAGGGCTGTCTGGGACACTATTCCCCAGGGCCTTTAAAGGGACAATGCCTGTTTTTTTAGCCCCGACCCTGGCAGCAATTGTTGATGTCCCTGACATGCCTGATCTGCCTGTCCTGCCTGTTTTGCCAGCGCCTGATCTGCCTGTCCCGCTTGTCTTGCCGGCGCCCGATCCGTCTGTCCCGGCAGCTACCGCAACGCCCAGCGAGACTCCGACTGTGGCGCCCCCTGCTGCTCACGAGTCGGCAGTCGCTGCGTCGCCCCCTGCTGGCCACAAGTCGGCGGTTCCTGCTGCGCCGCTCGGGCTCCCGGCTTTGCCTGCAGCCCCGCCTCCGCCTGCTGCTGCACCTGGGGCTCCTGCGACGGCCCTACCTCCTGCTGCGGAGGACCTCTGGCAGGTCCAGCCAGTACAATACCTCACTGAGCAGTCCGAGGCGTTGTTCCTCGACCCGCGGAGGGGAGTTGTAGAGATCCGTCATTCTGTCAGGGTGCGGGGAGTACGGACTGAGACTCGGACTAAATACAAAAGACTAGGCAAACGGAACAGGCAACAGGTGAGAACATTCAAGGATGAACATGAGGTAACGAGGTGGGTGTGGCACACATCAGGAGCGGATGGAGCGGGGCGTGACAGGATGAATGTAAGCTAGCGTGCACATGCCCAGCGGGGTTCTGTCCGCATTTAGGTGTAGGCACAAGCGTCCCCGGCACTTTGTGTATTTTAAAAGAAGAAAGCACTTAAACTTTGTATTTATTTAACTTATTATTTTTAACCAAAATGTTTAAAGTAGCACCAAATTGGAATCAATAGTTTTTAAAAGAATAAAATACATTATGTAAATTTATTAATGCAATATCTATCCATCCATTGTCCAACCTGCTTGTCCTACTGGGCTGTGGGGGGTCTGGAGCCTATCCTGGAAGCAATGGGCTTGAGGCATGGAACAACCCTGGACGGGGGGACCAGCCCATTGCAGGGCACACTCACACACCATTCACTCACACCTAAGGGTAATTTAGCAACACCAATTAGCCTCAGCATGACTTTGGACTGTGGGGGGAAACTGGAGCACCCGGAGTAAACCCCATGACGACACAGGGAGAACATGCAAACTCCACACACATGTGACCCAGGTGGAGACTCGACCCCAGGTCCCAGAGGTGTGAGGCAACAGCGTTAACCACTGCACCACCATGCCGCCCTATTAATGCAATATTTTAAATATATTTTAAGGCATAATAAAACATTTAACAATAATTTTAATGAGGTCACCGGACGTGTCAAGCCTTTCGAACTAGAAAGGAAAGAGGATCTGGCAGTTTTAAATGGTAAAAGCATAACATAACAGGCAACAAGTGATCACAATCACGGCTCGTCCGATCCTCATGTGTGCCACGCCCCCCTCTTTACCTCGTGTTACTTCCCGATTGTGATCACCTGTTGCCTGTTATTTTCTGCTTGTCTTGTGTATTTAGTCCGCGTCCGAGTTAGTTTTCCCCAGATCGGTCATTGACGGTCGTCGCTGTCTGCCCTGTTCGTGCCAATAAACCCCTATTTCCAACTTCACGGCTTCTCTGCCTTCCTGCCCGCTGGGCAATCACAACAGAATGACCGATCTCCAAGACGACTCACCACAGCAAGAGGTGATATACTGGCTAAAATCAACCAGAGGTCCAGGAGGACCCTGTAGCCCGGGATTTGGCCAGCTGGAGCGGGAACCTCCTAAGTGAGGCAACCCTGCCTGGAAACGCGTACCCCTTGCGGGAGGTACGCGAAAATCTCCGGCAGCTGGTGCAGCGGATTACGGATCAGAGAGCCCAGTCAGTCACGCTGTGCTGTGCTGGGGCTGCTGTACCACCTTCAGTCCCTACGGAAACAGCTCAGCCTCCTTCCACCACCGCGAGCCGGAGAAAAAAGAGGAGAAAGGCGAAAGAGAAGCCAGCGGAAGCTCTGATGATCGTTTTGGGGGCTTGCTCTCTTGTGAGAGTGTGTGGCTCAGTGGGCTAAGCCTGTATACCTGTAATCACAAGGTCACAAACCCAGCCTCGGCACATCTGCGGGTCCTTGAGCAAGGCCCTTAACCCCCAGCTCCCTGGGCGCCCCAACAGGTGGCTGCCCTTCGCAGACAACTTACTCTACAAAGAGCAAGTTGAGGGAGGCATAAAAACAATTATTATTATTATTATTATCTGGGGGACGTCCCCACTACCTCCAAGTTGCCTTCGCGGGCAGCTTGCCCCTTCCGGGGAATGCGCCAGGCTCTGATAGGGGCCAGGGCTGTCTGGGACACTATTCCCCAGGGCCTTTAAAGGGACAACGCCTGTTTTTTTAGCCCCGACCCTGGCAGCAATTGTTGATGTCCCTGACATGCCTGATCTGCCTGTCCTGCCTGTTTTGCCAGCGCCTGATCTGCCTGTCCCGCTTGTCTTGCCGGCGCCCGATCCGCCTGTCCCGGCAGCTACCGCAATGCCCAGCGAGACTCCGACTGTGGCGCCCCCTGCTGCTCACGAGTCGGCAGTCGCTGCGTCGCCCCCTGCTGGCTACAAGTCGCCGGTTCCTGCTGCGCCGCTCGGGCTCCCAGCTTCGCCTGCAGCCCCGCCTCCGCCTGCTGCTGCACCTGGGGCTCCTGCGATGGCCATACCTCCTGCTGCGCCCGAGGCGCCTGCTACAGCCCTGCCTCCACCCGTGCTCGAGGTCCCGGCGTTGCCTGCAGCTCTGCCCATGCCCGACGCTCTGTCCGTGGCTCCACCTGCCACTCTGCGTGAGGTCCCTGCGCCTTCTGCAGCTCTGCCCATGCTGGAGGTCCCGGCTACGCCCGCGGCCCCTGCTACGACTCCGCCCGCTGCTATGCCCGTGGCCCTGGCTCCTACTCTGGCTCCGCCCGCACCTGATGTCCAGGCTCTGCCCTCGCCTGATGCCCCCGCCCAGGCTCTGCCAGTCCTGGTCCCTGCTCCAGTACCCCAACACCAGTCATAGTCCCCGAGGAGGTCCCAGACAGTCTGACCACCGCTCCTTCCTCCTTGGAGGAGGAGGAGCTCGAGTGGGACCCCTCAGGGACCTCCCTACTGACTCCTCTGTCCTCACTCCACCGAGGTCGATCGCAGCCAGAACCCCGCCTTTTAGTGTCCCGAAAGGGGAAAGGACACCCGGCCCCCTGGCTCACCCTCGCCTGCGGGTCTCCCTTCGATGCCTCGTTGATGGTCCTCGGTCCCGCCTCCGACGCCTCGTTGGTCGCCTGCGGCTCCCTCCCCTCTGACGCATCGGTCGACTGCGCCTTCGCCAGCTGTGGCTACGCAGTTGCCTGCCACGGCTCCACCTCCCTCCTTACCTGCGTCGGGCTCCCCTCCGACTCCCTCCTTGTCTCCCTTGATGCCCCCTCTGTCTTCCTCCTCGACTCCTCCGTTTGTCCCTCGGCCTGTCTCCTTGCCCCCTTCATGGTCCCCTCCTGCTCCCTCCCGGTCGCCTGCAGCCCCTCCGGCTGCCGCCCGTTGACCGCTGTGGCTCCCTCGGGTTCCCCTTGTTCCTCCGCCCTTCTGCCTCCTGTTTTTGTCCCTCCTGTTTCTGCTCCTCATCCCTCTGTGTCTCCTCCATTCCCTCCTGGTCCCTTTGTCCCTCCTGTCTCTGCTCCTCCTCCCTCTGTGCCTCCCACGTTCACTCCTCACCCTTTCGTTCCACCTGTTGGTGTTCCCCCTGTATGATCCCTTCCTCATCTGCCTGTCTGCGTTTCCCGTTCTTTGTCAGGTGTTGTCGTGGCTGTTGCCCCTGTGCTTGTTCTGTGTTTCTGTTCTGTTCCAGGTCCCTCGTTGATGTTTTTGGTCTTGTTTTTCAGGTCTCGAGTCCCTGGTCTCGTCTCGTCCGTCACCTCCCCTGAGGGGGTTCTGTCAAGCCCGGCTCGTCCGATCCTCGTGTGTGCCACACCCCCCTCGTTACCTTGTGTTACTTCCCGATTGTGATCACCTGTTCACTGTATTTTTTTACTTGTCTTGTGTATTTAGTTCGCGTCTGAGTTAGTTTTCCCCAGATGGGTCATTGACATTCATCGCTGTCTGCCCTGTTCGTGCCAATAAACCCCTATTTCCAACTTCGCGGCTTCGCTGCCTTCCTCCCCGCTGGGCGATCACAACATATTGCATGTCTAGACATGTCGGTCAGCTAATGGTGGGGAACGGGGCGTCAGTGCAAGAGCTTTTGGAGTCGTGAACGATAAGCCCATGAGAAGGAAGCATCAATGATCAAAATGGCTGCCGGTTGACAAATTGTTGCAGGGTGCCTACAAAGTGACTATAACATCTCGTTTAACCGCTGATCCTGGGTGTGAGAAGCATACAGCCAGCAGCCCCATCCTGGCAGAAAGCACATTACCTCTATTTATTAATCTGTCTTATTTGTAAATAGTATAAAATAACATATTTCTAATTTAAATAAAAGTCAATCTCTAACACCACAGCTCTGGGGCTCTGGCATAGGCCCGGACGCCCCGCTGCGGGCCTGGGGGATTGGATAAAGTATCTAACTAATTGTTTAATCAGCGGAATAAAGTGCCATAACTTAAACGGTTGTATGACAAATTAGTATAAATTTTTAAACCAATAAGATTTAACCCCATTAAAAATATTGTTTTTAAAACAGTATTTTATTTTATAAAAATATTTTATTTTATATTGCCAGATCCTCTTTCCTCTCTAGCTAGAAAAGCTTGACGCATCCGGTGACCACACTACTTATTTTATACACACTTTAAAATTCAGAAAACTAGTTGCCTCAGCTGTTTTCAATAAATGATACTAGCGTGTGGGGATTGTGGCTCTACACAGAAGCGCAACATGGGGAGGGAGGGAAGGAGGGAGAGAGAGATACTATCTGTATGTTCTTCACAAATTGGAAATTGGTATCATTTTACCTGTTTCAACTCACATATGAGAAAGTGCATTGTTGTTTTTGGGATTTTTTTTTTGTAAGATTAGGTTTGTATTTCACCTTGCTTTTCATCCCCTGTTGTTATCCTGCAGTCTCTGTTATTTTCAGACCTCAGACCTCTGTGCAGTGCACAGCAGCCAAAAAGGAGAAGCACAAATGAAAAATTATTAGAAAAAAGACAGCATGCTGTCACGCTCAGCTCCGAATGATCCTCGTGTGTGCCACGCCCCCTCATTACCTCATGTTGACTCCTGATTGTTCCCACCTGTTTCTAGTTAATCCCAGCCTGTCTTGTGTACTTAGTCCACGTCCGAGTTCAGTCCCGTCACATCTGTTATTGACGTTAGTAGTGTGGTGTTGCCCTGTCTGTGATTGTCCACCCTGTTTAACCCTATTAAACCCTGTTTGCCCGTCTGACCGGCTCCTCTCGCCTTCCTGCTCGTCCGCCTACCACGCTCCATGACACATTCCATGAAAATATATGGGAAAAAAACAGGAAATGCAACGGTCATTGTGAAGGTAAGGTCACCCAGTAATAAAAGAACAGTTCGCCCCAAAAGACGGTATATGTTAATTACTGTTTCACCTGAAGCTCTGATTGCTGTGGGGTGGGGGAGTGTCCCGGGGGCACACTTTCACTATATGGAGCACAGAGTACAGTGATACAATCAATTTTCTTCTACCTGTGCATGACCCAGGGGTTTAAGTGTGGTCAAACCTAGTGCCTAGAACCAGCTAACCAGTGCCTGAATGTCTGTTGTGGGTATTTTTGCTGTAAACCCTCCCCATCCTTGCTGATTTTGACAGTCAACTGTCATTTTATTATTCACCAGTGTAATGAATGATAAAATGTAAACAGTTTTTTTTTTTTTTATCTCCGTGTTTAAATCAGTTGGCACTGGCAGAATTGGGGGGTTAGGTTTCTGCAAAGATCCTTCAGCCTTTTCAATCGTATGGAAAATCTGAGGAAGCATCTGAGCAACGCAGCATCAAAGAGTGCAACAGAACCACACATAGGACCCTGGACCACAGGGTGATCAAATTTCAGCTTCTCATGTCGAGGGTCACTGAAAAACAGAAAAAAAGCAAATTGATTTTGAAAGGATGTCTATATCAGCAGACGGAGTGGCCAGATATTTAACCTCAAGGCTGGCAAGATAAAAGTGGTTTTCCAGACTACTCACCACAAGCAAGATATCATTTAACCTAAGTACACTGAGCCAGGATCATTCTCTGTTTGTAATCTAGCCTGACAGTGTGGTGCTTAGAAATAAATTAGTCAAATAAAACT
The DNA here is from genome assembly GCF_048594095.1 of Paramormyrops kingsleyae. NCBI lineage: Eukaryota > Metazoa > Chordata > Actinopteri > Osteoglossiformes > Mormyridae > Paramormyrops > Paramormyrops kingsleyae. The sequence continues at coordinate 1,980,317 of NC_132807.1, read as the reverse complement.
TGAGTAATGGAAGGAAATCCTAGAATGTAATTCCTGTTAGTGAATTACTGATTTTATGATTGGTTTGTATAGATGGGGATGACAAACAGTAAAATAACTAGACTGACAAGAGAATGCACTGCAATTGAATTAAAATATTGATAGTTCAATGGGACCTAAATAAATGTGATTTATGTATAAATTCAAAAAATAATAAAGAAACTGAACAGAGTTAAATGAAGGGACTAATTATTTCTGAAAAAGCAGGCTTAAGCTATTTAATATTAATAAAAACCAAAGGGAAAACTGACTCCAAAGGGAGTGTCATGTACAGTATAGGAATATCCAGTGATTAGTATGTGAAGTGTAGAGAAATGCTTATGTAAGAGAAGTGTGAAAAAATGGTATCCGAAGATGCAAAATTTAAACCAGATAGACTGACTTATCTACAGTTTATAACCTCATATATAAAGATATTTCACCTGTGGAGGTTTTCTTGAAAAGGGAATTCAAAGAAACAATCACTTTCTGAATATCAAAATGTGTATTTGAGGAAAGTAACGATTGTATAAACAGCAGGCATGAATGATCTGAATCAGTAGTATACAGACTTTTAATTGATTGTGTAGGCAATCTGAATCCTTGTTATAAACAATCTGAATTGACAGTAGACATGTTTTGAACTGCTGGTATGGACACTGTTCCTAGCAGAGCTGGAAGATCAGCTAGAGGAGATTCATTTTAGTTGTGCAATGGGAGTTAAGCACCTGGTGCTTCTGCTGCATTCACAATACTAATAATTATAGGAAAAGACATTTGCATCTGTGTGGTACAGGGGAGTATTATTAATGATCATAGTAATCTATTAATAATGTTAATGCCATTAAGGGGGTGGCGTTGTGGCAGAGTAGTTAGTGTGTTTGTCTCACACCTCTGGGATCAGGGTTCAAGTCTCCATTCTGTGTGTATGTGGATTTTGTATGTTCTCTGGTTTCTCCCCACGTCCAAAAACATGCTGAGGTTAAATGGAGTTGCTAAATTGCCCATAGATTTGTGTTCTCCCTGTATTGTTGTGGGTGGTACTCTGGTTTCCCCCCACAGTCCATGAAGATAAAGTGAGTGTGTGGGCTGACACAAATAGGATTGTGCGTGTGTGTGTGTGTGTGTGAGTTCATCCTGAGTTATTGCCTGCCTTGTGCCCGTAGCCTCCAGGATAGGCTGCAGACCCACCGTGACTCTGTACAGGACAAGCAGGCCCAGGAAATAAAAGAATGGATGGATTTAATTCAATTTAAAACTTTCACTGTATACATATAAAATACTTGTGATTTTATGTAATAAACATCTGTCCGGGAATTGCAACCCACACAACTGCAGTTTAAAACACGTTTTGCCAAAGAAAGGGACTTATCTTAGTGAATCATATAGCTTAATGACCAGTATCACATACCATGTGTTCATTTAATTTTTATATAGCATAGTTGTCACAAAGCACTTAGGTACAAGGACAGAATCACCAGCAGTGTACAGATTCCAGAGTGACAATTTCTAGAAGCCAACAGAAAGGAGGAAAGAGGAAAAATGTATGCAAAATGATATACACTCAGGGAATGAAATGACTGGGAGAGACTATACCAGACAGACTCCATGACTGGGAGAGACTACACCAGACAGACTCCATGACTGGGAGAGGCTATAGCAGACAGATTCCAATTATCTATGACAGTAACTAACAGTGTCTCTCAAACCCAGTCTGCGTGACTCAAGCCATATGTGGACCAGCTGAGCTCTTGGTGAACCATTAGTCACAAAAAAACTAAAGTATACAAAAAATACTAACACAAAGTTAATTTTTTCACCAGGACACACTAACAATTAAACAAAAAACATAAACAAAAACACAAATAATATAAATTAGACATAATTCAAAATGTAAGACTGTGTAAAGTATAATGTAATGCAATGTAAAATATTGTATTGCAAATGCTATATCTTTGAAATTATCTATACAGTGGTACCTCAGTACTCAAACTCATTAGAACTCGAATTTCTTAAAAGTCGAACGAACCAGTTCGAAAAAAAAAAATGACCTAGAACTCGATCTGAATCTCAGAAGTCGAACTGTGAATGCTGACCTAAGAACTTGTACACGCAGGGAAATGAGTCACGCGGCATGTGTCTCAGCGGAAACAAAGGGTAACGCTTCAGTCTCAGCCTGGCATTCGCTGTGATAGCATCGTGCATGTTTACACTAGCTGAATGCATATATTTAGACAGTAAAAATACATTTAGACAATGATAGACAGTAACAGTATTATTATATAATAAAATACATTTTAAAATAAAGATTTCTTAATTATTTTTTATATCATTAATAATACATTATAACCATTAATACATTTAATTATAATAATATTGTCGTGCCCAGCAGGTACAGAACGCTGGGAACGGAGACAAAGGCGCAGATGTCAGGGTATTGGGGAATAAGGGGTTTAATTACAGGTAAGGCAGGCAAAATGCAGATGGATAATCCAATGACCAGACTGGGTAAACAAACTGAAACGCGGACTAAATACAGAGGACTAAAGACAACAACCAGAAACAGCTGATCACATGGGGATTCCACACGAGGTTAACGAGGGGGCGTGGCTCACGGAAGGAGCGGACGATCGGGGCAGGACACAGGTTTTTTTTTTTTAACTTTACACATTGTTTGGATACATTTATTTTCGTACTTTACAAATTACTGTTTTGATAAATGTGCTTAGATGTGTTTAATACAGTATATGCTCTTCTTGTTTTATCCTGTTCATTTTGTGTTTAAATGCTAAAGAAAAAAAAAAAAAAACATATTTAGGTGTAATTTTTTTGGGGCCGGGAACTAATTAATTAGTTTTCCATTATTTCTTATGGAGAAATTGAACTTTTCAGGATTTGAACCAGAGTTCTGATTGGGTTAAATTCGAGTTTTGAGGTACCACTGTATATTATTGGACTAAACCAGCACATTCACACATATTTTTAAAAAACAAAAACAAATTGTACTTTAAAGTTCTAGGTTAAAGATGATCTTTTTAACAATGGGGGATTATTTTAATTTTAAAAGGCTTATATCAGCAATTAAACCTTATTACAATGTTAAATTCATGTTCCTGTTTTGAAAGTGAATCTCAGATTATTCTGTTTTGGCAACAGACTGTTATAAAAATAAATTTCTTTGAAACTGAAAACCCAAATTCAATTGTGTACATGCCTTCTCTTATCAGCACGTTTTACTTCTTTCACAGAGAGATACAAACACAGATAGGGTTGTGGATCATGGCTGGCCCTCTGGTGCCTGAACAGTGGCTTCCAGGGGCTCCGCTTTGCTGCAGGTAGAATAACCATCTGATCAGACATTCTACACAGACCAACAGGAAATGGTCTTGATGGAAGACAAAACCGATCACATGCTTAATAATGAGGCGTATGCATGGTGCTAAATCCTCCTGCTTACAAAGACCCCTGAGAAAATACATGAATAGTCTAGCTCTCAATATGGGGTAACTTTCATTTTGCTGTTTATGTTTATATATATATATATATATATATATATATATATATATATATATATATATTACATTTCTGCCACATTTATGCAATCGTCATCACCCTATTCAAGAATTCCTAACAAATTATTTAATCTTTTGAGGCAAAAATGGCATTCAAGGTTTTCGAGAGACATCAATGCACGAGACCTCACAACTCCTATATTAACCATTCATATGTTGCAGCAGTTAGAAATATACATTATTTATGTTCCAGAAAATGATGTTTTGTGCTAACTTGCAAACCAAATCAAATCTAATATGTGAATTGCATGATAGCCAAAAACCACTGAAGATCTGCGTACTGTATATGCAATGTAAATGCATAATTTTAACTCCATATACTGAAAACATTCCGTCATGAAATCACCACGAAAGTAACATAGGAATAAAACTCAACATATTCCACTCCCACAGTGTTTTAGGTAAATATGTGTTTTACTTTGGGAAAGCTATTTAAATTTTTTGGACTGTATTTGTCTTCCTGCAATGTGAGTAGGGTGCTAGATTTTGTGCTAGAATGGCTGAAACATAATCAGTTTTCTGGATGCAGGAAAAATGTGTGGGCATTCAATCAGTACCATTTTCAGTTTTTGGTGAATAAAATATATTAACACCCTGTTTTGCATAACAATCGATACAGTAAGGGCTAATGATCACCCCTGCTTTGCAGAATATCTGGCTTGTAATTTAATCATCTTGCAGCCCAGTTGGAAATGTCGAGGTCTATTGGCATACTTACAAGAGCAGAAAGCTCTTGAATGTCTGAAAACTGCTAAAAGTTGCAAGAGAAGGACTAGAATATCAACTACAGCAATGGAGACATGGTCATTACATTAATATTTATTTTTTTCATATATACTAACTAAACTGTTAAAACTACTGATTATTTGAAATAAATAGATATCAAGGCTGCTGCAACTCATCTTCCTATACCTTTCTGCTGTGAATGGAGACTGGTCTGTCATTGTTGGTTTAACATATTCATTGATCGATGTCTCTTGTATTCCTTCAGCCTTCCGCAACCTCATTAAAATCATGGGAAAGAGACACTACAAGCTGGATGGTGGACAGAATAATCTGAAATGCAGGCAATAGACAGAAATCCTTGCAGTTCATTTAAGTCATATGCCCATAGGTAGCTGAAGTTATAAAACAACATCTTCTCCTTTTACTTTATTCCCACTTTGCCCTCTGCACTTGGAAAATGGTTCATTTCATTTAGATGCTCAGGGGTATGTGTGGGTGTGTGTCTGTGTTGTGTTTACATGACTTTGGAGGTTGAAATGGGATGTGGGGACTTGATGACCACCTCAAATTTGTTATAATGTCCTGGAAATGAAGGAAATTATTCACTTTTTTCTCTCCCAAGGTTTGGAATCATGTATATATTGTTAATATCTGCTTCCTTTTCTCAGTTGCCACTTATATTTAACATTGTCATTAATGCTGTTGTTTTCACTTGGTCTTCATAAGCAGTGATTATGTGCATCTGATTCTAGCAACGAATGTGCATATGTACTCTCTCTTTCTCTGTGTATTTGTCTGTGTGTCATGGACATGGACAAAACCCAGCTGTGCCTCCCAAAGATCATGTCGACTACATCCAATGACAATTCACAGGATCACAATTTGGTTTTGATAATAATAATCCCTATGCAAAAGAAAAATATCATATTTATACATACCATGTGTCTCTCTTCCCATCATCCCCTCCACAATCACTCCCAAACACATTAAGATCTCATCTCCTGGTTGTAGGATTGATTCCAGTCAGTCGAGTCTAGGGAAGCCTGTCCGTTAAATGGTGCCCTTGAAGAGCAGGCAGATGACAAATGGAATCAATTTCACAGGCCTGTTAATCTGGAGAGCGAAGGCTTGAAGTGTTCAGAGGATTTCACACACCACATACACACACACACACACACACCTTATTTCCCTGCAATTCAGGAGTAAATGTACAGATGGGATCCAGAGAAAAACCACCTTCCACCAAAATTTTTTTGCATGGTAATGCTAATGCTAAAGTTAGTGCCACGGCTCCTGAAAAATAGTAGCAGGTGAAATAAATTACACCCATACATGTGTAGCAAATTAAGCAAATGGATGACTAAGATAAAACAATTAACAATGTCCTTTCAGGAAAAAGCTGATATTACTGTGGCCTTTATCGAGTCATCAATAGATCGTCAGTGTAGTCACTGCGTGGATTTAATGCATCCCTTCTCTCAGTTACTCTCGCCATTTGAAACCAGAGCGTGACCTCATCTTCTGTGCTGTCTGTAATTTCTATCAAGATGCAAGATTAGTTTTCAAGGTCCTGTCCTGTGCCCTGCATAATGGGCAATATCCTCTTTAGAGCTCTGTCGTCCTTGGGATGCGTACTGGTTAGCAGGCAGCTGTCATTATCCCAAATGAGTTTAATGATTCCTAATTAATCACTCGGTCTGTCTGCCAGCTTATGGGCGCATACGAGGAACCATGGAACAAGAGGATGTTTGACTTTATTTGAAAGTGGAACGTAAGCTGAATCTGGTTTAAGAATCCTGGAGGGAAAATACAAATTTATTACTATTAAGATCTTAAAGAGGATGCTTGCAATAAGCAATTCATATAGCGATGCAGACACCTAATCTATCACACATCCTCCATATTTACCTCCCCCATTCCTCTGAACATAAAACACAAGCTGTTAAGGACACCCCACCCTCCACCCCACAGCTTTTCATACCTCACAAATATGGGGATGAGAGCTCTGGGATGAACGGCCTTTGGGGCAGAAGGGAGAGCATAAAAATTGGTGCTAAAGCTGTTGCCTTTATAAATTGGGGGGATGCGAGAATTTATTAAGTGACTATAGAACACAGAACTGTAGGCTCGTACAATATGTTAAACGAAAATCATATTAATGCTGACACTGTTACACTGTACTGGTGTAATTTCTAACACTGAAACATGCAACACTGCTGTGGCCAAGCAGATTCCTGCAGTCAGAGGAAGTTTCTGGAACTTTGGTTTACAGGCAGGGTTCAGTTCTGAAATGGCAGGTATACCCACTGGCTATGTTAGAAGTCGAGTACACATATAAGCAGCCAGGTAGATCCATATGCTTTGCGCTGGAGCCCATGCACTACACAACCCACTTAGTTTCAGGCAGAGGTAGAGATTTCAGGTCCATAGAGTACAAATCCAGACTAAGATTTTGTTTCTACCAACCAGGTGAGTACATAGTGACTGTGACTTTTTATACTCAACTGGTTGGTTGAAACAAAATCTTGGTCTGGATTTGTACTCTCTGGACCTGAAATCTCCATCTCTGGTTTCAAGTGTGTTCCAAGACACACAGAAAACAGAGGGAGGGGGGGTCAATCAATAGCTGAGCGCAGGCAGCAAGACAGCAGTATGTGAGCCAAGCACTTGGTGTAATGAACTGCCCGTTTGATATATTTCCCTGCTGAGGTTGGGTGCACGCTGAACACCGCAGCTGTAGCATTTCGCTGATTAGCCATTTCTCTCCCATCAGCCTCTGCTGGTGGGACAGAAACTGCCTGTGTTTCCGTCCACTCAAGTCCACCAGCAGGCCTTCACACTGTGCACACGAGCTGCCGCTTCCTGTTTAGAGCATGGCAACGGCCCTCATTACCTCTCCCTCATAAGTAGGCTCTCACCGAATGAGGTGTGACTGTTTCCAGAGCATGCAGAGAAGCTGTTCTGCTTAATTAAAGAATCTTCTTGCTTGATAGTAATTAAGAAATTAAACCGAGGTTAATGAACTCCTGTGGAATCAATTAAATTGTGTAAAATTGCTACCTACTGATCCAAATAATACTACATTAAAAATAAGCAATGCAAAATAAAATGAGACAATAATGTAAGCATCTTTTCCTGATTGTGAGGAAAAGCTGATTTTCTTAAAATAACCAGGTAACTCAGCTTTGAATCCCTCAGTTTGGTAAATGCCTGGTTTGAGAAACAAGGTCACATTTGTTTATTAACATTATTCAGAGTTACATGGGGTACTTACAGTAATTGTTCCACTTCAGGGATTTACACCAAACTACATGAAATCCCTTTCCTTTCAGCAAATTTCGTTACACCTATAAAACTCAGCAGTTTGGCATTTTGTGAACCAGTGGCTACTTATTCATCATTGCCTCTCATTATAATTTAAAGTGCGTTGCAGCTTAAAATCACAATTAGTGAGTTTCCATTACTATTTGCAGATGAAGTACCTGGACTTTAGAACTAGGCCACAAATACACTATGCTGCCCCCCACTACAGAGAAGTCCCCCCTACCCCTTACAGTGCCAGCCTCCCCTTTGTGTTTGTCTGTGCGTTTACCTGGAGAGGGTATTGTATGGCAGGGCTACATGTTTTCACTCTGCTTTGTGTCCACATATGTCAGGGAGAAGAGAGGCATCATGGAAATTTCAAGGCTATTCACAGTTCTGTGTAAATTTGAATGCTACCTTCAAAGCATGATGCTCTCAGCAAAGGTCGGATTTCCAAAAGTCCCTGGTCAGGCCACTATTGCCAATGACCTGAATGCTGCAGGGTTTGACTTTTATCTCCACCCTAGTTTGCCAAGTACAATGGTTTGTGGCTCTTTCAAACTGCATGCAGGTAGTTTTATTTTATGTAGAAGAGCCACTGACAATTGGTGAAGTGGTGCATCCTGGAACTGGATAAGCTAGCAACAATTTTTCTTATACCAGCCAGAATGTAAGAGAATTCTGACAATAAGCTAATCATTTGTTATGCTTTTTTGCCTGAAAACTTTGTGCAAAATACAGAATGACCTGTTATCAGGTATGGAATGCATGAAACTGAGGGAAAAGAGGGATGACAAGCAAGAAACTCTTTTCAGAAACCTTCAGACTGAAGAAAAAGGATGACAGGGCTATCTTTAGAAATCCCTGGTCACACAATGGTCCTCCACCAAAATGAGAACATTACAGGAGAAATTACAGGTATGGGATGTTGAAATCCAGTAAGACTCTATGATGTCCATCATTCCAACAAGTATCTGCAGGAGCTAGCTGAGAGTGAGGATGGTTAAATCATAAAGAATATGTTGTAATTACAAAAAGAATAAATTATATGACATTTTAATTGAACTGTTTTGATTAGGATCTTACCATTGGCTCTTTGCCAATACAGTGGTACCTCAGTTCTCGAACTCATTAGAACTGGAATTTCTTAAAAGTTGAACCAACCGGCTCGAAAAAAAAATTACCTAGAGCTCGATCTGAATCTCAGAAGTCAAAACGTGACTGACCTAAGATAACTTGTACGTGCGGGGAAATTAGTCACTTGGCATGTTTGTCAGCGGAAACAAAGGGTAAAGCTTCAGTCTTCAGTGAATATTATTATATAATAAAATACATTTTAAAAATAATGATTTCTTATTCATTATTTTAATATTAATAATAAACCATTAATACATTTAATTATAAATATATTGTCATGCTGAGTGGGGACGGAATGGAGACAAAGGCGCAGACGTCAGGGTATTGGGAAATACAGGGTTTAATTACAGGTAAGGCAGGCAAAACCCAGACGGACAATACAATGACCGGACTGGGGAAACAAACTGAAATGCGGACAAAATACAGAGGACTAATGACAACAACCAGAAACAGCTGATCACACGAGGATTCCACATGGGGTTAACGAGGGGGCGTGACACACGGAAGGAGCGGACGATAGGGGCAGGACACATATATATATTTTTTTAACTTTACACATTGTTTGGATACATTTATTTTCTTACTTTACAAATGACTGTTTTGATAAATGTGCTTAGATGTGTTTAGTACAGTATATGCTCTTCTTGTTTTATCCGGTTCATTTTGTGTTTAAATGCTAAAAAAAAAAACATATTTAGGTGTAATTTTTTGGGGCCAGGAACCAATTAATTGGTTTTACATTATTTCTTATGGGGAAAATTCAATCAGATCTCGAACTTTTTAGGATTCGATCCGGAGTTCTGAATGGATTAAGTTCGAGTTCCGAGGTACCACTGTATATATATATTTTCTCATTGCCCTCTTACTCCTTTAATTAATTGCCATCAACATTCATACTAATTAAACGGCTATGTACTTTTGAAATGAGCCGCCACATTTCTGAGTATCTGTCGGTGGTCGGTGGACAGACGGGTGAGTTTCACAAGTAGAACAGCCATAGACCTGGAAAGGGACTGTGAATCAGTCTGGAAGTGTCACCCCAGACCAGTCTTTGGGGGGTGAGGCATCCCTGACTGATGATAAAATTTGCTGGGGGGGGGGGGGGGATTACAATAAAAAATGTGTGAGTGTGAGAGGGTGGTGGTCCCTGGCGATACATTTTGCTAAGCAGAGGGGAGATCGATTGTGTGATCCAGGTTAAATTTCATTTCTGCCAGTTGAGTATCCCAGCTACTGCGCCAACATTAAATTATTTTCCGACCCTCGTCGCCAGCCTATGACTAATGCCAGCCCACTGGGAATTCTCCAGGTTCTCCCAGTTAGCCCCTCCAGCATTGACAACAACCTATCACAGTTATTCCTTTAATAGATTGCTATCTAATAAATCACTAATTGATTTCCCTGTGATTTTAACTGATTTATTTTGTGCAAAAGCACCAATGAAACTAAATCAAAGGCCAGGGAAATATATATGGCCAATAAAGCCATTTACATCTGGCTGTCAACTGTAAATACATGTTATTTAAAACAATTTTCTTATGATTGATATTTTAAAATGAAATGACTTTAGATTATATACATTGAAAACTCTGCCTTTACCTTTACAAATTACTTTACCTTCAATTCTGCTAAGAGTATATTTTTGTAGGGAATGTAATCAAAGTTTTAACTAAATATATGTCACTTCCAGTCCTTTGTAGTGTTACTGCCATGGCTGTGCCCCGAGATCCAGTCCATGAAAATCACAAACAGAAGTGGAAACATACACTCTAAACACTTATGATTCTGTGCCAAGAACGTGGACACACCTCTTCCTGCTTTCATGCAGGGACTGAATAGCATGCTTTGATTGCTGATTTGATTTGATTTAATTGCGATTATTGAAGGAATGATTTTATGCATCGTAAATCTGTCATGTCTATCACAATAAAATTTGATTAATCAACTGTACTGAAAAAAATCATAGATATTGCCATGGGAACTTAATTATTCACAATGCATATAGAACACACACAAAAAATTAAATACATAAAGGAAGGGCTACTGGATTGGATGGGGGGGGGGAATTGCCTGTGGTATAACTTGCCTAGCTTGCTAAACAGTTTAGAATAACGTTACATCATGTTTTTTTACTCTCTAGAGAATGAAACCTTGATCTGTGGGTCAGATTTAATACTAAATTATAAACATGTCGCGGGTCAGTACTTTGAGACCTCTTCTAAGTGGTGAATGAGCCGACAAAATTCCTTGTTCTCCACTATGAAAACTAGCTGTTCGTCCAGTGCAATCATCTCCATTATTTTTAGTAGTTTTCTCATTAGTTCTAATGTTGCTAATTTCATATATTGATGCATTTTAAATACTGGCCAAGACTGACACATTGGACGAATGCCAATATCTTGATTTTTAATATCAGCCGATACTGATATATTAACCAGTATATCATGCACCTCTAAGGCTGATATTACTTTTTTACTTAAATAGGTAGTTAGCTACAGTACCTCAGAGTCATAATAAAGAGCATTAGGACCACCGAAAAGGAACAAAATATATAAATCATTTGAGATTGAAGTGGAACATTTTGAGTTGTGGAATGAATCCAGGAAGCAGCTCTATGGTCTTATCAGGTAAGATATCGTTCATTTCCTGTTGATATCTCGCAGTCTCTGATAGGTCTGAACCGTTTAGCGTTTGACTTTTATTCTGAAGTTTATTTCAACTAAGGATTGTGCGGCAAGGTGACCTCAACATGTCACAGAAGTAAGGGCTGGAATTCCAATAAGGCATTTCAGGTAGATACATACTGTGCTTGAAGGTAATTCCCATAGTATCTAGTTTAAACCTTTCTATCTACAGCACTAACTGCCTAAATGGCATCGAATTTAACCCCCACCTTTTACCATGCTTGTGGTGAGCCCACAAAATGCCTCCACAAAACTGGCAGACCCTGTCTGGGGTACCAGGACAGCCCAGTCACATGGTCCTTGCTGGAAAACATCTTTCTAAGATCTGACTCTTAACCCTGTTCCAGAGAGGGTACAGTCAGGGTTCGAATTACACAGTGGCTTATGGGAGAGTCCTATTTTACGGTGTGAATCTCAGGAAAATAAAACATAACCTATAGCATAAAACAATGGACAATTTTTTAGATCTGGGGAGTCGAGCTCCCCTTTGCGCCCCGTAATTCGAACCATGGGTACAGTGGGTACATTGTTTTTTGGCATGGATCATTAAGGCAAACACACCCTGCCGTCACGCTAAGGACACATATATATATATATATATTTTTAACTTTACACATTGTTTGGATACATTTATTTTCTTACTTAACAAATTACTGTCTTGATAAATGTGCTTATATGTGCTTAGTACAGTATATGCTCTTTTTGTTTTATCCGGTTCGTTTTGTGTTTAAATGCTAAAAGAAAACATATTAAGGTGTAATTTTTTGGGGCGGGAACCAATTAATTGGTTTTCCATTATTTCTTATGGGGAAAATTCGATCAGAACTCGAACTTTTTAGGATTCGACCCGGAGTTCTGAACGGATTAAGTTCGAGTTCTAAGGTACCACTGTATTTCAAATCGCATACACATAAACGTGAAGGAATAATAGCGAGTGCGTCTGCTGGGGGAGGGGGCGTGGGTCGTGGGGTGTCACTGCAGTCTATCTATGGGACATCTCTCTCACCCCACGCTACGGACACGCGCCGGTTTACACGAAAAAAATAACGTTTGTAATCCTCATATGTGTTAATTGTATCCAGAAAATTCAACCTAGAACATTTAGTTTCTGGTGCAATTCTGTATTTGGATCCGGGTTTGAAGTCTTTGAACTCGCAATGCGCTGTGAGTTGCAAGTCCTTACCTGATCGAATGGGGCTGCACACAGAGGACATTACAGTTCCACTTGGCACATATCATGAGGCGGATCCTGGTCGTCTGCGTTTGCTTATTCACTTTCATTCAAAGTAAGTACACCTCATCGCTATTCATCCGTGGATCATGTTTTATGATCGCAAATAGGGGCGACTTCGTTAGGCAGCATGCATAGGTGACGGCGAAGTAGGTAGCCTGACAAAAGGAAACTGGGACGCGTGCTATTAGTATTATTATTATTATATTGGTTTTTTTTCTCGCTATTTAATCGGATGAAGTATTTTTGACAGAAAATAGTAATGCACAAAAGCCCACAGTCTCTCGTATCTACACATTTTATAGGTGCCGCTATGTTAAGAATTTGGTAAAATACTATATATATATATATATATATATATATATATATATATATATATATATATATATATATATATACACATTTACGAGAAATAAAGCTTGCATGCCAGAATGAGCACGAACAGACGTTGCGCTGAGTTTCTTTTGCTTACACTGCATATGGCACAATACCTTCAATGATCAGAAAGTATTTGCAATGTACTTTTTCGGAGTTATCTTGTTTGTATTGAAAAGTCCAAACAGCTCTTTCCAGGGTTGGTATGTATTTGTTGCATAAGCGATTGATGAATGTTGCGATATCGAGTTATATAATATCTGATATGCTTTCGATATCACTGACAGTCCTTACAAATTCCTTAACAGGCTTCGTGTGAAAAAAAAACAAATGAATAAACAACTAAATAAATAAACAGAATTATTAGTTATGAATATTGGCGGAATCTGAACGTAATTCCATGTATTGGCTTGATAAATCTAAGTACAATTTCAGCTGAGGTTTTCTGTGAAACTACAAAATCTAGCATCTTCTGATCATTCTCCATAATGGGGAAATGTGGATGAAATATCAATCAAACGGTTAAAATAATCTGATGTGTTCAGCTGGCTTGAGTACATGCTCACTTTATATAGCTAAATGCTTCAGGAATACTCAAAGAAATTCATAACGTATACTGAGAGAATACTCCTTTAATTTGCTTAAGTCTGGAGTCTCTACATTTGATGGAGACTGAGTCTGAAATTCTGGGAAGGTGTTCTGTCACGGTGGGCAAACATAAATACGACAATCTTTCTCCCACCACATGCTACCCCAGCAGTTAATGGCAATTGGGGCATACCACAGTCATGTATGCAAAAAAATACATAAATACAAATAAAGCATTTTTTTGCCGTTGATTAGCAAATCCATGCAGAGAATTGCTAATCGATCCATCCATGTTTTGTAGCTACTTATCCAGTGTAGGGTTAAGCTGATATTGGAGCCTATTCCAGCAATAGGTAAAATTATTTGTTATAAAATCAGGCTATACGACATAAAAGTACCACAGTCGTTCAGTGGGTCACACTGTTGCATCATGACTGTAGAGTTTGGGGTTTGAACCCCATCTCTGCTCTGTATATGTGGAGCTTGTATGTTCTCCCATAGTCTAAAGACATGCATGACATGTTATGCTGCTTGGAGTTTATAAAACACCCATAGAGTATGATGATGTACATGCCCAGTGAAGGACTGGCATTCTTTTCAGGGTGTACTGGAGTCTTGTGCTCTTAATGCCTGGGGTAGCCTCCAAACAACCCTGACCAACAACAGTGCTTAGAAAACGGATGGATCCCTAAGGAGTATATCAAAAAAATGGCTACAGACACAAAAAAAAAATGAGTTATTACTAATACAATTTAATTTGCCTTTCGTATCTGTTCCAGTGGGAGCCCTTATTTGTTTCAGCTACTACAAAGTCTTTTACTTACCCCTGGATGAATATTATAATGCCGTACTGCAGCCTTTCAGAGCATACATTGCACACCATCTGTTAAAGTGGCCTTTACTGTGTTCATTCAGCCAAGCAGAATCACCACGGAATGACCTATAATGGAAGTAGCATCTAGACGAAGCAGACATTGAATGGACAAGTAAACAAAAACGCTGTACTTAAACTCATCTCTAAACAAGCAAGGAGACAGATGAAATGTACATGACATCATGTGGTGTATCTAATGACTTAGTGTTTGGCCATTTTCTGGGCACATCGTTCAGGGTGTGGGATGGCGAGGATGGTGGCAAATGTGAACATGCACTAAGCTCGTTTCCTGTGCAGCTTTTGCATAACTTGTTATTTCGGCATAAATGCAGAATTTAGAAGTCAAACTCAGAGAACAGTACTGCATAGGACAGCATTCTGCATTTAAGTATGAGACGAGTGCTGCATGGAGTAATAGGCTGTTTGTTTAACAGTGCCCAACCAGTGTTAAGTGGGGGGGAGGGGCGGGGGGGTTGGAGCCTCTTTGTCAGTGCGAGAACATACTAATTGTCCAGTCAGCAACAAGGCTCTGAACAGAGTAATGAAACATGCCCAGGAACCTCAGATAAAAATAAAACCACAGGAGAATTATGAGGTGTGTAAAGCCATATTTTATTTTGGGTGCGTTTTCTGAGAAGACAAGGAATTTCATTCTTGGCTTGTATTGTAAAGAATAATGATGGGTTACTTTTTGAATCCATCCATCATCTGCTTGTCTGATTCAGGGTTGCACGGGTCTGGAGCCAATGGGCATAAGGCAGGGAACAATCCAGGATAGGGAGCCAACCCATTCTTGCCTATGTACAATTTAGCAGGTTTTCAAACAATGGGGGGTGGGGGTGACTGGAGAAGTTTAGCATGTGATGGGACGGTTGGGTGAAGCCAGATAGCCTAGAACATGCTCCACACACATATAGTCAGCAAAGAGACTCAAACCCTAGTCCCAGTGATGTAAGGCAAAAGTGATAACCACTGCCCCACCAGACCACCCCACTTTTTGCATCACTTCTAGCAATTCTGAATGGTTACACAATTAATATTTATTATCATTATCGAGGAGAACTGTAATGTTGGGCAGCCTGTCTCCATGAATGGGGGCCCCAACACTGTGAGGGCGCGGTGCTTTCTTGTTCTCCCTGTGTTGTACGGGTACTGTATATTGCAGGTACTCTACTTTCCTCCTGCAGTCCAATGATGTGCAATTAGGTTAACTGGCATCTCAGAATTGCCTGTATTATGTGACTAGGTGTGTGTGTGCCCTGTACTGACTCACATTGGTGACTTTGTCAGGCATAAGCTGCTGGACAGATGGATTGATGGATGGATGGACAACTGCAGCATTCCTTTCAACAATCCATGCAGTGTAAGATGGTTTTTAATGCAGCCACATTTGTCATGTTTCAGATGGCCATAATGCAGACTCTGAGGAACGATTAATGAATTGGCTACTGGGTAAAGACCGATACAACAAGCTGATCCGCCCTGCCATTAACAGGACTGAACGTGTCACTATCAAACTACAGGTTTCCCTAGCCCAGCTCATCAGCGTGGTGAGTGCTGAGGGCAGCCAAGAAGCTGTGCATCCCTTCTTTGTCTAATTAACGTCACACATCCAAGCGTTTGGTGTCTTCATGACAGGGCTGGCTGTTATCTTATTGTCTGCCAGAGGCAGACCGAAAGTTTGACACATTTACATTAAAGAGCTCCATAAACCTGCCAGAATAATGGTATCACAGTCCCTTTTCTGATTTACTGGGACTTTTCTGTCCCTCCCATAGCACAAGAAAGGGCACCAAGCCAATATTTATGACTTCTTATTGTCCCCCTCTTGGTTATTGAGAGTGTTGTGTTCTGTAAAATATTTTCATATCTCTGGTTGGTTCTTTTTTTTTTGAAGCCTAAGAGTTACTACTCATCTGTAGTGAGTTCAAGTTTTTTAACAATAGATGCCCTGTCAATAGATTATTTTAGTGTAGCATCCTCAACAATTATGGTACTAATTTTAAGAAGCATGAAGTGCATTTGTGTGGGAGCCTAACTTGGATCTCTTACTCTTTTTCTCAGAATGAGAGAGAGCAGATCATGACCACCAATGTCTGGTTAACTCAGGTATGCGTGAAAGATTGAACTCATTACACCATTAATCATCACATGCTCCTGGCTTCCCACGCTGCTAATTCCTTCTGAATTCAAACATCTCAGTATCTGTATTTCTAATCATTCTGAATAAATTTAGATTTAGGCCTGTTTCCATGCCATTCAATTGAATCCATTTGCTTAGGAAATGACTTTTCCAAGACATTGTAAAGGGAAATTTGAACTGTCCATCTGCAGAATTGGATTGATTACAGATTGTCATGGGACCCTTCAAAATATGATGGAATTGACAAGATTCGTATTCCATCACGACACATATGGCTCCCAGATATTGTGCTGTACAACAAGTAAGTGTAATGCTTTATGCAGATTAGTTTTCATTAAGAGCTTTTAATTACAGTATTGTAACCATTTTTATATGCAGTTATTTATAATAAACAAGTCTATATTCTTTGTTCTGACATAAGCTCTTTTTCTGTGAGGCTCTCCTACTTTCTTGTCTTCTTGGTAGTGCGGATGGAACATACGAAGTGACCGTGTTTACAAATGTAATCGTCCAGTTCAACGGCAGCATCTTCTGGCTTCCTCCAGCTATCTACAAGAGCGCCTGTAAAATTGAGGTAAAACACTTTCCTTTCGATCAGCAAAACTGCACACTTAAGTTCCGCTCCTGGACATATGACCACACAGAAATCGACCTGGTACTGAAGAGCGACATGGCCAGCATGGACGATTTCACACCCAGTGGCGAGTGGGACATCCTGGCCCTCCCGGGAAGGCGGACAGTCAACCCCATGGATCCCACCTATGTGGACGTCACCTATGACTTCATCATTAAGAGGAAACCTCTCTTCTATACCATCAATCTCATCATCCCCTGTGTGCTGATCACCTCTTTAGCTATTCTGGTTTTCTACCTGCCCTCTGATTCTGGTGAGAAGATGACCCTTTGCATCTCAGTGCTCCTGGCCCTTACTGTCTTCTTACTTCTCATCTCCAAGATAGTGCCCCCAACCTCACTGGATGTACCCTTGATTGGCAAGTACCTGATGTTCACCATGGTGCTGGTGACCTTCTCCATCATAACCAGCGTGTGTGTGCTTAATGTGCACCACCGCTCCCCAAGCACACACACCATGCCTGCTTGGGTCAGGCTGCTTTTTCTGGTCAAACTTCCAGCTCTACTCTTCATGCGGCGCCCACAGAGCGATTCGGCTCGTCAGCGGCTACTGCAGCAGCGCCAGCTCCAAGCTCGGCCCTGCCTGGCCCCTCATCCAGGAGCCAGCTTTTCCGCTAAATCTGGGTTATCTTCCGCAGAACATTATTTTGGTAGAACAGCATTGCCCTTAGGACTTAACACAGCCATGAAGAAAGGGGATCCATGGCTTATGGACCGCTTTCCAGAAAGGTTCTCCTCGAGGGATGACCTTCACAAACGGGGAACTTCAGACTGGGAGGCTGACGTACAGGAAGCTGTGGATGGGGTGAGATTTGTAGCTGATCACATGATGGGGGACGACGATGACCAGAGCGTAAGTAGGCTTTGTGAGTCCTGAGAATGTGAGCGGTTTTGACAACCAAAGCTAAAAACTTGAACGTGGGAATCTGACAGTGGAACAGCTGATAGCTGGCCGTGGAAACGATGGCAGCTGAAACTTGTAATAATATCCAGACAGACTGTAAGATAGTCAATGGTTGTTACTTTTGAAGAGATCAATAACTGGCAGAGGTGACCAGTGTCAGTAACAACAGCCCTCAAATACTGCTGAGTGCACCTAGGAGAATAATGGTCAATAATAAGGGTCAATATTCACAGGCATGTTAATCTAAACACTACTGTCACTTAGTTTTAATATATTTTAGTACATCACTAATCAATGTCAAAGCCTAAGCATAAATTATAAGCAGGATGTGGGAACCTCATGGTCTATGTCTGTGTTACATGTATACAAGTGTCTGCTGTGCGAGTGAGAGATACAGGTTGCATGCAATAACTATTAATGATGAAGCACGTTGCATTATGAGTGTTGTGTGCAACAGATCTGATTTCAATGTTTCCCTTCCCACTTGTCCCCAGGTAATTGAGGACTGGAAGTACGTTGCCATGGTGGTAGATAGGATGTTCCTGTGGATCTTTGTGATTGTGTGTGTTGTGGGCACCCTGGGTCTCTTCCTGCAGCCTCTCTTCCAGCATCAGATTGTCCCTACCCAGCAGCTTGGCACAGATACACCAAAAAGAGATGCCTTTTGAATAGACAGACCTGAAGCCAATGTCAAGAGGTTTTCATTGATTTCAGCCACTCCAGCTGTCATTCTAAAAAAACACAGACAAGTAACCCTGTGCTCTCTGCCATAATGGGTTCTTTTTACAAAATACAGTCAATGAGTAAATACTGGGAATAAGGAGGTAGTGACTGACTCTCATGCCAAGGGCAATTCACATAGAGTTATGTGAAAAAATTAGAACACCCATTAAATATTTAGTACTTGATTAAGAAATATCAACATATCAATATTAAATCTTGTTTCAAATTATATTTGTAGATAAAGGTGATTTAATTGCATGACCGATGAAAAAACAAGAAACAAATTCACTTGTTTCACAAAAGAAATTAAGATGCCAATGCCTACTGAGGAAAAAGTTAGGACACCCTGTGCCCTAATAGCTATTATTTCCCCCTTTGGCTGAAATAACTTCAATGAGACGTTTCCTATAACCATCTATCAATCTCTGACATCGACTGGCAGAAAGTTTTCCCCACTCTCCAGTGCTGAATTCCTTAAGCTGTGTGATGTTTGAAGGGGGTCTTGCATACACTTCCTCTTCAAATCACCCCACAGCATCTCAATAGGATTCAGATCTGGGCTTTGACTTGACTATTCCAGAACTCTTTCATGTAAGCCATTCCTTGGTAGATTTACTGTAATGTTTTGAGTCATTGTCATTTGCATGATCCACCCCAACTTCAGCTTCAACTTCTGGACAGATGATCTCAAATTGTCCTTAAGCACCCTCTGATATGATGAAGAATTCATAGTAGATTCTATGACGATGAGCTGGCCAGGTTCTGCTGCAGCAAAGCAGCCCCAAACCATGACATTTCCACCCCCATGCTTCACAGCTGGCATGAGGTTCTTTTGGTCAAAATATGTCTTTGGTTTACACCAAACTGTCCTCTGTTACTATTTCCAAATAATTCAATTTCAGATTCATCTGTCCAAAGCACATTGTTCCAAAAGTCCTGGTCTTTGTTTAGGTCGTCTCTGGCAAACTTCAGTCTTGCCCTGGTATTTTTTTGACAGCAAGGGTTTCCTCCTTGCACAGCTCCCATGTAAACCAAACTTGCACAGTCTCTTTCTGATGGTAGATGCATGTACCTTGACATCAACTGTGGCAAGAGCTTCCTGTGTGACCCGTGATGACATTTTAGGATTTTTGGAGACATTTCAGCATCTTGGGATCTGCTTTTGGGCTGAACTTGCTAGGACAGCCTGCCCTGGCCATGCTGGCAGTTGTTTTAAATGTTCTCCACTTGTAAATTATTCTCCAGACAGTGGAATGGCTGATTCCAAACTGTCTTGAGATCTTTTTATATCCTTCTCAGACTCATATGCATCTACATGCTTCTTTCTGAAGGCCTCAGACAGCTCTTTGGATCTCACCATGGTGATCCCACTCATTTCAACAATCAAGAGCAAACCAAACTAAATATCTATGGTATAAATAAGACAGACTCCACCAAAAAGCTCTGTAATAATGTTCTAATCATTTTCACCTGATGTGCTGCACCTGAATCTAACTCTAGGCATTTTATATAATAATGGAAGTGAGGGTGTCCTAACTTTTTCCTAAGTGGAAATTGGCATCATAGTTAATTTCTTCTGTTAAATAAGTGAATTTGTTTCTTTTTTTTGCATAGGTGATACAGTTACATCACCTTTATCTACACATATGATTTGAAAGAAGATTTAATAGTGATATGTTGATATTTCTTAATAAAGAATTAAACATTTAATGGGGTGTCCTAATTTTTTCACATGACTGTAGGTGAGGTCTAATATGTCACGGACACGTCTCTGTGACAAGTATTTGACACTAGAAAAACCCTGGAATCGACAATTGTGCTTTAATATACTTTGTATCCCAACTTATTTAACGTCTCTCCGTGTCTAAAAGTGTACCATGCCAGAAAGCGTTTCATTAAATTGTGTCACCAATAAATGTTCATCCTCACAAACCCATCAAATGTATAAAAGTGCTAATGAATCAATTTAGCTTAATTTAAACAAGATCTGGAGCAATATTTATTTCTATGGATTTAGAATGGACCTTAGAATACTTGCACAATATACTAATTTTAATCTTTTTTTTCTATCAAAGGTTTCATAGCAAGATTTGTAATTATAAGAACATAAGAACATAAGAACTATACAAATGAGAGGAGGCCATTCGGCCCATCGAGCTCGCTTGGGGAGAACTTAACTAATAGCTCAGAGTTGTTAAAATCTTATATGGCGACATCAAAATCCTGGTGACCCTGAACAGCTCTTAGTGAAATTATGAGTTTACTACAGTTGTCTATAATTAAAGAATTATAAAAACAAAGTACAGTAGAATACATCATGAAAACAAGTTTGATTTTGTTTAAATAAATCCAAATATTTTTTAAGATGCAATTTGTTTTGTGTCATTATTCCGGCTATTGATCATGGAAGATAAACTTAAGGTAGTTTGGACTAGCACCCCTGCCAGGGTTTCCGCTACCTTGTGCTCTATGGTGTCCCCACTACCTTGTACTCTATGGTGTCCCCATTACTTTGTACTCTATGGTGTCCCCGCTACCTTGTACTCTATGGTGTCCCACGCTAGATCAAGGGTTGGAAGGTACACATTATTTAATTACTTATTTCCATACAACACCAAAGGCAGCAACTGTATTACTTTGAAAATTCACTTACTTTCATTTACTCCTTACTGAGAAATTATTATTATTAATTTTAACAATTCTGTATAATCTTTGTGCTGTTTATGTTTCATATGAAGTGGCAGTGGTGGCTTAATGGTTAGGGAAGCACACTCGTAATCGGAAGATTGCAGGTTCAAATCCCCAACCAGCAAAACACCACTGAGGTACCCTGAGCAACGTACCGCCCCCAAGCAACGCTCCCTGGGTGCTGAATTAGCTGCCCCCTGCTATGTCATGAAAGTCGCATATGGGTTAAATGCAGAGGACCCATTTCATTGTTGTGCTGTGGTGTGTCAACAATGACAAATAATCGTAAATAAGTATTTTGCTCCAGTCCAGGAGGAATACCATTATATTTGATTGTTTCCACATTACAATGTACAACACAATGTAGTTTATTACAGTACTGTTTATTTTGAACATAACTAAACCAACTGTTCACCACACTGGATTCAAATTCAAAGAAGGAACCCAGAATTCATACACATAAAATATCCAGGTCATACCTCTGCCCTGTGCCCTTCACTGCTGAGGGTAGGATTCAGGCCCCCCTGCAGTCATGTGCAGAGTAATTGTTTGGAAAATGGATAGATGGAAGACAGTAAATGATAAAGAAAAGTAATGTTCCTCAAGATCATTTTAACATGATCAAAGGTTGACCGGATATAAACATATCTGAGTCATTTTCAAAATGTGATGATTTTCTGACTAGAAAAATGGCCAGAATTTTTTTTCTCTTCAACAAAAGTTGACAGTAAAAAGTTCAGTATCTTGACATTATCAAGAATCACATGGGACATCTTAACTGTTGTTCTATGTTTTATTATTTGATTTTATTTTATGGTTGTTCCATGTGTTCCAAATTCGGTACAACATTTTAGATGATTATTCTACCCTCAAAAACATAATCTTTTCATTACCTTTGAATTTAATATAAAATGACAAATTATTGAGATTGAGGTCTGTTCCACTTATTGATACCATTTAGTCTTTATACCAACCAAATGATCATAACTGTAATGGTAGTGATGATGAAATGAATTACAGCTTTTATGCGGGTGTTTATGTCAGTTTCCTGTTTGGATACTGTGTAATTCCCAATGTAGCATCAATCTACTGCCCTTTTGCCATCAGCTGCTTGGAACACAGCTTTTAACAAAGACAAAGGAGTTGGTTTATGTCTATGCTCAGCTCTTGCTGGATTTTTACTACGTTTTGCAATTTGCACAAGGTACAAAAAGCGCAGAAGAAAAACGTGTTCTGTGTTAATGACAGATACAGGTTCTTTGAGAGTACTCCTTATTTGACCTGGACTCTTAAAATCTCCTTGTATCCCTTCCAGTACTACATCCTGCACCACCAATATATTGAACTAGACCCATCTATACCCATCTATTAAAATCATAATACTTGCTTATGACTCTCACGTATTATTCATCCCCAAATTTTTCTGCATGGCTGCAAAAATTACACCCAGTAATTTCACCATCACTGTTTTTAATGCTGTGCAACTAATCTTATTTTACAATAAAAAGGAAGGTGACTCATTTTCACAACTTGACATTGGTAAGAAGGAAAACAATGAAAAGGAAAAAATGTACCCTAGAGTATAATCCTTTCACTGATGGGGGCGCAATAGCAACAAGGGAGGAAATTAATATGTGCCTGACTGTAATTATTACATGTGGGGACCAGGGGGCTGTACCAGGAAGCAGGATTTCTTGCTTAGCCCGATAACTTGAGAAGAAAGAGACAGAAAAAATCCAAATCAGGGAACCAAAACGAATCATAAAACTACCAAACAAGTCGTAGATTCCAAACCAGAACAGAAGCTATGGCGGAATACCACATGTGCAACAGGTAACTGGTGAAATGTACATTCACCTTTCGTATATGATACATCACATTATCCATCCATCCATCCATCCATCCATTATCTGCCGCTTGTCCGGGGTTCGGGTCGCGGGGGTAGCAGCTTCAGGAGAGATAACCAGACCTCCCTCTCCCCAGCTACCTCTACCAGCTCCTCGGGGAGGACACCGAGGCGTTCCCAGGCCATCTGAGAGATATAATCCCTCCAGCGAGTCCTGGGTCTGCCCCGGGGCCTCCTCCCTGTAGGACATGCACGGAAAACCTCTCCGGGTAGCATACCTGTCAAGTTTTGGATTTGAAAATAAGGGAAATTTTCCGGCACCCACCATCCCACCACCCCAACCAAGCTCCAGTATCCCTTACATAAGGGAGAGCCCAGACATCCCTTACAAGTGTACAAGAAATCTAAAATAACCACTTGTCATTTACATTTTATTTTCATTACACATTTTCTTTTAATTTCTCATGTTCACTCATGTGGCTCTCTGGCATTCACTAATGACTTATTATACAGATTTGTAGGGACGAAGATGGACCAATAGATCGAGATCTTTGCTTTTCGGCTCAGTTCTTTCTTAGCTATGACGAACCGGTTAAGCGCCTGCAAAACTGTAGACACCGCTCCGATTCGTCCATCCAGCTCCCGATCTCACCTACCCTCACTCCTGAACAAGACCCCGAGATACTTGAACTCAACTTGAGGCAGTACATCTTCCCTGACCTGAAGAGGGCAATCCACCCGTTTCTGGCTGAGAACCATGGTCTCGGACTTGGAGGTGTTAATCCTCATCCCCACCACTTCGCACTCGGCTGCGAACCACCCCAGGGCACGCTGGAGATCCCCAGCAGATGAAACCAACAGGACAAGGCTCACTCTCAATTTTCAAGTCTAGACTAAAAACACACCTATTTAATTTAAGACTTTAAATTCATGTGTTTATTGGTTTATATGCTGCGCAGCACTTTCGTCAACGTGTTGTTGTAAAAGTGCTTTACAAATAAAATTGTCATTGAGACTGACAAATGCATTATTACAACAACACGTCAGAAAGGCATTAATAACCAAGGGGTTTCCTCCATCATTTCAATCGATGTAACAATGTGTAGGATGCCGTTTCTTATATGGTGGTACCTCGGTTCTCGAATTTAGTCCGTTCCGGACTCCGGATCGAATCCTAAAAAGTTTGAGTTCTGATCGAATTTTTCCCATAAGAAATAAAGGAAAACCAATTAATTGGTTCCCGGCCCCCAAAAATTATTTCTCCCGAATATCACGTAATGCTGTGAGAACTGGTTTTCAGTTAATTTACCTGGTAAAATAAAGATTAAATAAATGACATAATGCTCTAATAGTACACGTAAGTTAGTGGTTTATTTATTGTTAGTTACTGTAATGTTCCGCTGCTTTATTTGGTCAATCGTCCATTCTGTGAAGAAGGCATTCAAGTAAGAATTGCATTGTAGTATGACTGGCGCGCACAATTTATATTAGGTCAGCGTTCACGGTTCGACTTCTGATATTCAGATCGAGTTCTAGGTCAAACTGGTTTGTTCGAATTTCAAGAAATTCGAATTCTAGTGAGTTTGAGAACCGAGGTACCAATGTATTTTTGGGTCTGACGATATACATTATAAAGCAGTTTAGTCATAAACTGTGGGCGCACCTGCAGATGACCAAGTCACACTCACTAATTACTTTTTCAGTTCTCATTAATATGATGACATTATTTTGCTGTGGTTTTCTTCGTTATTATCCCTCCCCAGGACCTTTATTTCCTGCTTGTATTATGTCCTTTACAGCACTTACCCGTTAATACTATGACGTACTATCTCAATGCAGATTTGTTCGGTTTACCGGGTATTTTGTTATTGCAGTCAAGGTTGTTCACTGATCAAAGCAAATGTATGCTTATTTAAGATTTGGATTTGGTGGTTGCGGTTATTCTCACATACTGCGAGAGTTTACTTACCTGTGGATGGCTGCTCATAAAATTTCACTCGAACTGTTTTGGAAAACGCCGTATTTAAGCTGTTTGTTTCACCTCGACGGGACTGGGCTATAAATAATATTTCGCACTCATCATCTCACATAATAATTAGCTTGTATGCTATGGTTTAATCTGCCGTCTGACAGTCCAGGATTTTAGATTTAACCGTTAATTAGCCCCAATTTGGGAAGCAAATAAAATTATAACCTTGAAAATTGAAAAGAAAAAAACGTTATCCTAAAAGATATCCTTGATGGCCGTTAAATATACTTACCATGACCTAAACGGTCTCTGAATGTAATTACCGTACACATGCCAAGAGGGCTTAGGAAACGGGTGAAATGTTCAAATTAAAAATAATTTCAAAATTAAAGGTAAACGACAACTTAAAGTTTTAACACCACTAAGATAAAAGAAATCAGGGCCTTGTTTAATGAGTCACGCAATCGCGTTCATGTTTTTAACGTGAGCCGCAGGTGGTGAATTGTCTTGAGGTTATGAATCAACCGCGTAACTTAGTAACTTATGTAGTGTGTCTAGATAGTAAGAGATAATCTAAATACAGTCCATATGTACTAAAAAAAAGCTTTAAAACAAGTTAATTCAAACTAATATTGAATTATTGGGAAATAGGCTACATATAATCATGTAATGTATTCATCATTACATTACTGTAATTTATTTTATTATAGAATAATATTACTATTATTTAAACGAAAGATGATATTTTCATGTTATGCAAAAACATAGCGCGGAGCGTATTTCGTCAATCTCCGGGCGGTACCCCCGTGTGATCGGCGGTCTGATTCCTGCCCTCCTCCCGATCGCCGCGCTCCGCGCCCCCCGCAGCCTATATGCACTCTCACAGCACTTTCTCATTCAGTCTGCTCTTCTCCTCTAGGACCTTAGGAGCAGAGTTATCGTCCACTGGAGTATTTTCAGTCGAAAATGATAAAACATTGGGTGATTGCTCATATCTGTTCCGTTCTCCTTTTCCTTCTATCAGGTAAACAGCTTATTTTACTATTTTGATTGAATATTTTCCCTAGCTGTTGAGAAACCGGTAAAGCACTTAACTCGTATAAAACACATTACCCATATCAATATCATTTTCGTCTACGTGTATTATTATGTGATGGAGTTATGCGGTATTTTTATAACCGCACATGTAATTTTGTTCTTTTTTTCCCACGAATTTCTATGAAGTGATATTCATAAAATATAACAAAAAATATACGTATAAAAGATGTATGTTTTCGTTTTGCGTAAATCTTGAAAAGGGGGGCAGTTATGTGTTTGGAATTGGCTTTTTCGCTCCTGTCTTCAGTTAAGAAAATGTCATATTATAATTTTACTTTGATATTTCATGATGCTTTTGTGCAGAGAAATAAGGAAAGTTTTTACACATTGATGAGAAAGTGAGAGGATTAAGTGCAAATACGTAACTATCCATAACACATAGGCTATTTAACATTACTTCCCACATACGTGTTTAATTAAGGCATAAACAATCATTTAAGCATAAGGACCAAAAAGAATATTCAGATGAATGTGCAGAAAATAACCTTGAGTTAACATACTTCTTTCTTTTTCAGGTGGTTCCTGTTCTGAGGCTGAACACAGGCTGTTTTCGGTCATCTTCTCCAATTATAATCAGTACATCCGCCCTGTAGAGAATGTTTCCGACCCGGTCATTGTACATTTCGAGGTGTCTATGTCGCAGCTTGTCAAAGTGGTGAGTGGATCGGGGTGACCTCTGTCTCTGCTATTTTTTTTTTCCGAAGACTTCTGCTCCCCCAACATAATTGACCCCTGTGCTGTAAATTCCTAGATTCAGGGCCTCAACACCAACTCAGGGCTAATCATCAAGCAGAGAGCTTCACACAACATCAGTACTCTTACTTAACCTGATGTGCATTGATTTTAGGGGCAATAAAGTGCAGCCCAAAAATTTGCGTATGTGATTTTTCATTTTGGTAAATAAATAAAGATGTGGCCGTGTAGTGGCCGGAGTGCATATGCAATCCTTTGAGCTGTAACCCTTCAAACCAAAGAACCTTGTCAATTGGACTGCCCTCAGATTTAGGTGTACTTATCAGGGTGACTGCATGGAATCAGGCAGAAGAAGATGGGAAATCTTATTTATTGTAATGCTTTGCACCAGACTTTTCTGTGGGGGGCTGCCCTATCATTCAATCACTGACACTTCAATTGAGCACCTGCCACATCTTAGCCTGTCATGCCTTCTTACAGCTGAAGGAAATGGAATACGGCAAGTTGTAAGAGCTGAGGGCCTTTCTCACAAAGGCAGATTGTTTGGTGCAAAGCTTCTGTTGTTATTTATATATGCACAGTGAATATCAGGACCATGCACCAAATATGGCAGGGGTCCCTCATTAAATTGGCTTGGCTTTGATCCTAATGTGTTGGAGATTTTACATGGCTCATTCTCTGGAGATTAGAACTGAGTTTTGTGATATTTCTACTAAAAACCCTTGTGCATCAGAATGGTTTGCAATCCACTCTATCTCGGGGACCATTATCAGAAATGCCAAAAAAAAAAATCCTTCTCATTTGAATTTTAAGGATTTTTACTCTGAGGATTAAAACCTGCCACAAAGTGTCCGTCAAATGCCAATGTTTGTGTATAAATAAGGAAGTTTTTGCTTCCTCCACACATCTCAATAGATTCCATTAAATATCCTAAGCAGACGGTTTATCGCTAACGGCTGGGCTACAGGCCAAACAAACGCGTTTCCTAACAGTGACACAAATCTTGACAATATTTATAATTTGTCCTCACTGTCTGCTGAAATACCAGACAAGTGGTTCATTTGATTGATGGTAGTTATTTACACTCTATTACATTTCCACGCCTCGCTTTGACTGCGATGCTTCTCCTTGCATAAATTAAAAGGGCCTTTCCATTTGAATCTTTTCATTTAAAATATCAATACCTCTACTGAGGCTTGGTTCTAGATACAATGGAACTTAGAAGTCTAGGGGGTTTGAACTAAGTGTTGGAATTGTCCTATGTTAAGGGACATGAAATTTGTTAGTTCATTGACCAATATTTGAAATCCATCCGTACAACCTAAGGTCTGTCATATCTGTGTCTACGCCACTGTTCATTCTTAAGATGTCTCTGATGTCATGTCAGTAGAACCCCAGATTCACCAATGAATGCCAGGTAGCCAATCGAGGGATTCTGTCTTCAGTACTGAAGCCTCATGAGTCATGATACATGGGCACCGCATGGCATGTCCCTAATGCTCAGATGACGATGGCAGCTGCCGTGTGCCACAGGGCTGGGGGGCTCAGGTGCTATGTGGAGCTGTGATATACCCTTTGGCTCTCTAGCTTTCTCCAGTCTCCTCACTTCCTACCCTTCCTACCCCAGGTGCCCCCGTTCCATCTATTAATCTGAAGAATTAGGCTCAGATTGCTGTGTTTTCATTCATTAAAGAGTAATTGCTTCTACTAATATCATTAACCATCCTGGATAATTGACAATGTACAGGATAAATGTTCTTCCTCTCTCTCCATCAATGTCTGAGCAATTTCTGTTTGACAGGATGAAGTAAATCAGATCATGGAAACCAACTTGTGGCTGCGACATGTGAGTTTTCCTTCTTTCGAAACATTGTAATGTTTATTAATTTGATCACCTATAAAATTATGTTAATCAATTGCTATTTGCAAAGTACATCCAAAGATTTTCAATAATGTTTGATATTTCAAGAGCCCAAAGCTTTCAGAAACAATCCTGGAGTTGCTAAGTGTGGTTGAGCCACGGAGAAGGTATGTTTTGAATTCAAGGTGTTTACATTCAAGAATTCAAATTTCTGTCAGCTTGGCTTACCGTGTCCAACTAATGTATGCTTAGAAGTGGCTGCTGTCAGTTTACAGAGCCTGTCCACAGGAGTGATCAATAAGCATTTATTTTTGATGTACTGTCATTTATGAAGTAGGTGGCATAAACAGACTTAATTAAAAATGAATAGGAAATAGCACCATAAATAGGAATCAGTCTCTCTCACTATATATTTATACCGTGGTAATAAAAGCTGTCGGGTGTTTTCAAAGGCTATATTCAGCCATTATCTCATATTGAACCTTCCAGTTAACACAACGCATCCTGTCACCATGACACCACTGTGAAGTGGAAAGTCTCCTTGTACCTGGCATGGGAATTTTCAGCCTTTGAGTACCTTTGAGTTTCTGAGTTATTTACTGACCAGCACCAGAAGCACACTGAGAACTGAAGTTTTGCCTGATCATTTTCACATTGCGTGCTGATGAACTTTAACCAATACCCCCTCCAGCAGACGCTAACTGTTAGCTCTCAATAAATACTCCAAAAGAGTCAGACACACCAATAAACAAGGTAGTAAACCTTTGTTTATGGAGTAATCTATAGATCAGAACTAAACATTGGTGCATGGTTTGGACTGACTGTTTAAAGTTGTCCTGTTAATTTGGATTCTTGAAATAGTTTCACTTGCCTAAAAATAAACAACAAAATATGCAAAAAGGTGTGGTAAGTTGGAAGCAGTGTTAGACTGCTCTGAGTTGTAGCAAAGGCTGGAGTCACGTGCAGCAGTGGTCTTGGAAAGTCATTGAGAGGGTAAAGCTGTAAACCCCATACCGGAAGGACAGTGTAATTGGCAAATAAAAACGTCTCATTTCCCTTGTTAAAAACAGAGAATGATTTACAGAGAAGGGAGTAACAGAAGTGACCGAGGTTCAGATTCCATTCTAACTATGATCACATGCAGAGGCACTGGTGGTATTGCAGAATAATTTGTTTCTTCTCTGTCTTGTCTGAAATATATCTGATGAAATATGAGTCTCATCCTCTGACTGCTATAATACAGTCTGACATGTCTGACGTCAGTCACTCTTGAAATGTTGCAATGGAATGATTTATTTGTTTCACCCCTCATTCCTTTTTCCATATTTATCTGAATCTGCGATCACTTTGTTGTTGTAAAATGTTGGGGGTAAGCTTTCTGTTTCAGGGTATTTGCAAATGGTACAACCCTGACCTATAGGTTCCATTCTCTAGAGACAAAAATAAAGTAATCCTTTTCACTGCCTTACATTGTGCTGACTTGTTGAGAACATAACATAAAAACAGATATCTTATCTAAGAAAGTGAAAGCATGGTTTTACTGAAATTTGGATTTTTCGATCAACAGGTCTGGAATGACTACAAATTGAAGTGGGATCCCAAAAACTTTGGAGGCGTGGAATTTATCAGGGTGCCTTCCAACAAAATTTGGAAACCAGACATTGTTCTCTACAATAAGTATGTATAATAAAATTTGCTCACTGGAATGCATCCATCCATCTATCCATCCATCTTCTGATCTCTTATCTTGGTCAGGGTTGCAGGGGCTGTTTGAATCTAATTGTGAAATTCTATTTATAATTGTGTTACTAGGTCTCCCACCATGATTCTATTGAAAGTACTATGACAGGTTTTTATTATTAATTTGATTTTTTAGGTAAATGCTGAAACTAATACTTAAATGAATTTGTTCTGTCAGAGATGTTTTGTTTTATTTCTGTAAAAATGTGATCAGTAAAAAATGGCACTTATTCATAGCATGCTAAAGACAGTAATAATACAAATTACAATTTCAGTCGCAGAGGACAATGGCTGCAATATGGATATATAACTGCTGTGAAGGGGCTGGATTAGCCCCCGTTTTTGTAGACAAAAGCCATTATACAGTAAATGTTCAGTTTTGGCTTAAAGAGCCTATTTCTCATAATTATAGTTTATATTAGTGGGCCATACAGTTAGGACTGTTTTGGAAATGAATGCTCCTGAATTCACAATATGGATCCGCAGTTCAGATCCATCATTAAATGTTGCATCCACAGTGCAGTGGGGGACTTTCAGGTGGATGACAAAACTAAGGCCTTGCTGCGCTACAATGGAGAAGTGACCTGGATTCCTCCTGCCATCTTCAAGAGCTCTTGCAAGATTGACGTTACCTACTTCCCCTTCGACTATCAGAACTGCACCATGAAGTTCGGCTCCTGGACTTATGACAAAGCTAAGATTGACTTGGTCCTAATCGGATCGACCATCAATCTAAAGGACTTCTGGGAGAGTGGTGAGTGGATGATCATTGATGCTCCAGGTTATAAACATGACATCAAATACAACTGCTGTGAAGAGATCTATCCAGACATCACCTACTCCCTCTATATTCGTCGACTTCCACTCTTTTATACAATAAACATGATCATTCCTTGCCTGCTAATCTCCTTCCTGACTGTGCTGGTGTTCTACCTGCCCTCAGACTGTGGGGAGAAGGTCACACTCTGTATCTCTGTGCTGCTGTCCCTCACCGTGTTCCTGCTGGTCATCACTGAGACCATCCCCTCTACCTCGTTAGTTATCCCGCTCATTGGCGAGTACCTCCTCTTCACTATGATCTTTGTGACCCTCTCCATTGTCATCACCGTGTTTGTACTGAATGTGCACTACCGTACGCCTAAGACACACACCATGCCCCACTGGGTGCGTCACATTTTTCTGGGTTTGTTACCCAGGGTGATGTTCATGACCCGTCCCGAGAGAGACCCTGAGAGACTAGCTTCTTGTGCACAGCCACTTTCTCCATTGCCCTATGGGTCACCCATAGCTGGTTCCCTGCCACGTCCCAAGCTGCACAATGTCAACTCCAGTCTGCACCAACATCAGCGTCTCCTCGTCAGCACCGAGCTCTCTAACCTCAACAACCTGAACAGCAACTCCGCAAAGGTCGGGACGGGCTTCCTCTGTCGGGAGGGACGCTGCAACTGCTGCTGGCGGCAGAGGACTACCAAGCTGCCCACCGGTGGGAGTGGAGGAGTCATGGGGCTGCGGACCATCTCTACTGCAGGTGGTAGTGGGAGCTCCTGTACCAGTTCAGAGTCTCTGGATGGTGGAAATGTGTCCCTGCCCACTCTCTCGGTAGAAGTGAGGGAAGCTATTGAAAGTGTCAAGTATATAGCTGAGAACATGAGGATACAAAATGAAGCCAAGGAGGTGAGTGTCACATGTAGATCACTACCTTGTGATAAAAGTAATTATGTGTTGTGTAATATATAGCGTGCATTTGCAGTATGCATAAAACATTCAACACTAATATGTAACTGTTCCTGTGTAGTCAGATTCATGCAGTGTGATTCATCCTTTTCTTTGAAATTTTATAAAACTTGGACACTGTCAAAAAAAAGGATTCAGTTTTGTTCCCCAAGGTATAAAAACATTAATGAACCCCCACTAGTTAAAAAAATGTCCGTCAGAGTCCATTTTGTACCTTACATTATACTAAAAGGCACATTTACCTACAGCTAGGGCACAATTGACAGACCCTTTGGTTTACAGACCAAATGACAAATAATAGTACCCTCAAAGATCCAGAAGGGTGATTTTTCTGACACTGTATGTTCCAAAGAGATCCGTATGCTCATCTACTCATTTCTTGTGTTTTAGGTTCAAGATGACTGGAAGTATGTTGCCATGGTGATTGATAGGATCTTCTTATGGGTTTTTATTCTGGTGTGCATTCTAGGCACCGCAGGTCTTTTTCTTCAGCCTCTTTTACTGGGAGATGACATCTGACATACAAAAATGACTATTTTGGAGGAGGTGAAGGTTTTAAACTTAGAGCGTAGTTAGAATGTGGAATCGTTGTGAAGTCACATAGGTCAAGTCTAGAATCAACATGAAGTCACATGTACAAGCAACCTGGGGTCACAGTCAAAAGCCTTGCAGATACGGCTTTGCAGTAGAGATGCTTTGTGATCTCTTCTTCAGTGTAATGTGTTGACATTGTTGGTGTGTTTATAGAGTTTAAGAGATCTTCTGACCTTGGATATATTGATAAGGAGAAGGAGAGGACATAGTTCATTGCACACATTGGGTTCCCAATTCCCTTCCCTTTTGTATGGTGTTTGTATTACTGCTAACAAGATGAGGACATTTCAGGTCCAGAATGTAGAAATCCAGACCGAGATTTTGTTTCAACCAACCCTATGACTGTGACTCTTTATACTCAACTGGTCGGTTGAAACAAAATCTTAGTCTGGATTTTTACTTTTTGGACCTGAAATGTCCATTTCTGGACTGTTGGACAATAGTGTTACCCAAGTGTGTAGCATTATAGACTTAAGTATAGAATGAAGTGTATTGGGGGCCTGCTCCTGTAAAACAGCAGTATGGTGTACTCTGTCTAATTTTCATTTATTTTATTTGCTTTAGACATACTGAAATGTACAAATGCATTTCCCACATTACTGACCTTTAATGATCAGTGTTCTATTAGATTTCCATGAAAGTGTGCATTTGTTTGTTCATTACTCTGGTTCCACATTTTGAAAAGAATTATTCTTTCTCAAATTATTAATTAGCTTTATAGACAACAGCTAACTTAAATAAAGAAAAATTGTCATACTGTCTTATTACATTCTTGTGTGGACATACTTTATTGCAACTGGCAAATATAACCCTTTGTGAGAAGTGTATCTTAGCAAATCAGGTGCTTTTCCATTCATTTAAAAAATATATTGTATTTAGAGAGAGGCAGGCTAGTTAGTGGTACATGCAATGCAAAGAGATGGTTCTTAATTTGTTAGATTTGAGGACAGTTTAATATTCATTTTTACATACATAGTCAATTTCTTGTGCCAAAGTCAATGTGATGAGTAAAAGCCCAATATTCCTCCCTTTGCGGAGTAAAGGTACTGCTATCAACAGCAGGGTCAGTAAATATGCCCCCATATTTAATGCTGTATGCTGAAGCACCTGTTTCACATATACAGTATAGTTCTATGTATTGAATACACTATCCAGAAAACAATAGTTAATGGAATCTGAATATGAATTCAAACTTGAAACAGGATAATGGTGGGGCAGGATTTAATGAGTCCTTTGGCATAAACACTGGCACATGTGCTGAGTCAGTATCCCCTAATTGAATTGAAGTTCTAGAGGTGCTCAACAGCTCCCCTTTCCTGATCCTCCTCCATTAAATGACTGGATTCATTTCGGCTGATGCAGTTAAGCCTTCCATTATGATCTGGAGTGGGTTACACATATGGTTATCCCAGGAAAATTCATCACTGTGTAGGGAAATCAATATAATTTTCTCTTATGAAAATTGCATTTTGAATTATTAGCAGCAAATAAATATGATTAGTGGCAGGATAGCAATTTATGTTAAGAACATACTTTCCCGCCAATTATGAGGACCTACATATGAATCCAGACACCCAAGTGCCCATCCATGGGAAACAACAAGATGAAAGCAATTCAAAGACATATTCACTGACCAGGAAGATATAAAAAATATTTCTCCTCCCTCCTGTGCTCTTTAGCATCATAATTAAGCAAAACACCTGGTGAGAAACTATTAGTGTAAATAAGACCCTGGGATGCCCATTCAGACGTCTAACACAAAGGAAGGACCTCATGAATATGTAATTATAATTAGTTAAGCAGTAATTTCCCAGGTCTTTATATTGGGATATAAAGAAACCAAAAGAATAATCATTTAAAGCAGGAAAAATGTGCATCTTATGAATAAAATCTTTTGACTGTTTCTCAATCACAAATACACATATAATTTCCCTTCCTGCTGTCTTCAGACATGATGCTCGTTATTATAAATTTCACCATTTGGACAATTTGTCTTATCTGATAATTGAATCTGGTGTTCATTTGCCCACACTGTGGTCCCGTGTTGTGCTCGTCTGCCTCTGTGCCTGATGGAGGAGTTTTTGGACGTTGTCCATGCTCTCGTTCAGTGGAGACATGCGCATTTATCCTGTTAAACATGGGAGATAATTTAGGTGGAACTTACTCTTTATTAATGCTCAGAAGCTCATTACAAGTAATTCTGTAACATGCTGAAGCACACGTTTTAATGCATAGAGTTAACAAAGACAGGAGCAGCAAGAATCCGTGGCAGTCAGCTAGACAGTCAGGCGCCGATTCGCATTCTGTAATGAAGATCATGGAGAAACTGGTCCTGTTGTATCTCAGACCACTTGTGTGTTCATCTCAAGACCCCCCAGGGAACTGTGCTCTCTCTTCCTTTTCACCACCTATACTGCAGACTGTACGTACTGCACTGAGTCATGTCATCAGCAGAAATTTCCAGATGACACAGCCATAATTGGACGAATACAGGGACCTGGTTGACCACTTTGTGAGGTGGTGTGGGCAGTTTTCAGCCAGAATTAGTCCCCGCCCTCCCCAGTCGGTGGGATAGATGCGGAAATTGTGACATCATACAGGTACCTGGGCGTTCAACTGGACAATAAACTGGAGTGGTCCACCAACACAGAGGCTGTCTACAAGAAGGGCCAAAACCAGCTTTATTTCCTGAGGAAGCTCAGGTCTTTCAATGAATGCAGAAGGATGCTCAAGATGTTTTATTAGTCACGAGCACCATATTCTCTGCTGTGGTGTGCTGGGGAGCAGGCATCAAAGCAAAGGAAGCCAGGAGACTGAACAAACTCATTAGGAAGGCCGAGTCTGTTGTTGGCTCCAAGCTTGTCACTCTGGAAGAGGTGGCCAGGTACAGAATACTGGCAAAATTGCTGACAATTATGGACAATGGAAGGACTTAGGGTAACACAACAGGCTGTTGGAAAATATGAAAAAGCCATAACTTCTCTATCCCTGACCCTAGCTTCATTTGGCTAACACTCATTTTGAGGACTTAGGCTGACACAACAGACTGTTGGAAAGTATGAAATATGCTTATGTTCTTATGCTATTAAATTGAGCTAAACTATGGATTCCTGTTATTAGGATGCTTATAAAAATATCCTTTCTTGTCAGAAAAAGGCATACATTTTCTAACCCTGTGTGAACACACCTAGGGATTGCTTGTGCACTTACTGCCTGATACCCCAGGAGTGCAGACGCAGCGCAATTGATTTGGGAGATGCCATATGATTTTATGATTTCGTTTACTAGAGAAATTGTCACCTTTCTTCTCTTTTAGAGTAAAGAGTAATTTATATACTTTGTAAATATATTATTTTGTAGTGACCCAGAAGGATAAGCGGTTTGGAAAATGGATGGATGGAAGGATTGATGGATGGATGGAACAAACGTATTTTTTCTGGAAAAAGATTTGATCTGTTGAAACATCGCATCACAGTGGCATCTGGTGGCCAAATGGTGCTTGACAAAGCCTCATTATTTGAGGCAGACTAGAACCAAATAAGATGTTATGATGACATCATTATGATACTGTGTCTAGGAAAAATGTGCAAAAAAAGAATGTCTGTGGCATTCTTATTGACGTATTCAACAAACAACAATTTAATGCCACCACCTTCTGTTGTTAATAACTTAATTTGAAATGCCTACATTTCTGAGTGGGCTAAAAGCTTTTTTACGTAATGCTTCTACATTAACTGCAGCTTCATAATGCATAATTTATAAACAATTTCATAAATACAGTGGAAACCGCTTATAGTGATCACCACTGTCCGGGTGAAATTGATCACTATAAGTGGATGATCATTATAACCGATTTTTTTCTTCTTTATGTCTTAGGCAGATTACCATCTAATTGACATTTGTACATTTATTACATATAAATTACAGTACTGTACAAATTAAATTACCTACATGTGTATAATTCAAACTTAATATATAATACAGTACGATACTGTACATAATATTCAATTCAATTTTATTTACAGTATACAGCGCATTTTCACAACGTTGCATTGTCTCAAAGCGCTTATTGAAGTTTCGCTGCTGCATCTTGGTGACTTAGTTTTTATCAAAAGCTTTCATGAGTCTATATTTGTCATTGAGAGAAAATGACTTTCTTTTTCACGTCATGCTTTCTGTGCACACCACAATAGCCTGAAGTAGCTAGCTAAAAGCAGACAGGTTCCCACAAGGCAGGGTGATCAAAATAAAGTTTAACAAAAAATGCAGTTTTAATGTTTTCCATTTATTGTCATGTTTAAAAAGACCCAAAATGAACACTGTAAGTGCACTACTTGATTACTATAAGTGAGTTATGTAAACAGTATTTGTACAGGAATGATTCTGTCCAAAGCCTTTTGATCCATATAAGTGGCTGATCACTATAAATAACCGTGATCACTATAAGTGGTTTCCACTGTAATAATGCATTCATAAAGCATTATAAACAAGGCTAAGAATATTTATCAAAAGTAATAACACATTATAGCCATGTTTATTATGCATTATGAATGCTTTATGAAGCTCTCATCTGTAATGCACTATAGATGCCTTTACAATGCATTATAATGTTTAGTATAAGCATTAAGGATGCTTCGTATTGCATTATAAAGGTATCTATAGTGCATTATGGATGAGACCGTCATAATGCATAATAAACATGGCCTTAAGTAAAGTGTTACTGCATAGGTATGGGATCAGCACAATACAAAGGTAAACTCACCAAATGTGGCTTATGAGGAGAAACATATTATAGTTACTGTTTTTTGTGATTAACAGCTGGGACCAACGTCTGGATGGGTGAGCCCCCACTTTGTGTTGCCTGGGGTAAACTTAATAATATATTTTTTATACAAATCCACTGTAATGTGTGAAACATAATTTTATGTAAAAATAATAACAAATAAATTTGAATATTAAACAAAATCTGGTAATACTACTACATGAGCTGTTCTGGTTTCTGTGTCTAACCTTTCTACTCAGAAACATGGTCACAGTTTTACCATAGGCAGTCATGTTGCTATTTTAAACTAGCTAAATGCTTCAGTAATGCCTGCCCTAAAACTCACAAGAGTACAGCCTAAAACCATATCTCAACAGAAATGACCTTCATCCTACTCTTAGCTTGTAAGTAGCTTCTAAAACAGCTATTTGTCACGGTGCGTGCCGCTCGGAGCGGGGAATCAGGCGAACGGACGTCAGGGATCGGGGAATACGGGTTTTAATCACAGCACACAAAGCACATCACAACAACGTCAATGACCGGACTGGGGATACAAACAGGAACGCGGACTAAATACACTGAACTAATGACAACAATCCGAAACAGCTGTAAAACACTGGGATTCCACATGAGGTTAACGAGGGGGCGTGGCACACATTAGGATCCGACGGAGCGGGGCATGACATATTTTAATACTGCATTTCATTGTTAAGATATGACGTTTTCAAATTTATTACTGTTTTGCTGAAAATTCTATAGAACCTTAATATTTATTCATTTATTTGTAGATGCACTAGCAAATATGATGCCAACCCATGCAAAAGTTAATTACAAACTAATGTACATTTTTTACTATATTTTACTGCGAATGTATAATTTGCATGCTTTTACTTCCATGCATAAAACATTTTTTGAACTATAAATCAACCTTTAATAACAATTCCACAAATTGAGTGTCAATCATTTGTTCAGTTAATTAAAGCATAACCCATATCGGTGCTGTTTTTTCTTTCATCTTGGCACTATTGTAGATGACATCCATCCTGCAAAGGTATTTTTGAAGGAAATTTCAACAGTAGGAGGTGAAGTAGAAGTAATTTGCAGCACCTATGGATTTAGGAAAGACCCATCAGAGTCGGTGTACATACACTCACCTAAAGGATTATTAGGAACACCTGTTCAATTTCTCATTAATGCAATTATCTAATCAACCAATCACATGGCAGTTGCTTCAATGCATTTAGGGGTGTGGTCCTGGTCAAGATAATCTCCTGAACTCCAAACTGAATGTCAGAATGGGAAAGAAAGGTGATTTAAGCAATTTTGAGCGTGGCATGGTTGTTGGTACCAGATGGGCCGGTCTGAGTATTTCACAATCTGCTCAGTTACTGGGATTTTCACGCACAACCATTTCTAGGGTTTACAAAGAATGGTGTGCAAAGGGAAAAACATCCAGTATGCGGCAGTCCTGTGGGCAAAAATGCCTTGTTGATGCTAGAGGTCAGAGGAGAATGGGCCGACTGATTCAAGCTGATAGAAGAGCAACTTTGACTAAAATAACCACTCGTTACAACCGAGGTATGCAGCAAAGCATGTGTGTAGCCACAACACGCACAACCTTGAGGCGGATGGGCTACAACAGCAGAAGACCCCACCGGGTACCACTCATCTCCACTACAAATAGGAAAAAGAGGCTACAATTTGCACGAGCTCACCAAAATTGGACAGTTGAAGACTGGAAAAATGTTGCCTGGTGTGATGAGTCTCGATTTCTGTTGAGACATTCAAATGGTAGTCAGAATTTGGCGTAAACAGAATGAGAACATGGATCCATCATGCCTTGTTACCACTGTGCAGGCTGGTGGTGGTGGTGTAATGGTGTGGGGGATGTTTTCTTGGCACACTTTAGGCCCCTTAGTGCCAATTGGGCATCATATGGGCATCATATGGGACTCTTCCTTTGGGTTCAGATTATTTCATCCCAGCAAACACTGCTGTGAGGAATGACTCAGTGAGGGAAGGCGATGATGTGGTTCTAAGGTGTACCCATCAAGGTATGCAGATGCTGTACAGTAGCATGTCCTTTGCCTACCTCAGTAAAGATGGAGTTCCTGTACAATTACAAACATGGGACACAGAGAAGAATGAAGCCAAATTCACCATTAAAAGCATCACCAAAAAGAACAATGGCAACTACAGCTGTGTTCTTTTCAAGTCAGGGTTACTCACCAGCACATCAATGAAGTTGTATGGAAATAATACTGTATTACTCTTTGCTCGTGCCACTTTTAGTGGTAAGTACTTCTTTACTGACTTTAATATAATTCCACACATCTTAGAACTGGAACCATACGAATGATACTGCTTTTATACATGAGTGTAGCAACATAGACTGTAAATGTTTAGACTTTTGAAATCAAAGAAACTGATTGTTTTCTCCTCACTGCAGTACTTTGTACAATATTCAGCTATTTTTTGATTAAGTATTTCTGCATTAAATAGCCTTTACTCAATGTTAATTTGCGGTGTTTTTTTCCCCAATACCCTTGTATCTTTTGATATACTTATGGATGTAAAGATAACACAGCAAATACACACCTGTAATATGTTTGATGGTATACTGTATCATACGGGACTCTTCCTTTGGGTTTAGATGATTTCATCCCAGCAAACATTGCTGTGAGGGATGACTCAGTGAGGGAAGGTGATGATGTGGGTCTAAGGTGTACCCTTCAAGATGTGCAGATGCTGTACAGTAGCGCGTCCTTTGCCTACCTCAGTAAAGATGGAGTTCCTGAACATAAGAACATAAGAACATAAGAAATTTACAAACGAGAGGAGGCCATTCGGCCCATCAAGCTCGTTTGGGGAGAACTTAGCTAATAGCTCAGAGTTGTTAAAATCTTATCCAGCTCTGATTTAAAGGAACCCATGGTTTTAGCTTCCACTACAATAGCAGGAAGACTATTCCATACTCTGACTACACGCTGTGTAAAGAAGTGCTTCCTCAAATTTGTTTTAAAATGTTCTCCCGCTAATTTCCACTTATGGCCACGAGTTCTAGTATTTAGACTAATATTGAAATAGTCATTTGGCTGAACAGCATCCAGACCCGTTAGAATCTTATAGACCTGAATCATATCCCCCCTTAGTCTCCTTTGCTCAAGGCTGAACAGATTCAGTTCCGCTAACCTCTCCTCGTAAGACATTCCTCTAAGACCAGGAATCATTCTCGTAGCTCTTCGTTGCACCTTTTCTAAGGCAGCAATGTCCTTCTTGAGGTGTGGTGACCAAACCTGCACACAGTATTCTAGGTGGGGTCTTACCAAGGAATTATATATATATGTGTAACATCACCTCCCTTGACTTAAACTCCACACATCTAGAGATATAACCCAACATTCTGTTCGCCTTTTTTATTGCTTCCCCACATTGGCGAGAGTGGGACATGGAAGCATCAACATACATACCGAGATCTTTCTCGTAATCAGCTACCTTTATTTCAGTGGAACCCATAAAATATCTGTACTGTATATTTCTGCTCCCTGCATGGATTACCTTACATTTATCTGTGTTAAATTTCATCTGCCAAGTATCAGCCCATTCGCTAATTAAATCCAGATCCCGTTGAAGCCTCTCTGCTGCTAGATTAGTATCTGCTACCCCGCCCACCTTAGTGTCGTCTGCAAATTTAACCAGTTTACTGTATGTATTCCTGTCAATATCATTAATGTGAATTAGGAACAATAGTGGTCCTAAAATTGAACCCTGCGGTACCCCACTATAAACGGAGGCCCACTGTGACATAGTGCCTCTAATAACTACTCGCTGCTTCCTATCAGTTAGCCAGTTTTTGATCCAAGCTGCCACAGTTCCTAAAATTCCTGCAGCTTTAAGCTTTAACAAGAGCCGTTTGTGGGGGACAACATCAAAGGCTTTCTGGAAATCTAAGTAAATCACATCATAGGCCTTTTTGTGATCAATTTCACTTGTAGCTTCCTCAAAGAATTCAAGCAGATTCGTTAAGCAGGATCTACCTCTCCTAAATCCATGTTGGCTATCCTTTATAATGTTATTTGCATCTAGGTAATCTACCATTTTCACTTGAATTATAGCTTCCATTATTTTTCCAGTAATGCTAGTTAAACTGAT
The DNA here is from genome assembly GCF_048594095.1 of Paramormyrops kingsleyae. Lineage (NCBI taxonomy): Eukaryota > Metazoa > Chordata > Actinopteri > Osteoglossiformes > Mormyridae > Paramormyrops > Paramormyrops kingsleyae. The sequence continues at coordinate 1,938,269 of NC_132807.1, read as the reverse complement.
TGGCCTATAGTTTGCTGGATTACTTCTATCCCCTTTTTTGAATATGGGTGTTATATTAGCATGCTTCCAATCTGATGGTACCACACCGGCAGATAACGATTTCTGGAATATTAAAGTCAAAGGTTGGCTAATAATATCCCTCATCTCTTTCAAGACTATAGGTAAGATGCCATCAGGCCCCTGCGATTTATTTATTTTGAGTTTAGCTAGGCTTAGTATCACATCAACCTCAGTTATACATATATTGGTCATAGACGATGCTGTATTTGTATTAATTGGTGGCAAGTTACTTGTGTTCTCTATTGTGAACACCCTTGAAAAATAATCATTAAACTCGTTTACCATATCAATTTCGTTATCAATTATAAGGCCCTTACTATCCTGCAAATTAGTGATTTCAGCTTTTAGTGCTCTCTTGGAGTTAAAATATTGGAAGAAACCTTTACTGTCATGCTTAGCCTCCAATGCAATTTTTCTTTCTACATCCCTCTTTGATAGCCTAATGTCATTTTTTAACTCTGCCTGTAGACTTAGATACTCCTGCTTGATTTTGAAATCATTAGTTATTTTCCAGTTGTGGAACAGAGCCCTTTTCCTCCTGACTTTATTCTTAATTTCCTTAGTAAACCACCTTGGTTGTCGTTTCCTAGATTTAGTTTTGCTGGAAACAGGTATGAAGTCCTCTTGCACTTGCAACAATGTGCTTTTGAAAAATTCCCATGCCTCTTCAACTGTTTTGCTATTTAACTCTGTCCAGTTTACAGTTTCTAATTTCCGTCTCATACCATTAAAGTTAGCCTTCCTAACATTGTATACTTTTAATTTAGACTTTGCTCTTCGTACACTAAAATTAACCTCGAATTTAACCATGTTATGATCACTACCGTACAATGGGTCTAAAACCTCTAATTTTCCAATCCTATCCTGGTTATTACAAAAAACGAGATCAAGAAGGGCTTCTCCCCTGGTAGGAGTATTAACAAACTGAGTAAAAAAACAATCCTGTACTAATTCCACCATCTCAAGTTCATTTACAGAAGAGCCAGAGACTGTGTCCCACTGTATCCCAGGTAAATTAAAATCACCCATAACCACCACATCATTTTTATTACTCATAATCCTGATATCATCATATAATATTCTGCTTTCCTCTACAGCTACATTAGGTGCCCTATAACAAACCCCGACAATTAGGCCATTTGAATCTTTAGCATCAAGTTTGATCCATACAGCTTCTGAATTTTTATTTTTATCAGTGAGATCCCTTGCCTGCAAGTTTTCTTTTACGTATACTGCAACACCACCTCCCTTCTTGCCTATCCGGTCTCTACGGAACAACGTATAACCATCCATATTATATTCATCACCATCATTGTCACTCATCCATGTTTCAGTTATTCCTATAATGTCGTAATTGTCTGAAGAAATTAAAGCCTCTAAGTTATTAATTTTGTTTCTAATACTCCTAGCATTCAAATACAGTCCACTAATGGTAGGCCTTTTACAGTGTCTACTTTTAATATTTAATTGGGCTTTCCGTCTCTCCCCACATAAATTCTTAACTGACCTCCCTGCCCCCCCAGTCCCTAGTTTAAACATTCCTCAACTATTCTGCACATACGCCTCCCCAATACACTGGTTCCCCTATGGTTCAGATGCAACCCGTCCAGCTTGAACAGGTCCCACCTGTTCCAGAAGGTCTTCCAGTGCCCCATAAACCTGAACCCCTCTTTCCTACACCACCATTTTAGCCACGCATTTAATCCCCTTATCTCAGCTAATTTTGCCTGACTTGCACGTGGCACGGGAAGTATTCCAGAGAATACCACCGTGGATGTTCTGCTTCTAAGCTTATCCGCGACTTCTATAAATTTATCTTGCAGAACAGCCCTTCTGCCCTTTCCTATGTCATTGGTGCCAACATGCACCACGACCACTGGATCCACCCCGGCTGGGGCCAAAAGCCTGTCCACTCGATCTGGAAGGTCCCCTACCTGGGCACCAGGCAGGCAAGACACCGTACGGGACCCTCTATCACGGGTGCACACATAACTATCTACACCTCTTATAATTGAATCCCCTACTACCACAACCTCCCTCCTACTGGGGTTAGGTGGCTCCTTGGTGCCCAAGGGCCCACTTGCCTCCCCAGTCTCTTCCGGCTCTAAAGCTGGAAGCACCTGAAAGCGGTTAGAAACCGTTACTTCAGGTGATGCCGCCTCTGTGAACTGTGTACGCCCTTTTCTACGTCTAGGACCTACGTTCACCCAGCTCTCTCGACCTACCTGTTCATCATTCTCCCCCCTCCCCGCTTGTGACGTACACATAGTCTCCCTAGAAGGCGTATTAACTCTCTCCTTTAACTCATTGCTATGCTGGATGAGAGCCAGTCGCTCCTCTAGGTCACGAACCTGGACCATGAGTGAGTCAACTAACCCACATCGCTCGCAGACGAAGTCCGACTGGACGCAAGCATCCAGAAGGGCAAACATCTTGCAAACACAACACTGAGCTGGCCCCATAATTACCTAACTCACTATGTCCCCGTCCTTTACTCCCAGCCCAGTATATTAAGAGAATATTTAAACTTTTAGTTGATCTAATTAACGTATAGTTAAAACAAAGTGCCGAGTACACTAAAACACTAAATTAACACTACGTTAAATCGGTACTTTATTATAAATTATCCGGCAGCGTCAGCGATAACAACCTTTAAATTTAACTTTTAAAATAACCAAATTTACAATTACTTACCCGAGATTAAGTTCCTGCTGAACCACGTTTAGCTTAAACTAAAGCGAAGTTGCTCTAGGGAGGCCAAAAAACCACAAAAACCCTCTCAAAGCAGGCTACTGCCGGAGCGGGAAAAAAAGTGGAAAATGTCCTCCCGGCCCCGACCGGCGACCGAGCAAAGCTCCGGAGCAATTGACCTTTTAGAGTTAATGTTACCGATGTTCGATAATATTACCCGCGGGTGTTTGATGCGAAGGACGCAAACGCCACTCGCGCCCGCAGCTGTCGGTAACACTCACAAGGACAGACAAGTACACACGTAAAAATAAGAGTAAAAAATGAAAACAACAACAACCACCCACGTAACCGTTACAAACGTGAACAATTACAAACATGGGACACAGAGAAGAATGAAGCCAAATTCACCATTAAGAGCATCACCAAATAGAACAATGGCAACTACAGCTGTGTTCTTTTCAAGTCAGGGTTACTCACCAGCACGGCAATGAAGTTGTATGGAAATAATACTGTATTACTCTCTGCTCGTGCCACTTTTAGTGGTAAGTACCTCTTTACTGACTTTAATATAATTCCACACATCTTAGAACTGAACCACACAAATTATAATGCATTTATACATGACTGCAACAAGAGAGACTTTGTATATTTAGACTTTTTAAATCAAAGTTTCAGACTTGTTCAGATTTCTAATTTGATAATGATTCTTCATTACCATTTCTAGAGAAAGCAGTCTATAGCTTTTACAGGGCTATCACACAACAATGGACAACTGTTAGCATTAAGCTCCAGTATGATAAAAAGACATGCTACATAAAGTAAAAAGGACAGTATTTTAAATACTAATTTATAAATATTTCATTTTATTTAAAATATCATTATAAATAATAATTTTAATTATTTATTTAAATAGTTGCTGCTCAGTGAAACCAAGATATACATTAATAATATGCAGACAACATATGTCTTTGTACACTGAACACTGTCAGAGACATTTATGAAGTTTTTTATGAAGGCATTTGTATTACAGGGTCGATTCTAGCAATTAGGTATGTGGGTTTCATTTTACTGCTGGTTCTAGTTATGATGCTTGGAGTTTGCCGGTATAGAGAGACTAAGAAATGTCAGTAAAGTAAATAAAATTGTTGTTATTTTCTCTTTTGGTTCCCTGATCTTGGTTTAAATAACACATACAATGCATTTCTTATTTTTTCTATGACGTATAATTATGCTTAAATTGATTTCTTTATCAGGGAAATCGAAAGGTGGCCCCAAAAGGTAAGTGGAAGGGCCAGACATTCCTGTGTTTTCACTATATTGTACAACTGTGTTTCAAATAAATCTGGTTTTCTCCCAGGGAACAGGAGGAAGAGAATAGGAATAGCACAGAAATGGAACACATAACTATCAGTGTACCTGTTCCCGGTGAGTGTTGGGCCTATTATGTGCATGACTATAAATTTCAAATCTGCTTTTCTTCATTGTTTACATAATTTCAACACCATTATCATTTGTTATGTTTCAGAAGATAACACATTTCAGGAGACAGGCTGGTGAGTCTTTATGATTGGCTTTTGGCTGTGGCAGTATTTATACTTTTAACCTGTTTTCTGTGTTTATATTGATAACCTAATACAAATTGTTCAGGCAGTTCCGGGGTCAAGAACATTGGACTTACAGACAACTCATACTTACGAACAAACTGCCATAAAGTCTATTATATTAAAAATTCAGGTTAAGTACAACAGTTTGTAATAACAATTGCACGCACTACTTTGTGACGCTCATGAAAACATTGCATGGCTTCAGAGGTCCATTGGCTTGACATACAGTACAGTAGGCCCATCATATGTAATTACTTTTATTATTTATATGTAAGATTATTATTATTATCATTACTGTTCTATTGTTTTTCCGACTTGCCTACAAATTCTCCATCATGGTTCCATGTGTGTGGAGTCTGCATGTTTTTCCCGTGTCATTGTGGGGTTTCATCCAAATACTCCGGTTTCCCTCTACAGTCCAAAAACATGCTGAGTTACCAAATTGCCCATAGGTGTGCATGTGTGTGTAAATGGTGTATGAGTGTGCCCTGCGTTGGGTTGGCGCTTATAGACTCTGATAAGCGGTTACAGAAAATGGATGGATGGATGGACCTACAAATTCAATCTAAAGGCAGACTTAGGGATCAGATCTCGTTTGTAACCTGGGGACCGCCTGTACACTTGTGTGTTTATTGTCAGTTACTACACTTGCAGTGTCTTGCATAGGTATTCACTCCCCTTGAACTTTACCACATTTTGTCATGATGCATCCTCAAATTAATATGGATTTTATTGGGCTTTGTACCATTTGATTAAACTATTTCTTGTGTAAGAAATATTTGACCATAATGTGGGGTCCTATACATAAAATTCCCATGAAATCAATTTTCATTCAAGGCTGCAACATGACAAAATGTGGAAAAATCCTGGGGGGGGGGGGGGTGAATTCCTATGCAAAGCGCTATAAAAGCAGCATGAAACATTCGCCTGTATCCATGGCATTATTGTGTGTGTTTATCATTTACCAGCCATACATATGAATCTGCTGAATTCTCAGATGAGGATGAAACCAGCTTTTGTGATGGTGAGTCTGAAACTAATGTTAATAAATAAATTAAATTAAATACAATTATGTATAATATAAATAATATAGTAATATTTCAAATAAAGATAACTAATTAAAAAGAGCTTCCTGCTTCATCAGCAGTCCAATGTGCTTTTATTCACTTTAATTCACAGAAAACTGGGTTTACCATGAAGTAGAGGTGAGTGACTACATGACTATAGGCTGGAATCTGTCATTGCATGTCTCCCCATTACATGGGGAGTCAGTCTCATCGTCTAATAGAGAAAATGTTTTTTTGGTTACTACTATACAGTAGTATGCAAAAGTTTGGGCACCGCTCGATAAATAACATATTTTGGTAATTTTTTAATGGAAAGGATGTAAACACAGTCTCTGTAGGAAATGGAAAAAATGCACAATATCTACACCAGACATTGATGCATAGTTACTTTTTATGTCATAAATTGAACAAAGATAAAAAATAAAAACATTATTGTGGCACTGTGCAAAAATTTGGGCACCCTACATAATCAGTACTTAGTAACACCTCCTCTGGCAGATATCACAGCTTGCAAACGCTTTTTATAGCCAGCTAAAAGTCTTTCAATTCTTGTACTTGGGATTTTCTCCCATTCTTCCTTGCAAAAGGCTTCTAGTTCTGTAATATTCTTTGGTCGTCTTGCATGCACAGGTCTTTTAAGGTCTACCCACAAACTTTCAATGATGTTTAAATCAGGGGACTCCATCCATCCATCCATTATCTGCCGCTTGTCCGGGGTTCGGGTCGTGGGGGTAGCAGCTTCAGGAGCGACACCCAGACCTCCCTCTCCCCAGCTACCTCTACCAGCTCCTCGGGGAGGACACCGACGCGTTCCCAGGCTAGCCGAGAGATATAATCCCTCCAGTGAGTCCTGGGTCTGCCCCGGGGCCTCCTCCCTGTAGGACATGCACAGAAAACCTCTCCGGGTAGCCGCCCAGGAGGCATCCGCACCAGATGTCCAAACCACCTCAACTGGCTCCTTTCGATGTGAAGAAGCAGCGGTTCTACTCTGAGGCCCTCCCAGATATCCGAACTTCTCACCCAATCCCTAAGGGAGAGCCCAGACACCCTGCGGAGAAACCTCATTTCGGCCGCCTGTATTCGCGATCTCATTCTTTCGGTCATTACCCTTAGCTCATGACCATAGGTGAGGGTAGGGACGAAGATGGACCAATAGATCGAGAGCTTTGCTTTTTGGCTCAGTTCTTTCTTAGCCACGACGGACGGGTTAAGCGCCTGCAAAACTGTAGATGCCGCTCCGATTCGTCTATCCAGCTCCCGATCTCGTCTACCCTCACTCGTGAACAAGACCCCGATATACTTAAACTCCTCCACTTGAGGCAGTACGTCTTCCCCGACCCGAAGAGGGCAAACCACCCGTTTCCAGCTGAGAACCATGGTCTCGGACTTGGACGTGCTAATCCTCATCCCTGCCGCTTCGCACTCGGCTGCGAACTGCCCCAGTGCATGCTGGAGATCCCCAGCAGATGAAGCCAACAGGACGACATCGTCTGCAAAAAGCAGCGAGGCAATCCTGAGGCCACCAAACTGGACACCCTCAACACCCTGGCTGCGCCTAGAAATCCTGTCCATAAATATTATAAACAGGACCGATGACAAAGGGCAGCCCTGGCGGAGCCCAACCCGCACTGGGAACACGTCCGACTTATTACCGGCAATGCGGACCAAGCTTCTGCTCCGTTCATACAGGGACCGAATCGCCCACAACAGCGGACCCTGGACCCCATACTCCCGAAGCACCCACCACAGAGCACCTCGGGGAACCCGGTCATAAGCCTTTTTCAAATCCACAAAACACATGTAGACTGGATAGGCAAACTCCCAGGCCCCCTCCAGTACCCTTGCAAGGGTATAAAGCTGGTCCAGTGTTCCACGGCCAGGACGAAAACCGCATTGTTCCTCCTGAATCCGAGATTCGACTATCGATCTCACCCTCCTCTCCAGTACCCCGGAATAGACTTTCCCAGGAAGGCTGAGAAGTGTGATCCCCCTGTAATTGGAACACACCCTCCGGTCCCCCTTCTTAAATAAGGGGACCACCACCCCGGTCTGCCAATCCAGCGGCACTGTCCCTGACCTCCATGCACTGTTGAGAAGGCGTGTCAGCCACGACAGCCCCACAACATCCAGAGCCTTCAGGTACCCCAGGCGGATCTCATCCACCCCCAGGGCCCGGCCACCACGGAGCTCTTTAACCACCCTGGCCACCTCAGCCCCAGTGATGTGCAAGCCCCCCCCCAGCACCCTCTGGCTCTGTGCCCTCAGATGTCTCAAAGGCAGTGTGCGTAGATGTATCTGAGGCAGGGTTGAGGAGGTCCTCAAAGTATTCCTTCCACCTCCGGGTGATGTCCCCAGGTGAGGTCAACAGCACCCACCCCCCCCCCCCCACTATAAATAGTAGGAACCAGGAGCTGCTTCCCCCTCCTGATACTCCGGCCTTTTAAGTCACTTTCCATGGCCTCACTGAACTCCTCCCAAGCCCGGGTTTTTGCTTCTGCAACCGCCTGAGCTGTGTTCCGCCTGGCCCGCCGGTACCCGTCAGCTGCCTCCGGAGACCCCCGGGCTAATAATTCCCAGTAAGCCTCTGGTGTCCACCATCGGGTACGGGGGTTACCGCCACGACTGGCACCGACCACCCTGCAGCCACAGCTCCGTACGGCCGCTTCCACAATGGAGGTCCGGAACAGTGTCCATTCAGACTCAATGTCCCCAACCTCCCCTGGCATGCAGTTGGAATTCTGCCGGAGGCACGAGTTAAAGCTCTGGCGAACAGGAGCCTCTGCCAGACGTTCCCAGCAGACCCTCACTATGCGCTTGGGCCTACCAGGTCTGACCGGCTTCCTCCCCCGCCACCTGAGCCAACTCATCACCAGGTGGTGATCAGTTGACAGCTCTGCCCCTCTCTTTACCCGAGTGTCCAAGACGGAAGGCCGCAGATCAGATGATACGATTATGAAATCGATCATCGACCTGTAGCCCCGGGCATGTTCGTACCATGTCCACTTATGGACACCCTTATGCCCGAACATGGTGTTCGTTATGGACTAACCATGCATTGCACAGAAGTCCAATAACAGAACACCAATCGGATTCAGATCAGGGAGGCCGTTCCTCCCAATCACCCCCTTCCAGGTCACACTGTCATTGCCCACGTGAGTGTTGAAGTCCCCCAGCAAAACGATGGAATCCCCCCGCAGCACACGAAATAGCATATGCTAAGGGAATCCAAGAAGGCCGGGTACTCTGAACTGACATTCGGCGCATAAGCGCAGATGACAGTCAGAGACCTATCCCTGACCCGAAGGTGTAGGGAAACAGCCCTCTCGTTCACCGGGGTAAACTCCGTTGTTAATGCACCGAGCTGTGGGGCCACCAATAGCCCCAGCCCGGCATCGCTCACCCGCCGCAACTCCAGAATAAAAGAGCGTCCAGCCCCTCTCCAGGAGATTGGTTCCAGAACCCACACTATGCGTTGAGGTGAGCCCAACTATATCTAGTCGATACCTCTCAACCTCACGCACAAGCTCAGGCTCCTTCCCCACCAGAGAGGTGACATTCCATGTCCCGAAAGCCAGTTTCGTCAGCCGGGGATCGGACCGCCAGGGCCTCCCTTGGCTGCCACCCGATCCACAAAGCACCGAACCCCTGACATTCCCCCTGCGGGTGGTGGGCCCACCTGGGGACAGTCCCGCGTGCCTCTTTCGGGCTGTGCCCGGCCGGGCCCCACGGGCCAAGGCCCGGCCACCAGGTGCTCGCCAACGGGCCCCTCCCCCAGGCCTGGCTCCAGGGTGGGGCCCCGGTGACCCTAGTCCGGGCGAGGGAAACGGGACTTTGTTGTTATACTTTTTCATAGGGTTCTTTTTTGGATTGCTATTTGTCTGGCCCCTTCCCTGGGACCTTTTTGCCTTGGGTGACCCTACCAGGGGCTATTGCCCCCGACAACATAGCCCCCAGGGTCACTGAGGCACGCAAATCCCTCCACCACGATAAGGTGGCAGTCCAGGGGACTGTGATGGCTATTCCAAAACCTTCAGCTTGTGTCTCTTGAGGTAGTCCATGGTGGATTTCGAGGTATGTTTAGGGTCGTTGTCCTGTTGTAGAAGTCATCCTCTTTTCAGCTTCAGCTTTTTTACAGATGGTGTGATGTTTGCTTCCAGAATTTGCTGGTATTTAGTGGAATCCATTCTTCCCTCCACCCGTGCAATGTTTCCTGTGCCACTGGCTGCAACACAACCCCAAAGCATGATAGATCCACCCCCATGCTTAATAGTTGGCAAGGTGTTCTTTTCATGAAATGCTGCTCCTTTTTTTCTCCAAACATGCCGTTGCTGATTGTGGCCAAAGAGTTCTATTTTAACTTAATCAGTCCACAGCACTTGTTTCCAAAACGCATCAGGCTTCTGTATGTAGCCCATATAAAACAAACACACAGTCACAAATATTGAAATCTCCCCAAGGTGTCATATTTCTCCATTCCTGTGGGGGCGCTGTCTTGTGTGAGTTGGCGGGACTGTTTTGGGTTTGATGCGGGTGGAGAAAAAAAGTATAGAGAGTGTGGTCAGGGGTTACGGTGAGAGAAGAGAGAGTAGACACTTTTATATGTTAATAGTGATATTAATAGAAGCTGTTGGTGAATGGCGTTATCCACAGACCATTTTTTCCTGAAGGATTGCAGCTTATCTACAGGCTGAATTAAAAAATGACATTAGACGAGCTAAAAGGAATGTCGAAAGGAAGATCGCATTGGAGGCTAAGGATGACGTTAAAAGTTTCTTCCAGTATTTTAACTCTAAAAGAGCTCTAAAAGCTGAAATCACTAATCTGCAGGATAGTAAGGGTCTTATAATTGAAAACGACATTGACATAGTAAATGAGTTCAATGATAGTTTTGCACGGGTATTCACTGTTGAGGACACTAGTAACTTACCAGTTCTTATTACTAATCCAACATCGTCTATAACTAATATATATATAACTGAAGCTGATGTTTTGCAAAGCCTAGCTAAGCTCAAAATAAATAAATCACAGGGCCCTGATGGCATCTTACCTATAGTGTTAAAAGAGATGAGGGATATTATTTGCCAACCCTTAACATTACTGTTTCAAAAATCCTTATCTGAAGGTGTGGTACCTTCTGATTGGAAGCATGCCAACATAACGCCCATTTTCAAAAAAGGGGATAGAAGTAATTTGTCAAACTATAGGCCAATCAGTCTAACTTGTATAACTGGTAAAGTTATGGAGGCTATAATCAAAGAGAAAATGGTAGATTACCTGGACTCAAATAACATTTTGAGGGATAGCCAGCATGGATTTAGGAGAGGTAGATCCTGTTTAACAAATCTGTTGGAGTTTTTTGAGGAAGCTACTCAGGAAGTTGATGATAAGAAGGCCTATGATGTCATCTATTTAGATTTCCAAAAGGCTTTTGATGTTGTTCCCCACAAGAGGCTCTCACTTAAACTCAAAGCGACAGGTATTTTAGGAACTGTAGCGACTTGGATTGATAACTGGTTAACGGATAGGAAGCAGCGAGTAGTTATAAGAGGCTCGATGTCACAGTGGGCCTGCGTTCATAGTGGGGTACCGCAGGGTTCAATTTTAGGACCACTTTTGTTCCTTATTTACATAAATGATATAGACACCAATATATACAGTAAACTGGTGAAATTTGCAGATGACACCAAGGTGGGTGGTGTAGCAGATACTGAACTAGCGGCTCAGCAGCTACAGCGGGATCTTAATTTAATTAGTGACTGGGCCGATACCTGGCAGATGAAATTTAACATAGACAAATGTAAGGTACTCCATGTAGGGAGCAGAAATATAAAGTACAGGTATTTTATGGGACCTACTGAAATAAAGGTAGCTGATTATGAGAAAGACCTTGGTGTGTATGTTGATGGTTCCATGTCTCATTCTCGCCAGTGCGGGGAAGCAATAAAAAAGGCCAATAGGATGTTGGGGTATATCTCCAGGTGTGTGGAGTTTAAGTCAAGGGAGGTAATGCTAAGATTATACAATTCCTTGGTGAGACCTCACCTAGAATATTGTGTACAGGTTTGGTCACCATATCTTAAAAAGGACATAGCGGCCTTAGAAAAGGTGCAGCGTAGGGCCACAAGAATGATTCCTGGTCTTAGAGGAATGTCATACGAGGAAAGGTTATTTGAGCTAAATCTGTTCAGCCTCAAGCAAAGGAGACTGAGGGGGGACATGATCCAGGTCTATAAGATTCTAACAGGTTTGGATGCTGTTCAACCGAATAGTTACTTCAGCATTAGTTCAAATACAAGAACTCGTGGCCATAGGTGGAAATTAGCGGGAGAACATTTCAAACTGGATTTAAGGAAGCACTTCTTTACACAGCGTGTAGTCAGAGTATGGAATAGTCTTCCTGATAACGTAGTGCAAGCTGAATCCTTGGGTTCCTTTAAATCAGAGCTAGATAAGATTTTAACAACTCTGAGCTATTAGTTAAGTTCTCCCCAAGCGAGCTCGATGGGCCGAATGGCCTCCTCTCGTTTGTATATTTCTTATGTTCTTATGTTATGTTCTTATGAACTTCTGTTTCTTTTGAATTTACTTGAGCGAATCTCCGGTGAGTAGCTAATATGCTAAAGCTGCATTATGTTTTTTTATGCCTAAAACCAATCGGAGGTGTTTGATATGTAACTGTTAGTCTCTATTTTGATCGAGTTGTTGTTTTATTGTTGTGAGATCGTTCATTGCGCTTGAGAATTTTGATTCGTGCGTGTTATGTTAATACGAGGGTAAAATGGCTTATGTCTATTCAGCTACGAAGTAACTCTATCGAGCTAATGTTTTAAGGCTTAGAGCCAAATGAAAGATGTTAAATGTGAACGCCTTTTCTTTTGAATGTGGTGCTAATAAGATGAGACCGTTTCTTAGTTAAGACATTTAATCTATTTTATATATGGATACATTACTTTTGCACGGGTTAATTATAACAGACTTTGTTTTTGTCAAACCAGGTTTAGTTTGAATGATGTTGTTGAATTGAGCCCAGTCTAATAATCTTGTTAATAAGGGAAATAAGCTTGTTTATAGATGTGTATGTAAGATGAAGCTATTGTGCAGCACTAATGGGATGTTGTTGTGTGCAGATTGGTTTTTTTGTTAATATATATTTTCTGAGACAACTGGGAGCAACCTAACGGCGAGCCAGCGATCCTGAACATCTAAGTGCATCCATCGACTGTGGCCAGTCATATCAACCTGCTTGAGCCGGTGGACTGGACTCAACACTTTGGGCACAACTAAGCTCCTGAGCAAGAGTTTTATTTATATATATATATATATATATATCTATATATATATATATATATAAATAAAACTCTTATCTCTTAGCTATATTAAAAGCTTATCTTTTCTTCTTTTTTTTTCTTCCATTCCAAGGTCTAAGACTGGGGAAAAAAAAGTACACCAGCCCTCTGCACTGATCTTTAGGAGAAAAGGACTTTTACTCCTTAATTATAATTTTTTTTCCCCTGATAATTTTGTGCCATGTTTATTGGTCCACACTTCTTATGCCTTGTTAAATAAATTATTTTTTCCTACTAAGAGAGAGAGGAATTGAGGTCATAGCCAATTCACTCCTAATAGCCGAACCTAGTTCACAGGATTGTGGAAAAAAAATTGCAAACACTGATGTCCTAAGTTGATTAGGTAACCCCAATCCAATCTGGATCTTGGGATTGAGAGTAGCTTACATGTAGATGTTCTGTTGCATACTTATGACGTTGGATTTTATGATGGGGACGCAGATAAGGTTTTCTTCTGCTGATTCTTTCATGAAGGTCTTGTGGAATGGTGCACCACCACTCCTGAGTCTGCTAAATGTTCCTGCAGTTTTTTTGCAGTCAAATGGAGGTTTTGATTTGTCTTTCTGACCAGCATATGAGCAGTTCTCTCCAAGAGTTGTCTTGGTCTTCCAGATCTCATCTTGACCTCCACAGTTCCCCTGAACTGCCATCTCTTAATTACACTTCTCAATGTGGAAACTGCAAGCTGGCAACGCTTTGCTATCTTCTTGTAGCCTTCTCCTCCATTGTGGGCATCAATAACTTTCATTTTCAGAGTCTTACACAGCAACTTAGAGGAACCCATGGTTGTTGAGTGTCCACAAGTGTGTGCCCAAGGTTTGAAGAGTCAGTGAATTTGTAAAGCTGTATGTATGTTGTGTGACAATACAACTGTGTTTCAAATAAATCTGTTTTTGCCTTATTATTATTAGTAGTAGTAATTGTAGTTGTAGTAGTATTATTATTATTACATTGTTTATAAGAAATGCTAAAAGGTTTCCATTGTCAAGGTATTGGTTTGGTTATCTATTTGATACTTGGCTACGGTTTATTATTACCAATGTTTCCACTGCATCTCTTGTTTTATGTTGTGCTGTGCTCAGAATAGGACGCGTAGCTTTTGTGCAGAAAAACAGCCGCTTGCACAGGTCTACATTTGCAATAGCTTTTTAACCACTTCAAAACACAGTACAGGGTTAATACACAAAACTGCCTACACTGCTCTGTATAGTGTACCAGTATATATTTTTGGATAGAACGGGGGTGAGGGGTGGTTTCATATGCAACGATACCTACATCAGAGGAAACTAAGTTAAACAATGGGGTGGGGGAAGAAGTGTGCACAGGCAGACTGACAAGAAAAAGCAGCCCAGGAATTTTCAGGAGGAGAGGTTCCCTTGGCTATTTTGGCACCAACCTGGGATCAACCATTTGGCCACCAATTAAATGTATTATCCGAGGTTGGGGAAGAAAGAGCAGCTCTCACAAGACGGATCCAGCAGGGAAATTCGTGAGCTTCATGATGGCCAGTCCATGCCTGGGGGTGTGTCACCCTCATTTCACAGTAAATGAAATGCAGAAAAACCGAGACAGGATAAATGTGCAAAATGAGAAGCCAGAACATTATAAAAATGAAGGCAAAATAAACAATATAAACAACACATGTCATGCTCTCATAACACTGCTGAATTTGGCTGGCGAATCTACAGTACTTCTGCCAGCCAAAACATGTTTACAAAACATGTAAACAATTTCAGAACTATGTTGTGTGTTTTGTATCTTATTTTATTTATTGAATTGGATTACCTTACCCTCCTTTTTGAAAATGCACTTAGCACTGTTTTGTTTTGACTTTCATCTGTAGATGGAGCCCCCCCTCCCGTGCAGCGCAGCACAGAACAACGATATGAACTAAGAAGGACTTACCTGAAAAGGGTTACATTCCTAAGAACAACCCAAACCATTAGACTCCTATTAGCTTGCTAGCCTCAAGTAGCTTATAATGCTGTTTCTCACCTGGTGGGTCACGACCAAAAAATGGGTCTCGGAACCATTTTCATTGGGTCGTGGATTGCATGGTAATAATAATAATAATAATAATAATAATAATAATAAATTAAATTCTGAAATGTAATAATACTTTGACCATTTTTGTTCTTTAACTGCATGAACACATTGTACTACTGCTACGGCACTATTTACTATTACTGTAAATATATATTTTTTTTTATTTGCTTTTTAAAGGACCATGGTCAAATGGTCAAATGTGGATCCTAAAGCTAAACCAATTGAGAAGCAATGGCTTAAACTTTAACAAACCCATGTAGACATGGGTGCAGCGCATACCAAAACCGCCATATAAGATGCTGAGGAACAGAGCAGAGCAAGACCTCAGAACTGACCTGCATTTAATGTATGCATGTAGAGTGTGGGAACAAAGACGTACTGAATTTAAGGAAATAAATCATATTATTACAACAACTTACATGGATGTCTCTAAATATTTGCTGGTCATTCCACCTTCAGCCCTATCTGTCATATAGTCCATCTCTATCATATGTGTTCAGTCCCCATTTGGCCAGCAGGTGTTGCTGGCCATCCCGCTCCCTCTTCTCATAGCTCAGTGGGTTGACTATGTGGCTCAGAGATTGTTAAGCCTTTGGTTGTGACTTAATCTGTTACTAGTATTTATTGGTTTTCTGTTTATCCCATGTTCATTATGTTCTATTTTGGTTTCCGGGTCTTAGGTTTGCCCTGTATGTGTCTAGTCACTTCTGGTCTTGTTTTTATTTTGGTTCTATGTTACTTATTCTTAGTAATTCCCAGTGTATGATTAATGCTTCTTAGTTTCAGTGTTTGTAGAGTTCCTAGTCCTGTGTTCATTAATGTAAGTTCCTACCTGTTGCATATTTTACCAGTGTTGGGCAGGGTCATGGGGTCCAGCAGCTGTGAGGCATCCATTAGTGAAGAAAGATTTACTGATCTTGACTTTGCTGACGATGCTGCGATCTTAGCGGAGTCAATGGAGGCTCTGATCAGGGCTCTCAAGAGACTTTGGGAGGAGTCTGAGTGTCTGGGATTGTGGGTGTCCTGGATAAAGACCTAGATCCAGGCATTTAATGACTTCTTGGCCACAACCATCAGTAGTGTGTCTGGCTGTGGGGAGAATTTCGACCATGTCAAGAGATTTACCTACATTGGCAGCGACATTCATGTTTCTGACGACTCTTCCTATGAAGTCAGCAGGATTGGAAGAGCATGGGGGGTCATGTGGTTGCTGAAAAAGGAGTGTGTCATTCCCGATATTTTTGCAAGAGGACAAAGGTCCAAGTCCTGGTAATCCCTGTCTTGCTATATGGCTGTGAGACATGGACACTATCTAGTGACCTGAGACGAAGGTTGAACTCCTTCGGTACTGTGTCTCTTCGGAGAATCCTTGGGTACCACTGGTTTGACTTTGTCTCGAATGAGGCACATTACCTGCATTGTGAGGGAGCGTCAGTTATGGCACTACGGCCATGTTGCGCATTTCCCTGAGGGTGATCCGGCTTGCAGGATCCTCATTGCTGAGGACCCAAGCAGCTGGACCAGGCCAAGGGGACGCCCACGTGACACCTGGCTGCGGCAGATGGATGGCCATTTTCAGAGGGTGGGACTGGACCGTGTATCTGCCTGGGGGATTGCTGGCCGGGATCCCGAGGAGTTTAATAATAATAATAATTTCTACTTTATTGATCCCCATAGGGAAATTGTCTTTACGCCTCCCTCAACTAGCTTTTTGTAGAGTAAGCTGTCCACGAAGGGCTGCCACCCACTGCGGCGCCCAAGGAGCTGGGGGTTAAGGGCCTTGCTCAAGGCAGCGCAGACGTGCTAAGGCTGGGTTTGAACCAGACCTTCTGATTACAGGCACACAGGCTTAGCCCACTGAGCCACACGCTGCCCCACTGTGAGTTTTGCTGTGTGGTGGGAGTGGCAACACGCTGCACCAGTGCATGCTCCCCAACCTGACCTGACTTGACCTGTGGTACCACACCAATTACACAATCAAGTGCCAATCATAGAAAAAAAGAGTGAAGAAGCAAATAAGTGCAAATGTGTGCTCAACCAGCATACTTGATCTGTTTTCATGTTTACAACAGACCTCAATCTATCATTCTACGTTCTAGACAATGTATTGAACTAAATAGGTGAAACTGTATCAAGGAAATATTTCATTGGGTAAGCAGTAATTCATTGCACATGAATTAAAAATGGTTTGACCATCTCTGCAAACTAGCTGTAACAACCAGGTTTTTATCTGATCTGCCAGCTGTTATATACACTCACCTAAAGGATTATTAGGAACACCTGTTGAATTTCTCATTAATGCAATTATCTAATCAACCAATCACATGGCAGTTGCTTCAATGCATTTAGGGGTGTGGTCCTGGTCAAGACAATCTCCTGAACTCCAAACTGAATGTCAGAATGGAAAAGAAAGGTGATTTAAGCAATTTTGAGCGTGGCATGGTTGTTGGTGCCAGACGGGCCGGTCTGAGTATTTCACAATCTGCTCAGTTACTGGGATTTTCACGCACAATCATTTCTAGGGTTTACAAAGAATGGTGTGCAAAGGGAAAAACATCCAGTATGCGGCAGTCCTGTGGGCGAAAATGCCTTGTTGATGCTAGAGGTCAGAGGAGAATGGGCCGACTGATTCAAGCTGATAGAAGAGCAACTTTGACTGAAATAACCACTCGTTACAACCGAGGTATGCAGCAAAGCATTTGTGAAGCCACAACACGCACAACCTTGAGGCAGATGGGCTACAACAGCAGAAGACCCCACCGGGTACCACTCATCTCCACTACAAATAGGAAAAAGAGGCTACAATTTGCACGAGCTCACCAAAATTGGACAGTTGAAGACTGGAAAAATGTTGCCTGGTCTGATGAGTCTCGATTTCTGTTGAGACATTCAAATGGTAGAGTCAGAATTTGGCGTAAACAGAATGAGAACATGGATCCATCATGCCTTGTTACCACTGTGCAGGCTGGTGGTGGTGGTGTAATGGTGTGGGGGATGTTTTCTTGGCACACTTTAGGCCCCTTAGTGCCAATTGGGCATCGTTTAAATGCCACGGCCTACCTGAGCATTGTTTCTGACCATGTCCATCCCTTTATGACCACCATGTACCCATCCTCTGATGGCTACTTCCAGCAGGATAATGCACCATGTCACAAAGCTCGAATCATTTCAAATTGGTTTCTTGAACATGACAATGAGTTCACTGTACTAAAATGGCCCCCACAGTCACCAGATCTCAACCCAATAGAACATCTTTGGGATGTGGTGGAACGGGAGCTTCGTGTTCTGAAGGCGAAAGGGGGTCAAACACCGTATTAGTATGGTGTTCCTAATAATCCTTTAGGTGAGTGTATACAAGTACCTTGCACATGTGGTAAGGCGTTCTCATACATTTCACCATGTCCAGGTTGTTCACCAGCTCAGTGTCAGTATTTTAGATCCACTCCTGCTTTACAGCCAATTTAAAGAATCTGAAATTATAAAACATACCAGACTAAAGATGTAGATGACACATACCACAAAAGCAGACTACACAACCATTAAGAGAATATTATATTTTTTATGAGTATTGCAATTTAACTGGAGAGATTGATGTTCACACTTCCTGTCAATTCCTCACTATAGCTGTTTATTAACACCAGAGAGGGATGTCATCCAGGAGTCATGGGCCAGGAATGGACTGAACTAGGCTCATGGCTGCCTATTGAATAGGTATTATATAGAAGGAAACCCTGCAAAGCATTAGGATCTCGTTTTCAGGGCAGACTCATACATTCAATACAACATTTTTTTTTTTTGCAAAGGGTAGGTGAAAAGATAAGCAGTGTTGTGGTTTGTTGGTAATGTGCACATAGATGACAAGCTTGCTTTTGAGATCAGGTGACCCAGTTGCAGTGAGTGGAGGGGCATCATTAATGTGCTCTCACTCCTCCTATGCCCTCCTGTGTAATTGTGATATGGGGGGGTGCTGTGTACCAGAAACACCGGAAAACTTTCTAACACAAACCCTAGCTTCAGATGGCCAACCCTAATAACACTTAGGTTGACACAACAGGCCTTTGGAAAATATAAAATATGCTATTAAATCGAGCCAGACTGTGGGTTCCCACTTGCCTCTCCCTCCTACTTATGCTGCCATAGCCATATCTGCCGGAGCTTGCACATTGCACTTCATATTGCACTCACCTAACTGTTAGCACTGCCTTTAGTCTCCCTTACTTTGACTAATTGCACATTTTATTTCCCTTACTCCTCCTGCGTGGTGCTGCCTGGAGACCTCAATCTATCAAGATGTCCAGCACACCCTGCTACATGTGACGTCGCCACTACCCATGTCGTCCTTGCATCCAGCTCGCCATTCTGCCTGTCATCTTCCATGTATGACTCACTGGCTTACTTCTGGTTGCCTGGTGATTGAAAGGAGCGTCGGCACCGGCTTCTCATCTCCCCCCTGCTCCCCGGTTGTGTCTCAAATTTTATGATTTGGACAGTATGACTCGGCACTTAGCCATCTCTCCTACAGTATTTGACTCTCCCTGCCAGCCCCTGGAGGATGGGCTCCCCCTTTGAGTCTGGTCCCTCCCAAGGTTTCTTCCTTCTAGGGAGTTTTTCCTTGCAACTGTCGCCTATGGCCTACTCACTGGGGGCTTTGGGTGGGGATGCTGTAAAGCGCTTTGAGACAATTTAATGTTGTGATAATGCGCTTGTCACGTTCAGGCAAATAGGCGAACCAGGAAGCAGGCGAGCTGAGCCAAACTTACGGGTAGAAGGGGGTTTATTGGCTGACGGACAGACAGGCACGGACATCTACGGACAATACAATGACAGATCTGGGGTACACTGACTTAGACACGGACTAAATACAAGAGACAGGCTAAGGGTAACGGATCACAGGTGAGAACAATCAGGGAATCACACGAGGTAATGAGGTGGGCGTGGCACACATCGGGAGCGGACGGAGCGGGGCGTGACATAACCCCCCCCCAAAGGCGAGCACACCGGGCGCGCCCGAGAGGAGGCGACGGACGGGACGAGGGAACAGGACCTGAAACACAAAAGCAAGACATCAACGGGGCATCACTGAGCCGGAGGCGGGACCGAGGACCGGCACCGAGGATCCAGGGGGGGACCCGGCGGAGACCGCCGACCCCGAGGCACAGGACCCGCAGGCAGCCACCGAGCCACAGCCAGGGGCCGAACGGGCGAGCCAGGGGGCAGGGCGGGCGGGACCCGGGCCCGACGCCTGTGTCCCCTTCCCTTACGGGACACCGAAAGGCGGGGTCCCGTGGGGCGTCGGTCTTGTCGGGGCAAGGGCAAAGGAGTCATGAGGGAGGCCCCCGAGGGTGGAGGCTCAGGCAAGACAGGGGGCGTGGCCGCAGGCGGGGCAGCCAAAGCCGCAGGCAGGACGGGAGAGGCGGCCTCAGGCAGGGCCGCCATTACTTGGCCAACAGGGGGCGCCATGGGTGGGTGCCGCAGGCAGAGCGGTGTCCTCAGCTGCAGGCTGAGGTGAAGCCAGGACCTGGGGCAGGGCTGCAGCGTGCGCTACCACTTCCTGGCCAGTAGAGGGCGCCGCAGCGAGCGTCGCCATCACACGGCCAGCAGGGGGCGCAACCGCGGCCACCTCAGGCAGTTCAGGCGCCGGCAGGACAGGCGAGACAGGCAAGTCAGAAGGGAGCGCCTCAGCAAGCACCTCGGGCACCTCAGGCGTGCGGCCAGCAGGGGGCGCCGCCATCACGCGGCCAGCAGGGGGCGCCTCGGCCGCTGCAGGGACTGCAGGCAGGACAGGCGGTGCCGCGGGCAGAGCGGCGGCAGCAGCAGCCGGCGGTGCCGCGGGCAGAGCGGCGGCAGCAGCAGCCGGCGGTGCCGCGGGCAGAGCGGCGGCAGCAGCAGCCGGCGGTGCCGCGGGCAGAGCGGCGGCAGCAGCAGCAGGTCTAGCCGCTGGCAGAGCGGCGGCAGCAGCAGCAGGTGTAGCCGCTGGCAGGTCCGGAGCAGGCAGTGCGGCCGGTAGGTTCGGCACGGGCGGCAGGAGGGGCGCCGAGCGAGAAGGCGTTGTCCCTTTAAGGGCTCTTGAGACCCGGGGAATGCCGTCTCTTACGGCGCGAATTCCGCCGTGCCCCAGACGCTCCGGCCGATAAAAGTAAGCTTCCATCGGAGGTGGCTTCTCCGGATGGGAGCTCGCCAGGCGGGTAGCGGCGGTGTCATCCCAGGTGGGGAGCAGAGAGCAGGCTCCTAGGTAGAGCGTTGGGGCGGCTTCCGCCAGCTCTCTGCTCCGCTTCTCCCGGCTGCTCGTTACGCGCTGGCTCAGGCGGCGAAGGCATTTCCGTGCCCTCGTCAGCGGGTATTCCTGCCCGGCTGGGCGTTCCCTACCGAGCAGGTCCGTGCCCTTGTTAGCCAGCTCCAGGGCTGTCGGGTCTTCCTGGACCTCGGGCTGGGATTGCCAATACACGAAGTCTTGCAGCAGACTGCTGCTTCGTGCTTTCGGGGAGATCTGTCATTCTGTCACGTTCAGGCAAATAGGCGAACCAGGAAGCAGGCGAGCTGAGCCAAACTTACGGGTAGAAGGGGGTTTATTAGCTGACGGACGGACAGGCACGGACATCTACGGACAATACAATGACAGATCTGGGGTACACTGACTTAGACACGGACTAAATACAAGAGACAGGCTAAGGGTAACGAATCACAAGTGAGAACAATCAGGGAATTACACAAGGTAATGAGGTGGGCGTGGCGGACGGAGCGGGGCGTTACAGCGCTATACAAAAATATTTTTTTAACCATAATTTGGGGTCTAGGGTGATGCAATAGGCTGTTGGAAAGTATGAAAAATGCTATTAAATCAAGCTAAACTGTGGTTTCCTGTTATATGGGGGCCCTGAACTATCATAAAATAAAGTTCTGATGTCTGAAAACCCGTAACCCTAGCTTCAATCAGCTAACCCTAATTCAAGACTTAGGGTGAAATAACAGGCTGTTGGAAAGTATGAAATATACTATTAAATTGAGCTAAACTATGGTTTCCCATGGCAAGGGTGCACTGAGTGTGAGCCAACCACCTCCAAGGTAAAATGCAGGGATTAGACTCAGTGCTATTTGGCCGGCAAACATAACTGGAACGGAACCAGATCCAAAGGCAAAAGGCGAAACCCAGGCAACAAGGCGAAACCAGAACAAACAATCTGGTTTAAGTACAAAGGTTTGCGAAATGTGACTAACTTGCTACGATATCCAATAATGAACTTGCTTTTCTGGCTTGCTTATGAAGTCTCCCCATTCAATTAACTAGGAACACTTCCATGTAGTTCAGCAATTGGTGAGCTAAATGCTCTTTCACAACAAGCACATCTTTATGTCCTCCAGTTATCTCTTACTGTATGGTGTGCAACATAATCTTATATAAAAAATAACTGAAATGAATTTGAATCTTAAAATCTGATAAAACTACTACAGGAGCTGTTCTGGTTTCTGTGTCTGACCTTTCTACTCAGAAACATACTGTAGTCACAGTTTTACCATAGGCAGTTGTGATGCTATTTTAAACTAGCTAAATGCTTCAGTAACGCCTGCCCTAAAACTCACAAGAGTGCTGCCTAAAACCTCTCAAGCTCAGCCAAGCCTCTAGACACAGAAATGTCCGTCGTCCTGCTCTTAGCTTGTAAGTAGCTTCTACAACAACTATTTTAATATTGTATTTCATTGTGAAGATATGAAGTTCTCATATTTATTACTTTTTTTGCTGCAAATTGTATAGAACCTTAATATATATTCATTTATTTGTAGATACACTAGCAAATATGATGCCAACCCATGCAATAGGTAATTACAAACTAATGTACACTTTTTACTATATTTTACTGTGAATGTATAATTTGCATGTTTTTACTTCCATGCATAAAACATTTTTTGAACTATAAATCAACCTTTAATAACAATTCCACAAATTGAGTTTCAATCATTTGTTCAGTTAATTAAAGCATAACCCATACCGATGCTGTTTTTTCTTTCATCTTGGCACTATTGTAGATGACATCCATCCTGCAAAGGTATTTATGAAGGAAATTTCAACAGTAGGAGGTGAAGTAGAAGTAATTTGCAGCACCTATGGATTTAGGAAAGACCCGTCAGAGTCGGTGTACATATACCTCTGCAAAAACGGAATCGGAGTAAGAAGACAATTGCACAATAATTTTTGTGAGAACAAAATTATTTTGAAAAATGTGACAAAACACGACACTGGCAACTACAGCTGTGTGTTTTCCAAGTCTATGTACAAACCAAGCGAAGTCCAGAGAAAAGGAGATAACTCTGTCTTTTTCCGGGTCATCGGTAAGAAACTGATCTTTTTCTCCTCTCTGCAGTACATTATATAATATTCAGCTATTGTTTTTTTTTTTTTTTTACGTGTTCCTGCATTAAATAGCCTTTATTCAATGTTGATTTCAATACCCTTGTATCCTTCGACATACTTATGGATGTAAAGATACCACGGCAAATACACACCTGAAATTCTAATTCTGATTCTAATTCTAATTCTAAATATGTTTGATGGTATATCATATGGGACTCTTCCTTTGGGTTTAGATGATTTCATCCCAGCAAACATTGCTGTGAGGGATGACTCAGTGAGGGAAGGTGATGATGTGGTTCTAAGGTGTACCCTTCAAGATGTGCAGATGCTGTACAGTAGCACGTCCTTTGCCTACCTCAGTAAAGATGGAGTTCCTGAACAATTACAAACATGGGACACAGAGAAGAATGAAGCCAAATTCACCATTAAGAGCATCACCAAAGAGAACAATGGCAACTACAGCTGTGTTCTTTTCAAGTCAGGGTTACTCACCAGCACATCAATGAAGTTGTATGGAAATAATACTGTATTACTCTCTGCTCGTGCCACTTTTAGTGGTAAGTACCTCTTAACTGACTTTAATATAATTCCATACATCTTAGAACTGAAACATACGAATGATACTGCTTTTATACATGAGTGTAGCAACATAGACTGTAAATGTTTAGACTTTTGAAATCAAAGAAGTGATTGTTTTCTCCTCACTGCAGTACAATATTCAGCTGTTTTTTTGATTAAGTATTCCTGCATTAAATAGCCTTTACTCAATGTTAATTTGCGGTGTTTTTTTCAATACCCTTTTATCCTTCGATATACTTATGGATGTATAGCTAGCACGGCAAATACACACCTGAAATATGTTTGATGGTATATCATACGGAACTCTTCCTTTGGGTTCAGATGATTTCATCCCAGCAAACATTGCTGTGAGGGATGACTCAGTGAGGGAAGGTGATGATGTGGTTCTAAGGTGTACCCTTCAAGATGTGCAGATGCTGTACAGTAGCACGTCCTTTGCCTACCTCAGTAAAGATGGAGTTCCCGTACAATTACAAACATGGAACACAGAGAAGAATGAAGCCAAATTCACCATTAAGAGCATCACCAAAGAGAACAATGGCAACTACAGTTGTGTTCTTTTCAAGTCAGGGTTACTCACCAGCATGGCAGTGAAGTTGTATGGAAATAATACTGTATTACTCTCTGCTCGTGCCACTTTTAGTGGTAAGTACTTCTTTACTGACTTTAATATAATACCACACATCTTAGAACTGAACCACACAAATATTGCATTTATACACTATCGTAGCAAGATAGACGGTGTAGTTTTACACTTCTTAAATCAAAGTTTCAGACTATTTCAAATTTCTAAATCAATAATGATTCTGCATTACCATTTCTAGAGAAAGCAGTCTACAGCTTTTACGAGGCAATCACACAACAACAGACAACTGTTAGCATTAAACTCCAGTATGATTAAAGGGGCTATTACACAACAACGGACAACTGTTAACATTAAGCTCCAGTATGATTAAAAAGACATGCCACATAAAGAAAAAAGGACAATATTTTAAATACTAATTTATAAATATTTCATTTTATTTAAAACATCATTATAAATAAGTATTAAAAGTTATAATATTTAGCTAAATCTCTCCTTGAAAACACAGTTTATTTTATTAATGGTAAAATTATTGACTTAATGTACAATGATAGTTGCTGCTCAGATAAGATATACATTAATAACATGCACACAACATACATCCCTGACACTGTCAGAGAGTTCAAAGTTTTTTATGAAAACATTTGTATTACAGAGTCCATTCTAGCAGTTGGACAGGTGGGGATCATTTTACTGCTGATTCTAGTCATAATGGTTGGAGTTTGGCGGTATAGAGTGACTAAGAAAGGTAAGTAAAGGTATCATAAAGTCTGTTGCTGTATTTTCTTTTGGTTCCCTGATCTTAGTTTAAATAATACATATGATGCTTTTCTTATTTTTTCTATTACGTAAAAGTATGCTTACATTGCTTTCTTTATCAGGGAAATCCAAAGGTGGCCCTGAAAGGTAAGTGGAAGGGCCTGACATTCCTATGTTTTCAGTTTGTTGTGCGACCACTGTTTTTCAAATAAATCTGGTTTTCTCCCAGGGAACAGGAGGAGGATAATAGGAATAGCACAGAAATTCATCACAGTGTACCTGATCCCGGTGAGTACTGGGCCTATTATGTGTATAGCTATAAATTTCAAATCTGCTTTTCTTCATCGTTTACCTTATCATTTGTTACATTTTAGAAGATGACACGTTTCAGGAGACAGGCAGGTGAGTCTTTATGTGCTATTTTGTCAGAACTCTGTAATAGTTGGCATTTGGCTGTGGCAACACAGCCAAAATGTTCAGTCAATAGGTCAAGAATGTATGACTTACAGACAACTCGTACTAACGAACAAACTGACTTAAAGTTTTTTTTATATTATAAACTTAAATGCAATAGTTTGTAATCACATGTACTACATTATGACACTTATGAAGACATTGGATGACTTCAGTAGTCCGTTGGCTGACATATGGTACAGTCAGCCCATCATATGTAATTACTTTTATTATTAGTGTATAATAATAATAATTTTAATTTTGTATTGTACTATTATTTTTCCAACTTAGCTACAAATTTTCCATCATGGTTGCATGTTCTCCCCGTGTCATTGTGGGGTGTCATCCAGATACTCCAATTTCCTAGCTTTCCTAACTTGATTTAGCAAATTGCCTGTAGGTGTGCATGTTTGAATGTGCCCTGCGATGGGATGGAACCCAATCCTGGGTTCTTCCCTGCCTTGTGCCTGTGGCTTCCAGGATAGGCCTCAGACCCCATGCAACCCTAAATAGAATAAGTGTTTACAAAAAATGGATGTATGGATGGATGGACCTGTAAAGGCAGACTTAGGGATCGGATCTCGTTTGTAACCTGGGGACCGCCTGTACACTTGTGTGTTGATTGTCAGTTACTACACTTGCAGTGCCTTGCATAAGTGTTCACTCCCCTTGAACTTTACCACATTTTGTCATGACGCATCCTCAAATTAATATGGATTTTATTAGCCTTTGTACCATTTGATTAAACTATTTCTTGTGTAAGAAATATTTGACCATAATGGGGGGTCCTATACATTAAAACACCATGAAATCAATTTTCATTCAAGGCTACATGACAAAATGTGGAAAAATCCCAGGGGGAGCGGGGGTGAATTCCTATGCAAAGTGCTATAAAGCAGGATCAAACATTCGCCTATATCCATGCCATTATTGTGTGTGTTTATCATTTACCAGCCATACATATGAATCTGCTGAATTCTCAGATGAGGATGAAACCAGCTTTTGTGATGGTGAGGCTGAAACTAATGTTTTCAGTAAATATAAGTATTTCCTTCACATAAATTTGCCCTTGTTCATATTTCATTGCTTTCTTCATTAGTTAATTGAAGGCAAGCTGACAGAAACGAGAAATAATAATAATAATGCATAATATTATAAATTAATATAATATTATAAATAATAATGTATAATATTCATAATTCAGTAATAATTAAAGATAACTGAATACAAAGAACAATAGAAATCCAAAACTTCCTGCTTTAGTATCAGTCCAATGTGCATTTGTTCATTTTAATTCACAGAAAACTGGGTTTACCATGAAGTAGAGGTGAGTGACTACATGACTATAGGCTGGAATCTGTCATTACATGGGGTGTCAGTCTCATCATCTAACCGAGAAAATATTTTTAGTTAGTGCTATACATAGATTAGATTCTTTTAATGAAAATACCTGGAAGGCTTATTTGAATTCTCTACATCATTTACAAGAAATGCTGAAATGTTTCCACTGCCAAGGCATTTGTACAGCTATTTGATAGTTGGCTACAGTGTATTATTACCACTGTTTCCATTGCATCTCTTGTTTTATGTTATGCTGTGCTCAGAATAGGACGCGTAGCTCAGGTGTGGAAAGACACCCACTTGCACAGGTTTACATTTGCATTACCTTTTTAACCACTTCAAAATAGTGTACAAGGTTAATATACAAAACAGCGTACACTGCTCTGTAGGGTGTAACAGTGTATTATTTTGGGTAGGATGGGGGTGGGTGGTTTCATATGCATGGTTAGGCAGCGATAAGTACATCACAGGAAACCCAAGTTGAAGAACAGGGGGGTAGTGGTGTGCAGGGGTGGACTGGCAACAAAAAGCGGGGGGGTCCCACTTGGTGTATTTTGCCGCCGACCAGCGATCACCAATGAAGTAGAGTATTATCCATTCAAGTAGAGTATTATCCAATGAAGTAGAGTATTATTCATTGAAGTAGAGTATTATCCAATGACGTAGGTATTATCTATTAATCATCTCCTGTGATTGACCTGGAAACATCGAAGGAAGGTTCGACACCCTTTGTATTCAGGCTCTGTAATGCCAGGGTTGGTGAAGAAAAAGCGACCCTCACAAGACAAGCTCAGTGAGAAAACTCCCAAACTTCCCGATGGCCAGTCCGCCCCTGGGTGCAGGATAATGTGACAAATGAGAAGCTAGAACATTATAAAAATTAAGGCAAAAATAAATAATTTAGGCAGCAAATGTCATGTTCTCATAACAATAGAATTTCCTGAATTTATCAGATTTCTGGAGTAATTCTGCCAGCCAAAAAATTTCTAAATATGTAAACAATTTCAGAATTATGTTCAGTGTGTTTTGTATTACATTGTATTTATTGAATTAACATTTTGGATTAATTTACCCTCCTTGATAAGGCATTTAGCAGTGTTTTGTTTTGTGTATCATCTGCAGACAGAGTTACCCACATACAGCAGAGTACAGAAGAACAATATAAACTAAGCAGGACTTGTGTGGAAAGGGTTACATTCCAAACAAACCCATGTACTCATGGGTGCAGCACATACTAAATCACATAAGATGCTGAGGAACAGAGCGGAGCAAGACCTCAGAACTGAGCTGCATTCTGTGTATTCCTATACAGTGTGGGAACAAAGACATGTATTGAAAATAAATCATTTTGTTGTTGGATGTCTGTAAATTATTTTACATATTAAATGTTTGCTTTGGGTAAGCTAGCCATCACAAATGATACGTTTTCCTATTGTATGGACATGACAAATCCAAATGCACAAATTCATTATTTCCAACCCCAGCCTCACTGTAGCTGTTTATTGACAAAAGAGGAGGGTTTAATCCAGGAGTCATGGGCCAGGAATGCACTGAACTGTGCTCATGGCTGCCTATTGTTAAGCTACTATCTGTAAGGAAATTCTGCAAAATATTAGGCTCCTTGTTTTCAGGGCAGACTCATACAGTACATTTAACAACAACATGTTTTTTTCTTTTTTCTTCTTTTTAGGAAAGCGTAGGCTAAAAAGTAAAGCAGTGTTGTGGTTTGTTGGTAAAGTGGAAATTGGCGACAGGCTTGCTGTTGAGGTCAGGTGACGAAGCTGCAGTGAGTGGGGGGGGGGGAGACATGATTAATGTGCTCCCTCCCCTCCTCTGTCCTCCTGTGTAATTGTGATACGTAGGGAGGGGGGACGGAGGGAGGAGGAGGGAGTGTGTGACGGGAGGGAGGAAGGCAGTGAAGAGCAAGGTGGGGCATGCAGGCACGTGCACGCAGACGCGTGCAGTCTGGTAGGACACGGCATCCTCGCCCTAGCGCTCACGCGGCGATCTCTGGCACTGTTGCCTTCATGGCCGAATGCCTTCCTCGCGGGCTCTGCTGACAAGATGCTGTCACTGTGAAGATGCTGAGGGCAGTACAACTGGCCGAGGCCCTGTTCCTACTCTCGTGCTGCCGCTACCTCTGCCTGTGTCATGGTAAGCTCGTTTCATTTGGAATTTGCTCTCTGCTTAATGGATGTATTCTTCACGATTTGAAAATAGAGAGTGATGGCAAATGCAATAGAAAGGAAGTTTAGAAACATACTATTTTAAATAAAAGGAACATTTGTTTCAATGTAGCAGTTACAAAAATGAAACGACACTTAACATATATAAGACTAGTTCTTTTACTAAATCTTCCTTCAAATGTGTTTCCTACCTTGTATAAATTGGTGAAAAAAAATACAGCATAAAATCTGATTTATTGTATTGTTTATTGTGTAGCTTTTGCAAAGGCTGCCTGGTGGAGATGGCTGTCCCAAATGTAATGCAAATCTATCTGTCTTATAATCAATGTTGACTTGATCTGAATTACAAAATCTTTTGCATAACAAGCTGCTCCACAGGGAAGATATTTAATACATATGAGGTGACACCATACACTCAGCAGAGACCCTTGGGTCGAGACAACAGATACCCCAGTGTAATTTGATTGGATCAGGAAGCACCATCTCCTGACATTTTAGCCCAATCAATAGTGGAGATGAATTCTGACAGGCCTGTTTACACTGCATCGCCTCATCTGACACTGTTTCCCAAAACCAGCAGGATTTCTAATGGCAGCAGTAGTCCTGTGTGAAACCTTGTTTTAATTAGACAAGTTTAGTATAAGTTAATTGAGTATAAGTGGATGTGCATAATTAATCACAGTGGTCAATGTGTCGTCTATGTATTATTTACATAAACAGAAGTGATATACTGAAAAAAGTATGGCCTTTGTTATTATTGTGAAACTATATATATGTGTGTGTGTGTGTGTGTGTATCAGAGCCAATACTTTACAAGTCAGATCTGACTGATCATGCAGTTCAAATGAAAAGATCAGCTCACATGCTATACGGTAGTTCATTTTATGCTAAATTGCACCATTTCCAACAGACTGTTATATTTTTTGTACTAACATAAGTTATCTTCCTAAATATCTGTTTTGTTCCATTGAATCCCTTAGCAATAGTAAAGCAGGGATGTTTACATCATATTCATGTTGGTGTAAAACTATGTTGAATGTCTCAGCTTAGCAATTTCAAAACTTCCCCTGAAGTCACGACAGTATTCCTGTCACACATGTGTTTGTTGACTCGACCCCTCTAATACCATGTTTGCTGAATAATAATAAAATTACTAAGCACCAATACACTGCTTATATTTTATAACGAATCAAAGGGCCCTGTCATTTCCTGCCTTTATTCTTTGGGGGGTTCATCACAGCTACAATGGGCTTTGTAAGAAGGATAGTGCAGAATGAATAAATCATTTTTAGCTTTTAGCTCCAGCTAAAAAGAAAAGACGTGAGCGATCCTATAAGCCAGGGGTGGCCAATCTTATCCGCAAAGGGCCGGTGTGTATGCGGGTTTTCGTTGCAACTGCCTAAATAGATTTCTAATTAGAGGACTGAATGGCTGAAGAGTCCTCACACCTGGGTTTGAACAGCTGACCTACAGGTTATCCCAAAAACCTGCATACACACCGGCCCTTTACGGATAAGATTGGCCACCCCTGCTATAAGCAATCACTCAACTCTCAGTGATGCTTAATGGAATTTTGTTCATTTGGAAATTTCATTATCAAATAAGCCCCTCTCTGCTGTAATTGTGTTTATGAGGAATACAATAAATGGTATCAGTAAAAAAAGAAAAGTAGTACTTCATTACAAGAAAGTGAACAAGAACTAGGCAGCAAGAAAAAACCCACCAATAGAGCAAAGAATATGCCATGTTTCAATGCATATCCTACACAAAGGTGAAAGCATAGCATGTCACTCAATTTCCTTATGAAAAAAAACGCATGGTTCATATAAGACTAGCAAGCTTCTTATTTCAATTATATATGACAGTGCATGGTGTTTTTTATATGTTCACTAAAAATATGTGTTTTTTCTTGTATGATTATGGGCACATTCATCCCAAAAACACATTTCACATGTAAAACACTCAAGGTAAAAGCCTATAGAACAAACAGTTTTTGCTTTTACATGAACTTTACATTTTGCCGTATGTGCTAATATATGGCTTTAGTAAGAAACAAACGTTTATCGCTTCTTGTTTCTTATTAAAAATGTATATTGCTTTTATATTATTCTAATGAAAGACATCTATGATCTCTCCATATACATTTGGTTTAATTAGACATGAGAAAATTCACGTTATGCAGTGAATGCAGCAACTGAAAAAGGATGTTTCTTTTCCAAAATGGTCATTCTAGTGATGTCATTCTACAGCCTCTGTCCATGATTCAATAAAAGTGACTGCTCTTCTCTTTTCAAAGACAGCCCTGAATATGATTACTCTAAAAGCCAAGGGATTCGAATCATCGACCTTCTGGGCATAGATTCCTAACTAGTAGAGCCTCACACTGCCCCGTATTTTGTGCTTATGCTATTAACACAAAGATGTAAACATTGCACTTTACTATTATTCTTTCCCATTACTTGTGTCTAGCAACACCCAAGCTGTCCTCTTATGCCAAAATGGAGGACCGGTTACTCAAGCACCTCTTCGGCAATTACCAGAAGTGGGTGAGACCAGTGGAGCACCTGAATGGAACGGTACAGGTCAAATTTGGACTCGCCATATCCCAGCTGGTAGATGTGGTAAGAAACTGTATTTCTCTAGCATTATATTGTGCCAAGATCCAAAGCAGTTTTTAAGTTCTCTAGAATCCTTGTTGAAGTCAGAATCAGACATCGATTTCGTTCACTTGGATAGCTGTTTTTTCATCCAAGTAGTGTTTCTCACTAAGACCATATCGCATTGTAGTTGACCTAGTGCGATTCTCTCCAACTGAAAATCTCGCAAATACAAATGTGATGATATTGGACTTGGGTACTAATATATCAATCATGTTACAACAGATTTGAAGTGTGACATCACATATTGTAGCAGGACTGACTGTGGCTTCTACCTAAATCATGGGTTTCCTTCTAGCACAACACCTGGAGCAAGACTTTATGAAATGTATTAGTCCTATTTAGATAGAAATTCTATTTAGAGTATTAAAAGGATCTTTTTTTCTTCACTGACCTGTAGGATGAGAAGAACCAGCTGATGACAACAAATGTGTGGATGAAACAGGTTTGTGCTCCTTGGAGAACATCACATTAAATATCAGCTTTTAATGTGACGATTCCTATGTGTATAAATATCGTCTATGTGTTTTTTAACGATGCATAAGATTATTTGTTCTCAGACATTACCAATGGTTAACCTTCCTAACGTCACCCATCCTCACTTTTTAAATTGAATATATATGCTGATTATTCATTAATTTAAAAGATTCACAAATTATCGGCTTGTCTCAAGTTACTATGAAGGCTATAAAAGAAATCTGTCTCAAAAATGGCCTTACAACGGCCCTCTGAGTCTCTCCTCATTGAAAGGTCCTTATGAAATGAAATTGCAGGGGAAAGTGCATGTCTGCTGCGGGCAGGAATGAAAGACTGCTGGCTCAGAGAGATTTGTATTTATAGGAATGGGTTGATATGAAGCTACGGTGGAATCCGGATGATTTCTTGGGAATAACATCAATCCGTGTCCCTTCAGATTCCATCTGGGTTCCAGACATTGTCCTGTATGACAAGTATGTGACATGATGCTTCTTCCTACAGTGATAGGCTAAAAAATCCCCCATGATCCTGTACAGAATAAATGGTGGAAGATGATTAGATTAATGGACAGTCTAAAAGTCTGAAATGTTAATTATATTGACCTATATTTATGAATTAAGAGGAAGCTCATTTTGCATTTCATAAAATTTTTCTCTTATTATTCACTGGCACAGTGCGGATGGTCATTTTGAGGGGTCTATGACAAAGAGTGTGATCAAGTACGACGGTACCGTCTTGTGGAAGCCCCCTGCTAATTACAAGTCAGCCTGCACTATAGATGTCACTTTCTTCCCTTTTGACCGGCAGAATTGTTCTATGAAGTTCGGCTCTTGGACATACGATGGCTCACAGGTAAACCTCAAAAATGCAGTTCTGCAGTTCAGTTGCAGTTCTGTGTGATCTTGCAGCTCTGGAACGATGGTGATTCATAACCTATTTCATACTTCTTCTGCAGGTGGATATTCTTCTCGAGGACTTCCACGTGGACAAACATGACTATTTTGACAATGGCGAGTGGGAGATCGTAACAGCCACTGGCATTCGCAGTATAAGGACGGATGGATCCTGCTTCTATCCCTTTATTACTTACTCTTTCATCATCCGAAGATTACCACTCTTCTATACACTGTTCCTCATCATACCATGCATAGGCCTCTCCTTTCTCACTATCCTAGTTTTCTACTTGCCCTCCAACAGTGGCGAAAAGATCTCCCTCTGCACCTCAGTGCTGGTGTCACTCACTGTCTTCCTGCTGGTAATTGAAGAGATCATCCCATCATCCTCCAAGGTCATCCCCCTTATCGGGGAGTATCTGGTGTTTACCATGATCTTTGTTACGCTTTCCATTGTCATCACCGTCTTTGTCATAAACATCCACCACCGCTCATCCTCAGCACACCACAACATGGCACCCTGGGTGCGCCACATATTTCTGCACCAGCTGCCCAAGCTGCTCTGCATGCGCAGCCATGCAGACCGCTACACAACCCCTGGAGGCACAAAGGGGGGTGCAGGTAAAGTTGGGGCCAGGATCACCAGGTGCAAGACAATACCTCTCCTCTCCTCCAAGGATGGACTGCAAGCAGCTCTGGAGTCCATCCGCTACATCACCTTGCATGTGGCTAGAGAGGATGAGGTCAGAGAGGTGAGAGAATGACATCATTCCAAACACTCCTCTTAAGACAAAAATATATAGAAAAAAATGGTTTTGTCCATGTACTTGTCTCACAAGTGCCTCTCTATTTGTAATGTCTGTTTATCACTTTGTTAGATTTGTATAATGTTAAATTTAATATACTGGGTCTCTGACATTAACTAACACAGAAGTCCAACATATTAAATGCAATAAAGCATTATTGCATTTAATATCCAGAGACATATTTTGTATTGTTAACACCCTTATCAGAAACTTTAATAATAAAAAAATTAGCATCCAGCACAAACCTAAAACCTAAAAACATGAAAACTCGCACTTGCTTTATTGAGTTAGTTACTAAAAAAAAGAATATCTCATCTCTTTAGTATAGCATTATACATGGACATATCTGTGGTAGATACCTAATCAGTCTTTTTTTGCAGGTAGTACAGAACTGGAAATTTGTGGCCCAGGTCCTCGACCGAGTTTTCCTGTGGACATTCCTCTTGGTTTCAGTGCTGGGTTCTGCCTTGCTCTTCATCCCCGTTGTATACAACTGGGCCAACATTGTTGTCCCCAACTATGCTGGACAGAAGGGCTGAATTGTTTGGAAACAAACTATAAAACAAACAATTTCTGCAAAACATCAGTTTTGCATTTTAAGAGTATTTTTCTTAGTCACATTTTCTAATATAATCATCCATCTATAGTTTGTATGTGTTATAACATATGTTAATATACAAATATAAATAAAATCAAATTTATAAAATGTTCCCAATTTAAAATTTCGATTTATATAGTCTGGTGTTTCAACTTATATAGTCATGTTCCCATTCATCACAATAAAATAAACATACCATACAAAAGCTATTGTTTTCTGCTCAATATGCGGTACATTGTACTGTCATCTATCCCATCTCAAAGTACAGAACGTCGCTACAAAAATAAGGACTTAGAATTAACAAAGAAATCTCTGGCAGAAGATAAATTAGGCCACATGCAAGAGCAGTTTATTTCTGTACAGCTAGTTTGTACCCTGATACACTGACCTTTTTGGATGAATTATTGGACCAAATGACAGCATTTTAATCTGTCCAGTTTTTTGAGTGACAAATTCGCCTGTAGGGGGAGACAATGTCATTACTAAGTAATGCCACAGTGTAAAGAGCAGTGGTTTCCTGCAATGGCTTTGTGTTTTAAAAAACATTGAAGATCTGGACTGAAATGTGCCCTATAACAGAGGGTAGAATCTGTTCTACTGATTCTTGTATTCTTGTTATATCCGTTCCATAATTATCCATAATTATTAATGATGATTATTATTATTATTATTATAGTATTATTATAATTAGAGAACTTATTCGTATGTAAAGAACTTTCCACTATTTCCCATATTTTACATGTATTTTATGCAAATAATAAAATGATCCGGAGTAAGTTAAAAGTACATAACAGTAACATATTGAAAAGTTGAATTTTGTGTCATAAACATACAATGGTTTACATGTTAAATGGAAAATATCTCGTGCCAGGATGTTACTGAAAAAGTGGTTTCCTCCAACTTCGTAAGTCACTTCCTGTGTCAGTGTTTATAAGCTGAAAGTGCTGTAGCTTTACTCTGCATATTATATAATATAAGCAAAGGCATGAACACATGGAAAATGAGAGCAATTTTACTCTACTACCTGCTGATAAGTATGATTTTATCCTGTGTCTTTTTTTTCTTTATAATTTTATATAAAGTTGGCTTGAACAATAACAACATACAATGCATATGAAAAAGTCTACATCCCCTAATTTAAATTGCGTTTTTTTTTTTGTGATGTAAAGCCAGAAATCATGTCGATCATATTTTCCCTGCATAATATGATGCTGCAACGAATAAAATTCAGAAAAAAAAATTCAATGACTTTCAATAAGGGGGTGTACATTTGTTATATGCACTTCATATCGTTCGCACAGTAAAAATTCTTCCAACGCTAACAAAATTAATTAAATTTACCCATGTCTTAATTCAACCACTCAATTATCCATGGCTGGTTAATTAATTTTACGTTTTCTCTGCAGCATGTGCCCAGGGAGCTGTCATCACTCAGAAACCTCAAGATGTTCTGACAAATGATGGGAAACCTACCACTATAGTTTTATGCTCCCACAATGACAACACACTGCACTATATGTACTGGTATAGACAAATACCAGGGAAAGGGATTGAATTAATTGCTAGCATTCTGACCGATAGGGATCCAGAATATGAGAACAATTTCAAAAACAAGACAGATAAATATGAAATAAAAAAAGCTGAGACACTGTCAGGGTCTTTTATGATTAAATCCACGGATACCTCAGACAGTGCTCTATACTTCTGCTCAGCTTCTAAAGCACAGTGAGAGAGCCCACACATTCTCTTAGACAAAAAGTCATGTAAAGACCATTTCTGTCCCTAGAGGGAGACATTCCACTGTGAAGCAACTCAAACCGCCAGTGCTCATGGTAATTTTTTTTTAACCACACACTCTGTAAGAATTCAGATGAAATGATAAGGCAGTGACGTCTATCTAGTTACATCAGGTGTATGAGAAACTGCTCTCCACTTCAGCTAATTTTCTGATATTAAAGAGGAGGCAACCTGTGTCTGTGTTTCTCTAGGCTGAACATACAGTACATTAGAACACCTCAGTTTTTCATTTTTTATGGAAAAGTATGCAGAGTTAATGTTTCAATGTTCAGTGAAATCAAAGCATGGAACAAACAGATTCTTCAAAGTAGCCACATTTAGCTGATATAACAGCCAGACACACATGTGGCATTCTTTCTACAAAGGAAATCAAATATTTGTCAAAATGTTCTTCCCAGCTCTGTTACAGAAGCCTCCATAAATGTATGGAGCACTTGTAGGTTGCTTTGCTATCACCCTCCTGTCCAGTTCATCTCAAAGCAGCTCAATGGGGTTTAAGTCTGGAGACTGCACTGGACATTCCATGTTTTTAAGAGTAGCACTTGTTCTTTTCTTTTTTTATGCAGTTCTGACATAGGCCAGAAGTATGTTTTGGGTCATTATCTTGCTGTATGATGATCCACTGACCAAGTAGACGTAGAAATGCAAAGTGATGTAGGATGGAATGTCAGTCCATCTCAGGGCATATTAAGTAAGTATGAACCCTTTTGGTTCAGAATGCCAGTCACTCTATGAAAGCCACCAACTCTGCTTCCAGACCATCACACTTGTTTGACAGTAGGTGGTACACACTGAGGAACCATCCTTTCGCCTAGTCGACAGCATACAAACACCCAGTGTGATGAACCAGACTTCAAATTTTGATTCATTCATCCGTAAGACTTTCTTTCAGTCTTCTATAGTCCATTTAGTGGTTCATGGACCAGGCAAGCCTCTTTTTCTTATTTTGCCATTTCAGCTATGACCTTCCTACTGCTACTCAACCTGTCGAACCTATAGCAGTCTTCTTCTCACAGTAAAAAGTGAGACTTGGTTACTTTGACCCCGTTAAGCTGTCCTTGAAGCTATTGTCTTATGAGGCACCTATCATGCAAGCTGGTGACTCTCAGAAACTTGTCTTCTGGTTTGTGTTCTGACTTTGGGTCTTCCAGGTCTATTCCTATCACGATTTTCTCCAGTTTCCAATTGCCAGCTGTAAGATGTAAATCTTACAGAGCATGATGCTCTTAAACCAATTAATAAAGTTTACTTCAGTATCAGAAATCACCTGCTGCAGAGGAATATCTGAGTACACATGGAAAATATATACCACCTTCTTTAGCTGCCCTGCATTCACTCCATGTTACAGATGGATACACAGGGGGTCTCTGCGGAGACCCGGGGTAGTAAAGTTTAAATTTTTGATTGCAGTTATTTTCTGAAGTTATAGACATTATTGGTCAGATTGTTGTTTTCAGTGCCTGTTTATCTACCAGAATTATTTATAGTAATAAAAATAAAAGCTATAAAACCTATGAGCATAAGGAGCCTTTTATGATGACTCACAATTTTCACCAAAACATAGACGCCCAAGTCCACTGCAGTTCACTGCAGTGTGGTTGACATGTATGACTTCCAGACACTACTGCACAATACATAGTGAGACAGTGAAACAGTGTATATTTCAGTGCTATCAGTTACTAGTCCTACAATGTTGTCCTGTACATTGTAATAATAAATAATTTGTTTGTAAGCATGAATCTGCGATTAGATTTAATAACGAGTTAGAAAGTTATAAAAAAAACTCATCTGAGACTGACGATTCTGAGTCTTTTATGATTAAAACCACAAAAACATCAGAAAGATGAGAGACACCAGCCTCTACCTTGGTCAAAAGATCACTAGAGGGAGACACTTCACACAGATACAATAAGAACACCCTCATTTTAAATGTGGTCTGAAGAAGCACATATCTCAGCACGAGGCAGCTCTACTCTCATACTCCTAACTAGTTCCAGAACATGCAGAAATTCTCAGATGTTAAAAATGGAGAAAGTCTACCGTTTGCCTACAGTCATCATAATGATACTGTTTCATACAGGTGAAAGAGGATGGTTTCACAGATTATTTTTAAGCTTTGCCTAAAGTATGTCACTATTTCCCAGCTTTTGTGTGCTTGACCATTTCGTTCTCTCTTTTTCAGGGTTCACTGGTGCAGTAAATGTTCTCCAATCTTCACCTTCTCTCACTGGAAACTTTAGTCAGGCCTTTGAGATCACATGTAAACACAATGGCAACAACTACCAATTTATGTACTGGTACCAGCAAATTGAAGGACAGACAGCACTGGAGCTACTTGGATTTCTTCAGATTAATAATGTCAACCAAGATAAATGTACGAGGGAAAATTTAACTTGTCAGGGAACGCACAAGAGAAGGCAACCTTAAAAATCTCCAGTTCTGTGACACAGAAAAGTGGCACATATTTCTGTGCTGTCAGTTATCACGTTGGTGGAGGGCATGCTTTACACTTGCAGAAAACCCAAAAATACACTTCTGTCAGCACCTGCACCCTCATGCTACCAAACATGTTTGTTTTGTTTCATCACTGTGTACCCAAAAGTGTGCAGCAGACAGGAATTACGTAAAGATCCATAAAAATGCGGGAATATCAGTGCTACCTCCAAAACAAGAAGAGCAAATGAAAAGTGACATTTTCATTGCATTAACACAAATAATTACTTTTTGTATTTGATGCTTAAAATGGGAAAGGTGTCCTAGAAGTTATATTGTGATATAAAATATACTATAAACAAGCTTCTATAGGGGGGCAGTATGTGGCTGTTCAAGAGCCCAGCTTCACCAGAATGGTCACATCTCTGGGCCCTTATGCAAGACCCTTAACTCCCAGCTCCATGGGTACCACTGCAGGTGGCTGCCCTTCACTGCCAAGCTTGCTCTAACCTACATATGTGTCTGTGTGTGATGGAGAGCAAGACGGGGTAGGCAAAAAAAGAATGTCCCCACAGGGATCAATAAAGTACGTGTCATTATTATTAAAAACCCAACACTCTCTCAGGCTCCTTCAGAATAACCACAATAACAGCAGAGGATGCAGCTGTCAATCAAGTGGTTACTCTCTTTACATTTTACCTTCAATTCTTCGACACATCCTGGTCTTTTCCAATATAACAGGTGTTCTCAAAATATGACAAAAGTACTGTAGGTTAACTTCACTCTAGTCTTTGGTGCTTCAAGAGAAGGTTCAGGTTTTATTTGATGAAGAATCTAGCTGGCTGTTTTCCTTTGCATTCTAAAGGATTCTTAATAGTCTCCAAAACCAAATTCAAAGTCAGCAATACTCCTCTCATCCTGCTTCTTCCTATTATCTGTTCAGTATAAATGGTAAATTGGCAGAATAATATACATGGTCTAACTCCAGACTCTAACCAGTTAGATCAATCATGACCTTGGCTTCTTGTTTAGTATAGAGCTTCTTAATAGGAGGTGGCAATATCAGTGGTAATTAATGTAACTATAGTATATAACCGGTATGCGCCACACGATCAGAATCAGAATCTTTATTTCCACATGACCAAGGCTGAGGGAAATGTACGTTGGCACAGCTTGCTACTGTCAGAGACAACTAAAGCATAAGCAGACAGTTTATAAATATAAGGCACAACAAATAAATCAGACGTGTAAAACACAAAGCAGGTGATAAATATAGGTAAGAAGTATACTATTTACCCATTTATATTTAACCATTTTGAGTATTCTGTAAATATTGCTACGTATTACATATCTGGTCTTGATTTTTGTTTGCACCACTTGGGTAGTGGTTGTACGGTCGTGTACAAAAACAAGGAACGAATGAATGAGCGAATTAATAAACAAAGGTGGTTTTCTGTGATATTTCAGTGATAAAGACCCAACAAGCAGCATTTCTCTAAAACATCTTAGCTGAAACAGAACAATCAAGATGGGGTCTTCTTAGCTCTTACTTGTGTTCCGCCATCTGTGTTTCATAATTTCAATGTCAAATGAAAAACACGTTCTACAAAAACCCATGATTTCAGGACCTTGAAAAACGCAGACCCTACGATACAAAATACATATAAAAAGTTCCAAACCAAGAGGTTTGGAACAGAGCCTTGATTATGATGTTGTGAAGGCTACTGTCTTGAGGGCTTATGAATTAGTGCCCGAACCTTACCGGCAAAACTTCCGGAAACTTTGTAAATCCGCCCAGCAAACTCACATGGAATTCGCTCTGGAGAAGCCCCTCCTCTTTGATAAATGGTGTACCGCTAGTGGTGTGACTGACTTTGATCAGCTTAAAGAGCTGCTTTTGTTAGAGGAGTTTAAAAACTGTGTACCTGATCATGTTGTTATATATGTCAATGAACAGAAGGTTACGTCTCTTGCGGAAGCCGCTACCCTCGCCGATGAATTTGTGTTAACCCATCGAACCGTGTTTGTCCCTACTCCTTTGCCTCGTAAGCTCCATCCCAGATCGGTGCCGCCTCCTGAGAAGGCTGCTACGACAACCCCACCGGTAGAAACAAGGGAATGTTTCTATTGTCATGAAGTTGGTCATCTCATTTCTGTTTGCCCTGCGTTTCGGCGCAAGAATGCTCGTTTGGCTGTTAAGAAGGTACATGTTGCCGATTGTGTTATTGATGTCTCACTGCCAACCAACTCCGTCGAACCCGCCTTCCAACCATTTGTGTTTACTGGTTTTGTTTCGCTCGATGATTCTGATGTAAAGTGCCCCGTAACCATTTTGCGTGACATTTTGCTGCTCAGTCCTTTATACTTGACAATATATTACCTTTTAACGACTCGACCTATTCTGGTTACGATGTTCTTGTACAGGGTATTGAGTTGGGAACTGTGAGAGTGCCTCTTCACCAGGTTTATTTGAAAACAGACGATTTCACCGGTTTTGTTAAAGTGGCTATTCGCCCTCGTCTCTCGGTTTCGGGAGTAACTTTCATTTTGGGTAATGACATCGTGGGAGGGAAGGTAGTTCCATTACCGGAGGTAGCGTCAGAACCAAGGTACTGTTCTGACAATTTAGATTGTGACTACCCTGCTGTATTTCCCACCTGTGTTCTCACTCGGTCTCAGGCTCGAGAATTAGCAGATATTGACCAGGCTGACACCTTCATGGCTGATCGGGAGGTCTCCCTTTTGCCCCCGTGCTCTAGTCCAGCGCCTGAGCTAGAAGAACCTGTTCTACACCAAGCCACTGATAGCATGTGTACGCGGGGAGAGTTAATCTCCGCTCAGGGAGCTGACCCATCCCTGAAGGAGTGCTTTGATTCGGTCGTAGAGAAGGCAGACTTAGCAGACCATCCAGTGGCATACTTTGTCGATCAGGAAGTGGACACCTCCTCAATCTCCCAAGGAATGGGCTACGGTGATTCAGGTTGTTGTTCCGTGTTCCCATAGAAACCAAGTATTAACCTTAGCTCACGACCACCCGTGTTCGGGCCACTTAGGGGTTAGGAAGACGTTCGCTCGCATACTGAAATGTTTTTATTGGCCAGGGATAAATTCGGATGTAAAGAGGTATTGTCGTTCGTGCCACACTTGCCAGTTAATTGGGAAGCCCAATCAAATGATTCCCCCCGCTCCCCTGCGCCCAGTCCCAGCGATTGGGGAACCGTTTGAACACGTCTTTATTGATTGTGTAGGTCCATTACCTAAAACTTGTTCTGGAAATAGTTACCTCTTTACGTTAATGTGCGCTACTACCCGCTACCCTGAAGCGATACCTATGCGGAGTTTACCACATTTGGTTTACTGAGGTATATACAGTCCGACCAAGGGTCGAACTTCACTTCCCGGTTATTTTCGCAAGTGTTACATGAGTTGAATATTCGACATCAGGTCTCCAGTGCTTATCACCCGGAGTCCCAGGGTACCCTTGAGCATTTTCATCAGTCATTTAAGACGATGCTGTGAACCTACTGTTTAGAGGCGGGAAAAGATTGGGATGAAGGAGTGCCTTTGCTTTTTTTCGCAATTCGGGATACTGTGCAGGAATCCACTGGGTTCAGCCCAGCTGAACTTGTTTTTGGGAATACGGTGCGTGGCCCTTTAAAGATACTGCAGGAGCAGTGGTTGTCCCCAAGTCCACCTCCTCAGACCAGGAATGTGTTGAGCTTTGTTAGCTCTCTGCGTGAGCGCCTTGGTGCAGCCAGGGACTTGGCCAAGCTATGGCTGGACAATAATTCGATATCAATATATATCGCGATAGAATTTTTTTCGATAACGGTGATACGATTTTTAAACACATTTCCGATATTTCGATATACATTTGAATATTATATATATTCACCGGCTTTTAAAAATGTATCACAAGTGCTAAACAGCGCGTATTCAAATCGCATTCGCATGGTAATTTGCTGAACAACGCAGCTGTGAAACGTGATCCAGGTAAAACTTTTTTAGACAGCATAAATAATATTGAAGCATTTGTTTTCAAGCAGACTGTTAAAAGCAAAAGCAACAAAGCATTTTAGACTTTGTAAAGAAACCATAGTAACCACGTGTATGATACTTTTCAGAGCTGTGTCAGAGCGAAATGACTCCTGAATTTAATTTTGACACTGGTTAGCTTTTTGTAAAAACGAACTACAGTACACCCCGCAGGTTTTTTGTGATTTTGTGAGCGATCTTTTTGTTTTCAATGTTGGAGAATATAATTAAAGGTTTGTATCAAGAAACGATGGTGGTTTTTATTGTATACTGGTAAATCTCTGCTGTTAGTTGGTGGTATGCCTTTTGTTAGCCAACATGTATGTCGGGGCCGGCTCTACGCTGGGGCAACGCCCCCTTATGCAAACGTCCTGCCCCCTTAAATCAAACTTTTAGAAGTTGAGGAAGAAAATAATAATTACCCACAAACTGAATATGGACAAGATTTACTACAGTAGCTGAAAAATCCACTGAAAAAGGCACAAACGAGATGATAAGTTTCACTTCTTGTTCGCTCTTTCCCTCCGCGTTCTGTTTGTGCGCGGGCTCACGCAGCACTCGGCAGATCCCCCACTCACCCTCCCCCCAGCTAAACATCCAATCACTGTTAGTATGCAAATGAGCCAGTTTCTCAGTAGGCAGGGCAGGGCGAAATGAGCTGCGTGATCGCGGAAGGTTTAGAGGAAACAGCAATCTCTCTCGTCAAAATCATAGCGACTAGTGAGATCATGGTTCGAATTATTTTTGTCTATTTGGGGGGGTCTTGATCGGGGGGTACTGTACCCCCCAGTACCCCCCGATCAAGACCCCCCCCCAAATAGACAAAAATAGCAGTTTGGGGGGGGGGGGGTATTAACATTTTTCTTGTTGTTTTTTTTTTTTTTTTTTTAAAGAAAGATAACCTCACCTTGTAGGAAAATTTTATGTAAAACGATTTTAGACACCCCTAGTGTGGATCGTACCATTTGAACCACCTTGGCGCTAGAAGCAGCTTAGCCAGTCGGTTACGTCATTCATTCTCATTGAGCGACTTGTTCGTTGTGATTTCAAGATTCTTTATTCGTCACATACATAGTTATAACAAGTACAACATGTAGTGAAATGAACCCTGACCGATCCTATTTTTCAGTTTTATATTTCAAGACTCGGTGAATTGATTTTTTCTTTTTCATAACTTAGCCTACCCTTTTTAGTTTTGGTAATATTGGCAATAGTGAAAAGTGTTTTGTTGGGTTCAAATATGTTTGATATAGGCCATCCAATTAAGGTAAATGTCATGTTTTTACTTGTTTTAATCTGATGAGGAATATTTTATTTTATTTTTTGTTGTTTTACTTTTCAGTTTTCCCCCTGAG
This sequence comes from Paramormyrops kingsleyae, assembly GCF_048594095.1. Classification (NCBI taxonomy): domain Eukaryota; kingdom Metazoa; phylum Chordata; class Actinopteri; order Osteoglossiformes; family Mormyridae; genus Paramormyrops; species Paramormyrops kingsleyae. The sequence continues at coordinate 1,894,156 of NC_132807.1, read as the reverse complement.
GGATTGCCACCTTATGTGGTCAGGGGGTTTGCGTGCCTCAGTGACCCTAAGAGCTACACCAGCAGAAGCTTAGCCTTCAGGTGGGACACCCAAGTTGGACAGGTCTTAGGGTAGAGGCCTGACAAAGTGCAATCCAATTACATGACAAAAACTGTTATCCAGAGCACCACCCCACCCCTTTACCGCCTTTGTCGCCACCATGTGCCCCCTTCACATTTATGTCTGCCCCCTCATATATGCATGTCTAGAACCGGCCCCGATGTATGTACATATTTATAGCATGCCGATCGCGTCAAACAAATCGCGGCAATGCCAAAAACCCGTGCATGTACATTCTCAGTTATTAACGCACATAAATACATTTCAAGCACATGCTAATATATTGCTGCCATATTGGTTTTCGGTTATCTCGATCATCGGTTATCTCGACGCTTTTTGGCAACCCCCTAGGCCGGCGACATAACCGGGTTCGACTGTATATGAATAATCAACCTGTTCTAGTTTAAATGGAAATTTTATTGTTAATAAGCTGAGTCTGAGAGTTTTATTTATTTGATAGTTTATTTCACATTTCTTGTTTGTAAAGGCTAAATACAAATAAAAAGTAAACCTTTTTTTTTTTGTACTGTTTTTATTTAACCCTCTTGCTGTGTTCCAGTCAAACTTGACCGTTTTAAAAGTTTTATCTCAGAAAAATGTTGTTAACTTGATCAGACTGACCTATGATTCCATGACTTTGTCCATGAAGAGGATTTCTACACACAAAATAAATTGTATTGTTTTACATAAATTGTTTTGTGTTTTATTCAACTTTTATATACTCTTAGTGTACCGGTCAGAAACGGGCAGAATGGGGGAGACAACAGTAAAAAAAACTCTTTCCCACGGGAACAACACCTGTGTTAGCAGTTCTCGCAGGAAGTTGCAACAGTGTTTCAATAACATTGAACTTTTCCCGTAGATTTGGTATATAATGCTTTTTTGAGGCCTTGCTCACAGTTCGTTGTGTGGCAGCACCATGGCAGGTCGATATACCGTAAGTGAGGCTCTTGATTACATATTTGATTACCACACTGGTGAGGAGGAGAGAGGCCAGGAAACTGACAGTGAGGATGGATTAGAGGAGGTAGTGTCAGAAGCTGAAGACGACACGGAATATAACCCAGACCAAGAAATAACAGATGAGGAGGAATCCAGTGATGAAGAGCATGGTCATGCTGAGGCTGCTGCCACATTGAAGTCAAAGAATGGGAACTTATCCTGGTCTTCATCCCCACCTGAGAATCAAGGTAGGCTTTCAGCTGAAAATGTCATCAGGATGGCCCCAGGACCTACAAGATATGCCATATCCCGAATTGATGACATCCAATCCTGCTTTGAATTGTTCCTGACTGAGTCCATCGTAACCATAGTGATAAACATGACCAACTTGGAGGGAAAACGGATTTTCAAAGACAATTGGAAGGAGGTAAACCAGACAGACATCAAGGCATACATGGGTATTTTGATTTTAACTGGTGTGTACAGATCCAGAAATGAATCTACCAGCAGTTTATGGGATGCAGAGTCTGGTCGGGCAATTTTTCTGGCCACCATGTCACTCCAGAAATTTCACATGTTGTCACGGGTGATTCGCTTTGACAACCGTGATACAAGACCATGCCGTCGTCAACAAGACAAACTGGCAGCGATCAGAGAGGTTTGGGACAAGTGGGTGGAGCGCCTGCCACTCATCTATAACCCAAGTCCAAATGTCACGGTGGATGAGCGTCTGGTTGCTTTTAGGGGACGCTGCCCTTTTAAACAGTATATGCCAAGCAAGCCGTCTAAATATGGCATAAAGATATGGGCAGCATGTGATGCCAGGACAAGTTATGCCTGGAACATGCAGGTTTATACTGGGAAACCTCCGGGTGGTGTTCCTGAAAAGAACCAAGGGAAGCGTGTGGTCCTGGAGATGACTGCAGGTCTCAAGGGACACAACATAACATGTGATAATTTCTTCACCTCCTATGCTCTTGGTCAGGAGCTGCTCCAAAAAAAATTGACCATGTTGGGAACGATCAGAAGAAACAAGCCTGAGCTGCCTCCCGCCTTACTTGCTACCCAGGACAGGGATCGTTTTTCTTCCAGATTTGCCTTCACCGACACTCACACTCTTGTGTCCTACTGTCCAAAGAAAAGGAAAAATGTGCTCCTGATGACAACTCTGCACAGGGATGCAGCTGTGAGCACTAGGGAGGACAAGAAACCCAATGCCATCCTGGATTACAACAGGAACAAAGGCGGAGTGGATAACCTTGATAAGGTATGTTGATTTTTATTTATCATGTACTTCATCTCTATCATCAGATTGTTTGCACTGCACTATAAAAGTAAGACTTGGTTTTGGTGGAGTACACATTAAATCTATGAACAACACTGAGTCAGTTCTATCCATTTGAAGATGCAAACATGTTGTAGATGTGATCCGTTAAAACGATGCCTTGATGCATCACACAAAACATGAGAGATTATTTGTATGTACTCAAGATTTTATCTACTTTTCACACTTTTGCAGGTTACTGGCACATACTCTTGTCAGAGGAAGACAGCACGATGGCCCATGGTGTTATTTTTCAACATCTTAGATGTGTCAGCTTATAATGCATTTGTGGTGTGGATGGAGGTGAATCCAGGATGGAAGCAGGGAAAATTTTTCAAGAGGAGGCTATTCCTGGAGGAGTTGGGGAAAGCCATGCTGGCACCCCACATTCAACAACGCCAACACCTTCCCCGAACACCAGCCTCTGCAGCATTGGTGACAGAGATACAAGGCCGAGAAGCAAGTTCACTTGCTGCAAGAAAGAGAGGTGACAAGAGGAAGAGGTGCAGTCTATGTGCACCAAGAGATGTAAAAACAAGCATTGTATGCCTTAAATGCAATGCATATATTTGCAAGAGACATGCAACAACCTGCACATATTGTCCCACATGTGCATGAGAAAAAACACCAGTGAAATTTGAGTTAACTCACTCCACCAAGTTTAGAAGCCTGGTTTTGTTATCAGTTTTCAGTTTTTTTCTGTTATCAGGCAAAAACACATCTGATAGAATTATGAACATTGTAATGTTATTGTTCTTGATATTTGTTCTTTAACATATTAAGACATTGATCTTGGAATATTGTCAAGTGTAGTTTTGGGATAATTTCCTTTGTACGCAAATAAAATATTCCCGGTCATATTTGACCAGGAACACAACAGGTGGTATTTTATGTGACTGTTTAAAAATTAAAAATGGTTTCATAACAAATGTCCTTGGTAATTTTGACCAAAGTAGTCTGTGATAAACAGTATGCTATGTTTTATCTGATTATGTCTTGTAGTCAAAATAATCCAGAAATTATGTTTTTTAGAACTCAAATTCAAAATATATAAGGTCAGATCAATGAGCCATAAAGGCCAAAAATTACAAATAGAAGTTCAAAACATGTCATGTGTCATATCCCGCTCCGTACGATCCCGATGTGTGCCACGCCCCCCTCATTACCTCGTGTTCAGCCCTGATGGTTCTCACCTGTTGCCTGTTTCGTTTACCTAGTCCTGTGTATATTAGTCCGCGTCTCCCCATGTCTGCCAGATCCGGCATTGTATTGTCATGTACTGTGCTTCGTCTGTCCGTCAGCCTCAGAATAAACCCCGTTTGCCCGTCAGTCCTGGCTTGTTCTCGTTTGCTTCCCGGCTCGCCGGTCCCCGAACGTGACAGAATGCCGGATCTCTGTAGCAACACGACGCGGGAGACCGAGCACCACCGGCTCGGTCTCCTGCAAGACTTCGTGTATTGGCGCTCCCAACCGCAAGTACTGGAGGATCCTGTAGCCCTGGAGCTGGCCACCCGGGGCGCGGACCTCCTCACAGAAGAGCGCCCGCCTGGACAGCAGTACCCGCTCGAGCGGGCACGCAAACTCATGCGCCGTCTGAGTGAGCGGCTCACGCGGCGGAGAGACGAACGCGTCGCCCGGAGCCTGGACGACGTGTTCGCGGTGGCTCCGCTTTCTGCTACAAGCGGCAAGAAGCGGCGGAAATACAGAGACAGAGTGCAGCAGGAGGAGGCTCCGTCTCTCTTCCTGGGGGCTTGCACTCTGCTCCCCGCCTGGGAGTTAGCCAGGGAGCATGAGGGCTCACAGCTGCCCTGGGATGACTTCGCCGCTACCCGCCTGCTCGGCGTCCCGGGTGAGCTGCCGCCACCGCGGGAGGCGTATCCGTACCGGCCGGAACGCCTGCACGGCAAAGGGATCAGCCCGGTGAGAGACGCCATTCCCCGGGTCTCTAGAGCCGGTCTGCCCGCGGCTGCGCTGCCGGCTGCAGCTGCCGCCGCTCTGCCCGCGGCACCGCCTGTCCTGCCTGTCCTGCCTGACCCGCCTGTCTCGCCTGTCCTGCCGGACCCGCCTGTCCCATCTGACCCGCCTGTCCTGCCTGCGTTGCCTGCAGTCCCGGTGGCTGGCCGCGTGCTGGTGGCGCCCGCCGAGGCGCCCCCTGCTGGCCGCGTGCTGGCGGCGCCCACCGAGGCGCCCCCTGCTGGCCGCGGGGTGGCGACGCCCGCCAAGATGCCCCCTGCTGACCACGGGATGGCGGCGCCCGTCCTGCCGGCATTGGAACTGCCTGTCTCGCCTGTCTTGCCGGCACCTGAACTGCCTGTCCAGCCGGCACCTGAACTGCCCGTCTTGCCTGTCCTGCCGGCGCCTACACTGCCTGAGGCGGCCGCGGTTGCGCCCCCTGTTGGCCACGTGCTGGCGGCGCCCGCCGAGGCGCCCCCTGTTGGCCGCGTGCTGGTGGCGCCCGCCGAGGCGCCTGCAGTGGCCCCTGCTCTGCCTGCAGCGCCCCCTGCTGGTCGCGTGCTGGCGGCGCCCGCCGAGGCGCCCCCTGCTGACCGTACGCCCGCTGCGGCACTTCCTGCTGGTCGCGTGCTGGTGGCGCCCGCTGAGGCGCCCCCTGCTGACCGTATGCCCGAGGAGCCTACAGCGGTCCCTGCTCTGCCTGCAGCACCCCCTGCGGGTCACGTACCTGACTTGCCCGTCTCGCCTGTCCTGTCCGGCCAGCCCTGCTCGCCTGTCCAGCCGGCCCAGCCCTGCTCGCCTGTCCAGCCGGCTCCGCCCGCGGCCCCGCCTGAGGCCGCCGCTCCGGCTGCCCCGCCGGAGGCCGCCGCTCCGGCTGCCCCGCCGGAGGCCGCCGCTCCGGCTGCCCCGCCTGAGGCCGCCGCTCCCGCGGCCCCGCCTGAGGCCGCCGCTCCGGCTGCCCCGCCTGAGGCCGCCGCTCCGGCTGCCCCGCCTGCGGCCACGCCAGCGGCTCTGACTGTCCCGCCTGCGGCCACGCCCGCGGCTCTGACTGCCCTGCCTGTCGCCTCTGTGAAGGCCTTGACTCCCTCACCCTTACCCCGGCAAAGCCGACGCCCCTTAGGACCCCGCCTGTCAGTGTCCCGAAAGGGACGGGGCCATAGGCGTGGGGCCCGGTTCCCGCCCGCCCTGCCCCCTGGCTCGCCCTCGCTCGCCTTGGCTGGGGCTCCGGGGCCGCCTGCGGGTCCTCCGGCTCGGGGTCGGCGGTCGCCGTCGGGTCCTCCCCTGGATCCTCGGTGCCGGTCCTCGGTCCCTCCTCCGGCTCCATGTCGGTCGCCTCCGGGCCCCCCTGCTCCGGCTGTGCGTCGGACGGCGCCTTCGCCGGCTCCGGCTGCGCCTCCGCCTGCCGCGGCTTCCCCCTCCTGCCCGCCTGCACTGGTGTTCCCTCCTGCTCCCTCCGTGTCCCCTCTGTCACTCCCTCGTCCCGTTCCCTTGGCCCCTGGGTGGTCCCCTCCTGCTCCCTCCTCCCTCTCCCCTGCGGCCCCTCCGGCTGCTGCCTGTCGCCCGCCTGGGCTCCCTCGTGCTCCCCTTGTTCCTCCTCCCTTTCCGTTGGTCCCGCCTGTCTCTGCTCCTCGTCCCTCTCTGTCTCCTCCGTTCACTCCTGGCCCTTTTGTTCCGCCTGTCTCTCCTTCTGTGTCTCCCTTCCTGGTTTGTCTGTCCGCCTTCCCTGTTCTGTGTCGTCTCTTGTCTTTCGTCTCGTCCCTGTTCTTGTTCTGTGTCTCCGTTCTGTTCCCTGGTTTTGGTTGATGTTCTGTTTTGTTTTCCAGGTCCTGTTTTCCCGGTTCGTCTCGTCCGTCGCCTCTCCTCTGGCGCGCCCGGTGTGCGCGCCTTTGGGGGGGGGTTCTGTCATATCCCGCTCCGTACGATCCCGATGTGTGCCACGCCCCCCTCATTACCTCGTGTTCAGCCCTGATGGTTCTCACCTGTTGCCTGTTTCGTTTACCTAGTCCTGTGTATATTAGTCCGCGTCTCCCCATGTCTGCCAGATCCGGCATTGTATTGTCATGTACTGTGCTTCGTCTGTCCGTCAGCCTCAGAATAAACCCCGTTTGCCCGTCAGTCCTGGCTTGTTCTCGTTTGCTTCCCGGCTCGCCGGTCCCCGAACGTGACATCATGTTCACAAGAAATTAAGTTGGTAAAAAAAATCTAACAGAATAATTAGTGATAATATATGTATTATTACAGTTTTTATGATGAGTCTTAATGGAACGGTCATGTTTGACCAGGAATACAAAATTGATTAACATGAAATGAGCAAAATAAGAGGGTAAAAAAAAATGATATAATTTTAATAGGAGGAGCCTGGAGGTATTATAGACTTTGCAAATTCAGTTTGCAGACATCCATTGTGCGTGTCCTCGGCAGTTTTTTCCTGAGGCTTTTTAATATTGTCCATATCGATATCGGAATTATATCGTATCGACCAAAATTAAGAAATATATCGTGATATAAATTTTTGCCATATCGTCCAGTCCTAGGCCAAGCGCTCGTTAGGTTCGTCACAGGAGGTGATGAAAGCTCGTTTTGATAAGAAAGCCAGAGAACGAACTTTCCAGGAGGGAGATCGTGTGTAATTGGTCCTTTTACCCCTGCCTGGCTCGTCTCTTCAAGCACGGTTTTCAGGTCCCTATAGTATACAGGAAAAAGGAAGTCCCACCAATTACATACAAGTGAAACCCCAAACCAAAAGTGGAAAACTCGCCTGTGCCACATAAAGATGTTAAAACCATACGTTGATCGTGCTGACCCCACACCTTCGTCTACTCCTGTTCTGCTCCCCGCTGCCATGGTTACTGTGCCGGTGCGTGAGTACTCGCCCGAACTCGATGATCTGCACCTCGGGAGAAATTGTTTGCCATGCGCTCGCCTACCAAATTCAGAAGCCCTTAAATCCCTCGAGAAAAGGCTTGCTCACTTACCCAGAGCCGCCCAATCGGATATCCAGGCCCTAGTACGTAAGTTTCCGTCTCTTTTCTCCGACACACCTTCGCAGACCCCTGTGTTAGAGCATGACATTTTTGTTGGAGATCATATCCCCATCAAACAGCACCCCTATCGCGTTAGTCCTCATAAGCGAGAGCTATTAACCCCCTGGGGCCTGAGGCCTTTTTTCCACTTTTGAGGTAGTCTGACATGCCTTGACATTTTAAAATATTTCACCTATCTAAAAAACATTTATCCCAAAGTGATACATTTGCTTTTATTCAGCACAAACTCAGCACCAATAATCTGAGACCTCTTAGAATGTTATTATTCTATTTTTTGTTAAAATCAACTTTAAACATATACTTTTCAAAAACCTATTTTCAGACATGCTGAGAAATTGTAAAAAATCACATTATAGACATTTCTAGGTAAGACTTTTGAGCTCTGAAGCTTATAGACACAGGGGTTGGCTACACATAGGTGAAAGTGACATTCTGAAATTTTATGTAGTTTGATTACTAAAGTGTTAGAACTTTGGAGTGACACTCTTTTTCTCAAAGTCAGTGGTCTTCACAATGAATATTGATGAGATAGGTGCCCTCACACCTGTAGTAGTTTGCATACTGTCAATGGCCCATCAGTCTGGAATGTCACTGCACCCCACACCCATCACTTTGGAAAGGCAGTTTGAAACGCAAGAAAAGTAGCAACAATAAAATCCCCTTCACAGTTTATTGATAGATGGAATGAAAAATGAAAAACTGTGACTATATAAATATAGAAAGCGATAAATATGATGCAGTGACTATTATTGACGCTCTGGGGACGAGGGCATCATCGACCGCGTATCTTTCTCGTGTATTTCAGTTTATATCTCGCTGAAATCATTATGTAGAATCATGAAAAAAACACTGACTAAATCCGTTATCTGTCTTCTTTTCAAAACTTCCATTTTCAGAAGTATTAACGTTTTTAAAATTAGGTTAAATAGGCAAAAAAGCAAATCGTGTCATCTTTCTTTGTTTTACTTGCGTCAGGAGCGTGTAGGACCGCTCTCAGCGGAAGATCGCTATTCACGTTCTAAATACGCTGCGTTTGAATCGGCGACCACGTGATTGCAGGCACACAGGCTTAGCCCACTGAGCTATGAACACAGGTATTGTCACGCCCTGCTCCGTCCGCGCCCGATGTGTGCCACGCCCCCTCATTATCCACGTGTGCTTCCCCGATCGTGCCCAGCTGTTCCTTGTTATTGTGGTTTGTCCTCTGTATTTAGTCCGCGTCTGAGTACGTTACCCCAGATCCGTCATTAATGTTTGTTGATGTTTGCTGTCGTGTTTCTCCGGTCCTGCTTCCAGAATAAAACCCCGTTTGCCTGCATCCTCGGCTTTGCTCGCTTGCTTCCCGGCTCGCTCGCTTGCTCGATCACAACAGGTATGAGCTTCGCTGCTGAAAGTGGCAACACTGGCGCAAAGCTTCAGCGGCAGAGACGTATCCGTGTGCTATATTGTAGCCGATTAGTGTAAACACTACCCAGACATGTGCTCTTGTTTATTTCGGTCACAATGGGCGTATTCACATATTTCTTTACCCAATACTAACTGTCGGATTATCATGTTATTATCATGCGAATAGCGCGATTTGCAAGTGGGTGGGCGATCAGAGCCGCTTCGAGACGCAGACGCTTAAGTCAGTCACTCTTGTTCTTTCAATTCGTATCACGAAGCTGTAAAAATATATTTAGTTTCTACCTATATATATTTGAAAAATAGACCGTCCAAGGTTTCTGAGAGTATTTTTAAAATGTGTATATGACAAAAACTCGTGGAGTTATTTAAACGGTTTTGCGAAATTTCTGTCAGATCCCGCCGGCGGGATCGCCGGTCCCAAGGGGTTAAAGAAGGAGACTGATTATCTGTTGGAAACGGGTCTCGCCATTCCTATTTCCAGTCCTTGTAGTTCACCTTGTTTGCTCGTCCCAAAACCCGACGGTACGTTTAGTTTCTGTACGGATTATAGAAAGGTAAATGCAATCACCAAACCAGACGCCTTTCCGCTTCCCATAATGGAAGATTGCGTAGATCGCATTGGTTCAGCTCAATTCGTCACTAAGCTCGATCTCCTAAAAGGTTATTGGCAGGTGCCGTTAACCCCTTGTGCTTCCGAAATCTCTGCTTTCGCTACCCCAGACACCTTCCTACAATATACGGTCATGTCCTTTGGATTACGTAATGCCCCAGCCACTTTTCAGTGACTCATGACTAGGGTTTTAGGAGATGTTCGAAACTGTGAAGCTTACTTAGATGACGTGGTTGTTTATTCTGACTCGTGGGAACAACATTTGATAGCATTAGACCAGGTTTTTACTAGGTTGAAGGGGGTTTCATCAGTGCTGAACTTGGAGAAATGTGAGTTCGGACAGGGCACTGTCACTTACTTGGGTAAACTGGTGGGGCACGGAACAGTCAAGCCCACAGTGGGACAGTCAAGCTCCCAGTGGGACATGCCCGGAACACCTCACCAGGGAGGTGTCCAGGAGGCATCCTAAGCAGATGCCCGAGCCACCTCATCTGGCTCCTCTCAATGCAGAGGAGCAGCGGCTCTACTCTGAGTCTCTCCCGAATGACCGAGCTCCTCACCCTATCTCTAAGGGAGAGCCCAGCCACCCTGTGAAGAAAACTCATTTCGGCCGCTTGCACTCGCGATCTCGTTCTTTCGGTCACTACCCACAGCTCATGACCATACTGTAGGTGAGGGTAGGAACGTAGATTGACCGGTAAATCGAGAGCTTTGCCTTTTGGCTCAGCTCCTTCTTCACCACGACAGACCGATGCAGCGCCCGCATCACTGCTGACGCCGCACCGATCCGCCTGTCGACCTCCTGCTCCATCCTTCCCTCACTCGTGAACAAGACCCCGAGATACTTAAACTCCTCCTCTTGGGGAAGGACCTCCACCCTTTTCCGGCTGAGGACCATGGTCTCGGATTTGGAGGTGCTGATTTTCATTCCAGCCGCTTCACACTCGGCTGCGAACTGTTCCAGTGAGAGCCGAAGGTCACGGTCTGATGAGGCCAACAGAACCACATCATCTGCAAAAAGCAGAGACCTAATCTTGAGGTCACCAAACCGGACACCCTCAACGCCCTGGCTGCGCCTAGAAATTCTGTCCATAAAGGTTATGAACAGAATCGGTGATAAAGGGCAGCCCTGGCGGAGTCCAACCCTCACCGGGAACGAGTCCGACTTACTGCCGGCAATGCGGACCAAGCTCTGACACCGGTCGTACAGGGACCGAACAGCCCGTATAAGGCAGTCCGGCACCCCGTACTCCCGGAGCACTCCCCACAGGACTCCCCGAGGGACACGGTCGAATGCCTTCTCCAAGTCCCCAAAGCACATGTAGACTGGTTGGGCAAACTCCCACGCACCCTCCAGGACCCTGCCGAGAGTATAGAGCTGGTCCACTGTTCCACGGCCAGGATGAAAACCACACTGCTCCTCCTGAATCCGAGGTTCGACTATCCGACGGACCCTCCTCTCCAGCACCCCCGAATAGACCTTACCAGGGAGGCTGAGGAGTGTGATCCCCCTATAGTTGGAACACACCCTCCGGTCTCCCTTCTTAAATATGGGGACCACCACCCCGGTCTGCCAATCCAGAGGCACCACCCCCCGATGTCCACGCAATGCCGCAGATGCGTGTCAACCAAGACAGCCCCACAACATCCAGAGCCTTGAGGAACTCCGGGCGGATCTCATCCACCCCCGGGGCCCGGCCACCAAGGAGCTTTTTAACCACCTCAGCAACCTCTGCCCCAGAGATAGGTAAGTCCACCCCCAAGTCCCCAGACTCTGCTTCCTCATTGGAAGGCGTGTCGGTGGGATTGAGGAGGTCTTCGAAGTATTCCTTCCACCGACCCACAACGTCCCGAGCTGAGGTCAGCAGCGCACCATCCCCACCATAAACAGTGTTGATGCTGCACCGCTTTCCCGCCCTGAGACGCCGGATGGTGGACCAGAATCTCCTCGAAGCCGTCCGGAAGTCATTCTCCATGGCCTCGCCAAACTCCTCCCATACCCAAGTTTTTGCCTCAGCGACCGCTGAAGCCGCGTTCCGCTTAGCCTGCCGGTACTCATCAGCTGCTTCCAGAGTCCCACAGGCCAAAAAGGCCAGATAGGACTCCTTCTTCAGCTTGACGGCATCCCTCACCACCGGTGTCCACCAGCGGGTTCGGGGATTGCCGCCGCGACAAGCACCGACCACCTTACGGCCACAGCTCCGGTCAGCCGCCTCCACAATGGAGGCGCAGAACATGGCCCATTCGGACTCTATGTCCCCCGCCTCCCCCGGAACATGGGAGAAGTTCTGCCGGAGGTAGGAGTTGAAACTCCCTCTGACAGGGGATTCCGGCAGACGTTCCCAACAGACCCTCACTATACGCTTGGGCCTGCCAGGCCTGGCCGGCTTCCTCCCCCACCAGCGGAGCCAACCCACCACCAGGTAGTGATCAGTTGACAACTCCGCCCCTCTCTTCACCCGAGTATCCAAGACATGCGGCCGCAAGTCCAATGACACGACTACAAAGTTGATCATCGAACTGCGGCCTAGGGTGTCCTGGTGCCAAGTGCACATATGAACACCCTTATGCCTGAACATGGTGTTCATTATGGACAATCCGTGACGAGTACAAAAGTCCAACAACAGAACACCACTCAGGTTCAAATCGGGGGGGCCGTTCCTCCCAATCACGCCACTCCAGGTCTCACTGTCATTGCCCACGTGGGCATTGAAGTCCCCCAGCAGAACAAGAGAGTCCCCGGGGGGAGCGCTCTCCAACACCCCTTCCAAGGACTCCAAAAAGGGTGGGTATTCTGAACTTCCATTTGGCGCATAAGCGCAAACAACAGTCAGGACCCGTCCCCCCACTCGAAGGCAAAGGGAGGCTACCCTCTCGTCTACTGCGGTAAACCCCAATGTACAGGCGCCCAGCCAGGAAGCAATAAGAATGGCCACCCCAGCTCGTCGCCTCTCCCCGTGAGCAACTCCAGAGTGGAAGAGGGTCCAACCCCCTTCGAGGAGACTGGTTCCAGAGCCCAAGCCGTGCGTCAAGGCGAGCCCAACTATATCTAGTCGGAACCTCGCAGCCTCGCGCACCAGCTCAGGCTCCTTCCCCATCAGAGAGGTGACATTCCATGTCCCTAGAGCTAGCTTCTGCAGCCGAGGATCGGACCGCCAAGGTCCCTGCCTTTGGCCACTGCCCAGCTCACAACGCACCCGACCCCTATGGCCCCTCCTACAGGTGGTGAGTCCATTGGAGGGGGGACCCACGTGCCATTTTCGGGCTGTGCCCGACCAGGCGCTCGCCATCGAGCCCCACCCCCTGGCCTGGCTCCAGGAGGGGGCCCCGGTGACCCGCGTCCGGGCAAGGGAAATCGTGAATCCATGTTTGTATTCATCATAAGGGTCTGACGAGCCGCACTTTGTCTAGTTCCTCACCCAGGACCTGTTTGCCTTGGGTGACCCTACCAGGGGCATAAAGCCCCGGGCAACTTAGCTCCTGGGATCATTGGTACACGCAAACCCCTCCACCACGATAAGGTGTCGGCTCCCGGAAAGGTATTACCGCTGTTTCTGACGAAATTTTTCAGATGTTGTATTACCCCTAACCAGCTTACTCCGTAAAGATGCCCAAGTTGTTTGGTCTGCTGAGTGTCAATCTGCTTTTCACTCGGTGAAATCTCTACTCACTAATTCCCCTGTGTTAGCTACCCCTGATTTTGGAAAACCCTTCAAGTTGGAGGTAGATGCTAGTGGTACCGGAGCCGGCGCTGTCCTTCTTCAAGAGGACGCTGCGGGTTTAGACCATCCTATCTGCTATTGGTCAAAGAAGTTTGTTAAGCACCAGTTGGCATACAGCACGATACAAAAAGAACCCTCGCGCTATTACTCACCTTACAGCATTTCGAGGTGTACGTTGGTGATAGTACCCAGCCAGTGGTCGTTTTCACTGATCACAACCCCCTTGTGTTTCTGAATAAGATGTGTAATTCCAACCAACGACTCATGCGCTGGTCCCTCATTATACAAGCTTTTAACTTACAGATCGTCCATAAGAAAGGTGCCAGTAACCTGGTGGCTGACGCCCTCTCGCGAACGTGACTTTTTGTATAGTTGTTGCAGGGATGAGTTTATAGTTAATATACTGTTTGTAATTAACTGTTTGTAATTAACTGTGATTGTGGAACCTATGAGGTTCACACTTGTGTGTGTGGGGGGGGGGGGGGGGTGTTACGCGCCCCCTATTCCCGGAGTGAAAAGCCAGACAAAACATCCCTCTTGTTTCCCGTGTTCCCTTTTCCCATTCCCTGGTTGTCTCGTCTCCCCCTCTCCCTTTCCCTTACCTTTCTGGCGACATAATGAGACACTTCATCACTGGTTTAAAATAAAAACCTATCTTTACACATAAATCAGTGGACAGTTTAATGTTTTAAATGGACTTATGTTTATTGTTGCCAGTAAGGCAAATATGTCAGTGTTAACAAAATGCGAACTAATCTTGCTTTACATTCACAATTAACAATGACATTAGTTGGCTAATCACAGTGTGAGACTCCAGCCTCTACTTTAGTCAAAAGATCACTAGAGGGAGACACTTCACACACATACAATATAAACACCCTCATTTTAAATGTGGTCTGAAGAAGCACATATCTCAGCACAAAGCAGCTCTATTCTCATACTCTTAGTACTCATACTCATAGTTCCAGCAGATGCAGAAATTCTCAGATATTAAAAATGGAGAATGTCTATTGTTTGCCTACTATCATTGTAATTATACTGTTTTATACAGGTAAAAGAGGATCGTTTAACTGATTATCTTTAATCTTTGCCTAAGGTATGTCACCATATTCCAGCTTTTGTGCGCTTGACTGTTTCATTCTCTATTTTTCAGGGTTCACTGGTGCAGTAATTGTTATCCAATATCCACTTTCTCTCATTGGAAACTCTAGTAAGGCCTTCGAGATCACTTGTACACACAATGACAACAATTACCAAAATATGTACTGGTATCAGCAAACTGAGGGACAGACGCCAATGGAGCTACTTGGATTTCTAAACTTTGATACTGTCCACCAAGATGAAAAGTACAAGGGGAAATTTAACTTGTCAGGGAACGCAAGAGAAAAAGGAACCTTACAAATCTTGAGTAACGCAGCACAGAAAAGTGGTATATATTTCTGTGCTGTCAGTTATCACATTGGTGGAGGGTATGCTTTACACTTGCAGAAAACCCAGAAATACACTGCTGTCAGCACCTGCACCCACCAGCACATGTTTGTTTAGTTTCATCACTGTGTACCCAGAAGTGTGCAGCAGACAGGGATTAATTGAAAAACCATAAAAATGTGGGAATATAGGTGCTATGTGCAATGCAACAAGTGCAAACGATGAGTGAAATATTAGTTGCATTAAAACAAATAAAAAACTTTTTGTATTTGATGTGGAAAATGGGTGAAGTGTCCTAGAAGTGATGTTGCGATATAAAATATACTATAAACAAGCTTCTATAAGGGGGCAACTTGTGGCTGTTTGAAATCCCAGCTTCACCAGAATGGTCACGTCTCAGGGTCCTTATGCAAGACCCTTAACTCCCAGCTCCATGGGTACCACTGCAGGTGGCTGCCCTTCACTGCCAAACTTGCTCTCACCTACATTTGCGTCTGTGTGCGATGGAGAGCAAAACAGGGTAGGCAAAAACAGAATGTCCCCACAGGGATCAATAAAGTGTCATTATTATTAAAAACCTGAAACACTCTCAGGCTCCTTCAGAATAACCACAATAACAGCAGAGGATGCAGCTGTGTATTTATGCACAACTAGTCAATCAAGTGACACAGTACTTCCGCATTAACCTTCAAAGAATGACTTGTATGGGCAGGGAAAGTAGAGATGTGAGTGACTCAATGGGCTAAAACACTGTGTCAGTAATATGGGTTCAAATCCCATAGTCTGCAGACTAATGTCACTAATGGGCCCCTGAGCAAGATGTTTAACCCGCAACTGCTCCAGGGAGTGTTTGACCCGAGTTTCCCAAAAATGTATCCTGCTTTGGATAAAAGTGCCTGTTAAAGCACCTTTAGTACTTCAAATAGAAACCTATCTTTACACATCAATCTGTAAATGGTTGAATGTTTCAAATGGACTAACGTGGATTGTTGTCAGTGAAAGCATGTCAATGTTAACAAAATACAAACTAATCTCGCTTTATATTCAATTAACAATTAACAAATAAAAATGGCATTGTAGAAAAAGTGCTATACAAATAAAATTGAGTTGAATTAGTTAACTAATCAGATGGTGAGACACTTCAACCTTTACCTTGGTCAAAAGATCACTAGAGGGAGACACTTCACACAACAAAAATAAAAATGCCCTCATTTTAAATGTGGTCTGAAGAAGCACATATCTCAGCACAAAGCAGCTCTACTCTCATACTCCTAGCAAGTTTCAGCGGATGCAGACATTCTCAGATATTAAAAATGGAGAAAGTTTATTGTGTGTCTGCTCTCATCATAATAATATTGTTTTATACAAGTAAGAGAGGATAGTTTCACTGATTATCTTTAAGCTTTGACAGAAGTATGTCACTATTTCCCTGCTTTTGTGTGCTTGACCATTTCATTCTCCTTTTTCAGGGTTCACTGGTGCCGTAAATGTTATCCAATCTCCAACTTCTCTCATTGGAAACTCTAGTCAGGCCTTCAATATCACATGTAAGCACAATGGCAACAACTACCAATATATGTACTGGTACCAGCAAACTGAAGGACAGACAGCAATGGAGCTACTTGGATTTCTTAATTATGATAATGTCAACCGAGAAGAAAAGTACGAGCGGAAATTTAACTTGTCAGGGAACGCAAGAGAAGAAGGAACCTTAGAAATCTTGAGTAACGCAGCACAGAAAAGTGGTATATATTTCTGTGCTGTCAGTTATCACATTGGTGAAGGGTATGCTTTACACTTGCAGAAAACCCAGAAATACACTGCTGTCAGCACCTGCACCCACCAGCACATGTTTGTTTCGTTTCATCACTGTGTACCCAAAAGTGTGCAGCAGACAGGGATTAATTAAAGAACCATAAACATGTGGGAATATACAGTAGGTGCTATCTCCAATGCAACAAGTGCAAACAATAATTGAAATATTAGTTGCATTAAAACGAATAAAAAAAAATTGTATTTGATATCGAAAATGGGTGAGGTGTCCTAGAAGTGATGAAACAGTACAAAAAGTGATGTTTTGATATAAACAAACTGCTACAAATGAGCATATGGCTCGTGCTAAACCTCTAAGCCTGTAATCAGAAGGTTGTCAGTTTGAGCCTAGACTCAGCAGAATGGTCATGTCTGTAGGCCCTTAACCATCAGCTCCATGGGTGCCATTACAAGTGGCTGCCCTGCCAATGTGTAGATAAGTTTCTGATTATCTACACATTCTTCAAGGAGAGCAAGATGGGGTGGGCGAAAAGAGAATGTCCCCACAGGGATCAATAAAGTGTCATTATTATTAAAAACATGAAACACTCCCAGGCTCCTTCAAAATAACCACAATAACAGCGAGGATGCAGCTGTGAATTTATGCACAGTTAGTCAATCAAGTAACATAGTGCTTCCTCATAAACCTTCAAAAAATTACTTCTATGGTGCAGGAAAAGGAGAGATGTGAGTGACTCAATGGGCTAGAACACAGTGTCAGTGATATGGGTTCAAATCCTATAGTCTGCAGACTAATACCACTAGGGGGCTCCTGAGCAAGATGCTAAACCCACAACTGCCCCAGGGAGTGTTTGACCCGGCTTTCCCAAAAATGGATGCTTATGGAAGCCCGTTTGTGCCACCGGGGGGAAAAATAATATAAAATTTAAGTCGAAATTTCTACTTAAATTTTATATTATTTTTTCCCCCGGTGGCGGAAACGGGCTTCCATAAGCATCCATTTTATGCTGCTTTGGAAAAAATTGCCCGTTAAATAAATAAAACTGTAATTGCCTGCAGGAGAAGGAAATTGAGGGGAAAAAATCTCTTCTCATCAGAGACCAGGCAGACTGATAACACAAATTCCTTATAGACCATCATCCCCTGAGTCCAGGTACTAATTTAGAATACAGTGGTACCTCGGTTCTCGAAATTAATTCGTTCCGGACTACGGATCGAATCCTAAAAAGTTTGAGTTCTGATCGAATTTTTCCCATAAGAAATAATGGAAAACCAATTATTTGGTTCCCGGCCCCCCAAAATTACACCTAAATATGTTTTTTTTTTTTTTTTTTACCATTTAAACACAAAATGAACAGGATAAAACAAGAAGAGCATTTTTTTTCTTAATGGCTTCCAAAACGATAAAGATCTTATCCCAACATTACCCCTGTCCTGCCCCGATCGTCCGCTCCTTCTGTGTGCCACGCCCCCTCGTTAACCTCGTGTGGGATCCCCATGTGACGGGGCCGGGAGGACATTTTCTAGACAGTTATGTGTGCACGCGTGATAGAGGGTCCCGTACGGTGTCTTGCCTGCCTGGTGCCCAGGTAGGAGACCTTCCAGATCGTGTGGACAAGCTTTTGGCCCCAGCTGGGGTGGATCCAGTTGTCGTGGTGCATATTGGCACCAACAACATAGGCAAGGGTAGAAGGGCTGTTCTGCAGGATAAATTTATAGAAGTCGCCAATAAGCTTAGAAGCAGAACGTCCATGGTGGTATTTTCTGAAATACTCCCCGTGCCACGCGCAAGTCAGGCCAAGTTAGCTGAGATAAGGAGATTAAATGCGTGGCTAAAAGGATGGTGTAGGAAAGAGGGGTTTAGGTTTATGGGGCACTGGAGGACCTTCTGGAACAGGTGGGACCTGTTCAAGCCGGATGGGTTGCATCTGAACCGGAGGGGAACCAGTGTACTGGGAAGGCGTATTTGTAGAGTAGTTGAGGAATGTTTAAACTAGAGACTGGGGGGGGGGGGGGGCAGGGAGGTTAGTTAAGTATGTAACTGGGGGGAAACGGAAAGCCCCAAAAAATCATATTATAAGTAGGCACTGTAATAGTCCTACCCTTTGTTGTCTGTATTTAAACGCCAGGAGTATTAGGAATAAAATTCATGATTTAGAGGCTCTTATCTCATCGGACTCTTATGATATTATAGCAATAACTGAAACGTGGTTGAGTGATAAGGATGGACAAGAATATAATATGGATGGTTACACATTGTTCCGTAAAGACCGTATAGGTAAGAAGGGAGGTGATGTTGCAGTATATGTAAAGGAAAACTTGCAGGCAAGGGAGCTTACTGATATAAATAAAAGTACGGAAGCTATATGGGTAAAATTAGATGCTACAAACTCAAATAGCCTAATTGTCGGTGTTTGTTACAGAGCACCCAATGTAGCTGCTGAGGAAAGCAGATTGTTATACAGTGATATTAGGATTATGAGCAATAAAAATGATGTGGTAGTTATGGGTGATTTTAATCTACCGGGGATGCAGTGGGACATTGTTGCTGGCTCTTCTGAAAATGAACTTGAGATGGTGGAATTAGTACAGGATTGTTTTTTTACTCAGTTTGTTAACACCCCTACCAGGGGAGATGCCATTCTGCCCAGGTAGGGGACCTTCCAGATCGAGTGGACAGGCTTTTGGCCCCAGCCGGGGTGGATCCAGTGGTCGTGGTGCATGTTGGCACCAATGACATAGGAAAGGGCAGAAGGGCTGTTCTGCAAGATAAATTTATAGAAGTCGCGGATAAGCTTAGAAGCAGAACATCCACGGTGGTATTCTCTGGAATACTTCCCGTGCCACGTGCAAGTCAGGCAAAATTAGCTGAGATAAGGGGATTAAATGCGTGGCTAAAATGGTGGTGTAGGAAAGAGGGGTTCAGGTTTATGGGGCACTGGAAGACCTTCTGGAACAGGTGGGACCTGTTCAAGCCGGACGGGTTGCATCTGAACCATAGGGGAACCAGTGTATTGGGGAGGCGTATGTGCAGAATAGTTGAGGAATGTTTAAACTAGGGACTGGGGGGGCAGGGAGGTCAGTTAAGAATTTATGTGGGGAGAGACGGAAAGCCCAAATAAATATTAAAAGTAGACACTGTAAAAGGCCTACCATTAGTGGTCTGTATTTGAATGCTAGGAGTATTAGAAATAAAATTAATGACTTAGAGGCTTTAATTTCTTCAGACAATTACGACATTATAGGAATAACTGAAACATGGATGAGTGACAATGATGGTGATGAATATAATATGGATGGTTATACGTTGTTCCGTAGAGACCGGATAGGCAAGAAGGGAGGTGGTGTTGCAGTATACGTAAAAGAAAACTTGCAGGCAAGGGATCTCACTGATAAAAATAAAAATTCAGAAGCTGTATGGATCAAACTTGATGCTAAAGATTCAAATGGCCTAATTGTCGGGGTTTGTTATAGGGCACCTAATGTAGCTGTAGAGGAAAGCAGTATATTATATGATGATATCAGGATTATGAGTAATAAAAATGATGTGGTGGTTATGGGTGATTTTAATTTACCTGGGATACAGTGGGACACAGTCTCTGGCTCTTCTGTAAATGAACTTGAGATGGTGGAATTAGTACAGGATTGTTTTTTTACTCAGTTTGTTAATACTCCTACCAGGGGAGAAGCCCTTCTTGATCTCGTTTTTTGTAATAACCAGGATAGGATTGGAAAATTAGAGGTTTTAGACCCATTGTACGGTAGTGATCATAACATGGTTAAATTTGAGGTTAATTTTAGTGTCCGAAGAGCAAAGTCTAAATTAAAAGTATACAATGTTAGGAAGGCTAACTTTAATGGTATGAGACGGAAATTAGAAACTGTAAACTGGACAGAGTTAAATAGCAAAACAGTTGAAGAGGCATGGGAATTTTTCAAAAGCACATTGTTGCAAGTGCAAGAGGACTTCATACCTGTTTCCAGCAAAACTAAATCTAGGAAACGACAACCAAGGTGGTTTACTAAGGAAATTAAGAATAAAGTCAGGAGGAAAAGGGCTCTGTTCCACAACTGGAAAATAACTAATGATTTCAAAATCAAGCAGGAGTATCTAAGTCTACAGGCAGAGTTAAAAAATGACATTAGGCTATCAAAGAGGGATGTAGAAAGAAAAATTGCATTGGAGGCTAAGCATGACAGTAAAGGTTTCTTCCAATATTTTAACTCTAAGAGAGCACTAAAAGCTGAAATCACTAATTTGCAGGATAGTAAGGGCCTTATAATTGATAATGAAATTGATATGGTAAACGAGTTTAATGATTATTTTTCAAGGGTGTTCACAATAGAGAACACAAGTAACTTACCACCAATTAATACGAATACAGCATCGTCTTTAACCAATATATGTATAACTGAGGTTGATGTGACACTAAGCCTAGCTAAACTCAAAATAAATAAATCGCAGGGGCCTGATGGCATCTTACCTTTAGTCTTGAAAGAGATGAGGGATATTATTAGCCAACCTTTGACTTTAATATTCCAGAAATCGTTATCTGCGGGTGTGGTACCATCAGATTGGAAGCATGCTAATATAACACCCATATTCAAAAAAGGGGATAGAAGTAATCCAGCAAACTATAGGCCAATCAGTTTAACTAGCATTACTGGAAAAATAATGGAAGCTATAATTCAAGTGAAAATGGTAGATTACCTAGATGCAAATAACATTATAAAGGATAGCCAACATGGATTTAGGAGAGGTAGATCCTGCTTAACGAATCTGCTTGAGTTCTTTGAGGAAGCTACAAGTGAAATTGATCACAAAAAGGCCTACGATGTGATTTACTTAGATTTCCAGAAAGCCTTTGATGTTGTCCCCCACAAACGGCTCTTGTTAAAGCTTAAAGCTGCAGGAATTTTAGGAACTGTGGCAGCTTGGATCAAAAACTGGCTAACTGATAGGAAGCAGAGAGTAGTTATTAGAGGCACTATGTCACAGTGGGCCTCCGTTTATAGTGGGGTACCGCAGGGTTCAATTTTAGGACCACTATTGTTCCTAATTTACATTAATGATATTGACACGAATACATATAGTAAACTGGTTAAATTTGCAGACGACACTAAGGTGGGCGGGGTAGCAGATACTAATCTAGCAGCAGAGAGGCTTCAACGGGATCTGGATTTAATTAGCGAATGGGCTGATACTTGGCAGATGAAATTTAACACAGACAAATGTAAGGTAATCCATGCAGGGAACAGAAATATACAGTACAGATATTTTATGGGTTCCACTGAAATAAAGGTAGCTGATTACGAGAAAGATCTCGGTATGTATGTTGATGCTTCCATGTCCCACTCTCGCCAATGTGGGGAAGCAATAAAAAAGGCGAACAGAATGTTGGGTTATATCTCTAGATGTGTGGAGTTTAAGTCAAGGGAGGTGATGTTACACTTATATAATTCCTTGGTAAGACCCCACCTAGAATACTGTGTGCAGGTTTGGTCACCATACCTCAAGAAGGACATTGCTGCCTTAGAAAAGGTGCAACGAAGAGCTACAAGAATGATTGCAGGTCTTAGAGGAATGTCTTACGAGGAGAGGTTAGCGGAACTGAATCTGTTCAGCCTTGAGCAAAGGAGACTAAGGGGGGATATGATTCAGGTCTATAAGATTCTAACGGGTCTGGATGCTGTTCAGCCAAATGACTATTTCAATATTAGTCTAAATACTAGAACTCGTGGCCATAAGTGGAAATTAGCGGGAGAACATTTTAAAACAAATTTGAGGAAGCACTTCTTTACACAGCGTGTAGTCAGAGTATGGAATAGTCTTCCTGCTATTGTAGTGGAAGCTAAAACCATGGGTTCCTTTAAATCAGAGCTAGATAAGATTTTAACAACTCTGAGATATTAGCTAAGTTCTCCCCAAACGAGCTTGATGGGCCGAATGGCCTCCTCTCGTTTGTAAATTTCTTATGTTCTTATGTTCTTATGTTCTTGATCTTGTTTTGTCTAATAACCAGGACAGGATTGGTAAATTAGACGTTTTAGAACCACTTGACAGTAGCGATCATAACATGGTTAAATTTGAGGTTAAGTTTAGTGCCCGAAGAGCAAAGTCCAAATCAAAAATATATAATGTTAGGAAGGCTAACTTCAATTGTATGAGATTAAAACTAGAAACTGTGAACTGGATGGAGTTAACTAACAAAACTGTTGAAGAGGCATGGGAATTTTTTAAAAGCACATTATTGCAAGTGCAAGAGGACTTCATACCTGTTTCCAGCAAGAATAAATCTAGGAAATTGCAACCTAGGTGGTTTAATAGGGAAATAAAGTATAAAGTAAGGAGGAAAAGGGCTTTGTTCCAGAGATGGAAAATAACTGATGATGACATAATAAAGCAAGAGTATCTAAATCTACAGGCTGAATTAAAAAATGACATTAGACGAGCTAAAAGGAATGTCGAAAGGAAGATCGCATTGGAGGCTAAGGATGACGTTAAAAGTTTCTTCCAGTATTTTAACTCTAAAAGAGCTCTAAAAGCTGAAATTACTAATCTGCAGGATAGTAAGGGTCTTACAATTGAGAATGACATTGACATAGTAAATGAGTTCAATGATAGTTTTGCACGGGTATTCACTGTTGAGGACACTAGTAACTTACCAGTTCTTATTACTAATCCAACATCGTCTATAACTAATATATATATAACTGAAGCTGATGTTTTGCAAAGCCTAGCTAAACTCAAAATAAATAAATCACAGGGCCCTGATGGCATCTTACCTATAGTGTTAAAAGAGATGAGGGATATTATTTGCCGACCCTTAACATTACTGTTTCAAAAATCCTTATCTGAAGGTGTGGTACCTTCTGATTGGAAGCATGCCAACATAACGCCCATTTTCAAAAAAGGGGATAGAAGTAATTTGTCAAACTATAGGCCAATCAGTCTAACTTGTATAACTGGTAACGTTATGGAGGCTATAATCAAAGAGGAAAAAGGTAGATTCCTTGGACTCAAATAACATTTTGAGGGATAGCCAGCATGGATTTAGGAGAGGTAGATCCTGTTTAACAAATCTGTTGGAGTTTTTTGAGGAAGCTACTCAGGAAGTTGATGATAAGAAGGCCTATGATGTCATCTACTTAGATTTCCAAAAGGCTTTTGATGTTGTTCCCCACAAGAGGCTCTCACTTAAACTCAAAGCGACAGGTATTTTAGGAACTGTAGCGACCTGGATTGATAACTGGTTAAGGGATAGGAAGCAGCGAGTAGTTATAAGAGGCTCAATGTCACAGTGGGCCTGCGTTCATAGTGGGGTACCGCAGGGTTCAATTTTAGGACCACTTTTGTTCCTAATTTACATAAATGATATAGACACCAATATATACAGTAAACTGGTGAATGACACCAAGGTGGGTGGTGTAGCAGATACTGAACTAGCGGCTCAGCAGCTACAGCGGGATCTTAATTTAATTAGTGACTGGGCTGACACCTGGCAGATGAAATTTAACATAGACAAATGTAAGGTACTCCATGTAGGGAGTAGAAATATAAAGTACAGGTATTTTATGGGACCTACTGAAATAAAGGTAGCTGACTATGAGAAAGACCTTGGTGTGTATGTTGATGCTTCCATGTCTCATTCTCGCCAGTGCGGGGAAGCAATAAAAAAGGCCAATAGGATGTTGGGGTATATCTCCAGGTGTGTGGAGTTTAAGTCAAGGGAGGTAATGCTAAGATTATACAATTCCTTGGTGAGACCTCACCTAGAATTTTGTGTACAGGTTTGGTCACCATATCTTAAAAAGGACATAGCGGCCTTAGAAAAGGTGCAGTGTAGGGCCACAAGAATGATTCCTGGTCTTAGAGGAATGTCATACGAGGAAAGGTTATTTGAGCTAAATCTGTTCAGCCTCAAGCAAAGGAAACTGAGGGGGGACATGATCCAGGTCTATAAGATTCTAACAGGTTTGGATGCTGTTCAACCGAATAGTTACTTCAGCATTAGTTCAAATACAAGAACTCGTGGCCATAGGTGGAAATTAGCGGGAGAACATTTCAAACTGGATTTAAGGAAGCACTTCTTTACACAGCGTGTAGTCAGAGTATGGAACAATCTTCCTGATAACGTAGTGCAAGCTGAATCCTTGGGTTCCTTTAAATCAGAGCTAGATAAGATTTTAACAACTCTGAGCTATTAGTTAAGTTCTCCTCAAGCGAGCTCGATGGGCCGAATGGCCTCCTCTCGGTTGTATAGTTCTTATGTTCTTAATCTCCCATTCGAGCTACCCACATCTTGGAACAAACATGGCTGCCTCCATGAACACGTTGCTGTGTGTTGTTGCTTTATATTTTAGCAGATTTGGAGTTTTCCAAAGGGAGAAAATGGAGAAATGGAGATTTTTCCGAGAGACAAACAAGAAACACGAACCAGTCAAACCACATTAAAAGCTTTATAAAATATTTTAGTACATTCATAGCGATATTCTTTTTTCGATCGCTAAACAAACTACAAACAAACCAAGTCGCCATGTTGAAATTATGTCACAGGGGCAACTCGGGCAACAAAATCTGGTCCGACTTCAACGTCATAAAAGGGGCATGTTTCCGACGGGAAGTGACGTTTTTCGTGATGTTTTGTGACGTTTTCATCCGAGTTCCGACTTGGAGAGAAATAATCGAACACAGTCCGCGTTTCAGTTTGTTTTCCCAGTCTGGTCATTGGGTGCGTTTAACTTGCTTACAGCGCTGGCTTAAAGCAACGCATTCTGATCCTGACGCAATGCATTATGGTTAGATGCATTGCGACCTCTCACCGGGCTGCACAAAATGGAACCGCCTCCGTGACGACACACCTTTGCCCTTATTGGCTGAAGAGTTTAGTTACACGCATGAGTTATCCCAGGCAGTTCCGATGCGTAATCTGCTATTTCTCCCGAATATCACATAAAGCACTGAGAACTGGTTTTCAGTTATTTTACCTGGTAAAATAAAGTTTAAATAAATGACATGAATGCTCTAATAGTACATGTAAATTAGTGGTTTATTTATTGTTAGTTACTGTAATGCTGCGCTGCTTTATTTGGTTAATCGTCCAGCCTGTGAAGAAGGCATTCAAGTAAGAATTGCATTGTAGTATGACTCATTTCCTGGCGCGTACAATTTATATTAGGTCAGCGTTCATGGTTCGACTTCTGATATTCAGATCGAGTTCTAGGTCAAACTGGTTTGTTCGACTTTCAAGATATCATATCATAAGTTCTAGTGAGTTCGAGAACCGAGGTACCACTGTATATCTATTTGTATTGTATTTTAACTATTTTGTGTTTATTGATTCCAAATCAATTGAAGCGCAGTTTTTAAGAGAGAAGTTTGGTTCTTTTATGACCCAGTAGATTAGTGTTAATTTCGTCACCTATTTTTAATTTAGTCTTAGTCTTAGTCTTGTGCCAAATGTCCTTGTTAGTTTTAGTCATATTTAGTCATTCACATATCTTTTTTTGTTAGTCAAGTTTTAGTCGACTAAAAGTCTCGTCATTTTAGTCTAGTTTTAGTCAAAAGAAAACTCAAGGTATCTTGGTCAAGTTTTAGTCGACTAAAAGTCTTTTAATTTTAGTCTAGTTTTAGTCAAAAAAGAACTCAATATATTTTAGTCTAGCTTTAGTCAAAAAATTGTAGTCTTTTTTAAAATAACACATTATTACTGAGATTATTACTGATACACATTTCAGTAAAAAAAAGTGTTTCACATATCTCAAACATTGGTTAAATGTCATAATTACCTGACAAAATACACTTGTTGAATGATTTTTGTTGAATGCAAATGTTAAACGTGTCTGGTTTTCAATTTCTGATTTAGGAGACACATTCACAAATGATTAACCTGTTCTGAAGAGCATTTTATTTTAACCAACACAATTCAAAAGCTGGGTCCCAACAGACTCCGACTGACAACCTAAGTTACAAAGATGTCGTTTAAGGTTGGTGGTGTTTTTCCCCGAAATTCTTTGTCCGCAGTGTTTCCCGTCAGTTATGATGACACATTCTGACTTTTTGTCAGTATCATTGTACTTAAAATGCGACCAAATATCGAGCCTCTTCCTTCGACCTAGCATGTCGTCGTCGCTCGTCACTCGTGTTCGCTTTGTGTGTTGTGTGTTCAGCAGGAGTATGAGACCTGTAACTTGAGCAACAGTGCGAAGCCGCGAAATCGTTCTGAATATTTTAAAGCCGTAACAGCTGATGAAAAAACAGAGATGATTGTAGACGAAAATGAAGAGAGATTTTATCTTAGTTTTTATTTTATGCAAAACATTTTCGTCTCGTCTTTTTTCGTCAACAATAATCCCTGTTAATTTAGTCTTAGTCAGCGTTTTTGGACAGTGGTGCAGTCTTGTCATCATCTCGTCTTAGTCATGAAAAAAAAGGTCGTTGACGAACATATTTCGTCTCGTCTCGTCTGACGAAATTAACACTACAGTAGATGTGATCACTTTTTTCTGTTAACCCATAATAAAGTCATAAAAGAACCAAACTTCATGAATGTTTTTTGTGACAAAGAAGTATCTGTTCCAATCATTCTATCAGAGAAAAATCAGAGTTGTAGAAATAACGGGAAACTCAAGAAAGCCATGATATTATGTTCTTTACAAGTGTATGTAAACTTTTGGCCACAACTGTATGTCAGATAGTTGCTCTCTGATTATAATCAGTCGAGAATAAACCGGTGATTTGCAACTTCTCCCCGTGTCAGCTGTGAATCTCTTCTCATCCACGGACCCGGTGGAGACGGCGTACTCCAACAATTTGGGGGCTCGTCCGGGATCACCAGGAGATTCGCAAGATTCGGCTAAGTGTTGACGCAGCCTACTTGGACACAGAGAACTGCAGGGCCCAATCAGAAGAGGTAAGCAGAGCCTGTTATATCAAAATCTGCACATTGGATATTTCAAATTGAGCAGTTTGAGGTGTCCAGGGGCCCGTCGGTAAATTAAGACGGAGGAGAGGTTGCACGCACTGTGTTTATATATTGGGTATGTCTATGTATTGTGTATGCATTGTGTCTAGGGATTGTGTGCAGGCATCGTGTGCAGGGAAATAGAACTTTAAGGAGCAGAGGGTATGGGAACCCCGCAGGGAAATAGAATTTTAAGGAGCGGAGGGTACGGGACCCCCGCATTGTCCTTGGTGTGGCAACCCCACTACTTGCTGATGAGCGGTAGAAAAGCTGGGTGGGTGACCCAGGGAATTCAGGACCCTCGAACTGTAGATTGGGAGGAGGGAATAAGGTCCCCCTCTCTAAAATATATATATATATATATATTTTTAAATAAAAAAAAGAAAGGGTGAATCAAAGCACCAGCTTGGGTGCAGTTGTACTGGTTTGTGTGAGAGCAGCGTTGTGGGTTCTTCCTGTCCAGGGTGCTCGCCATTCTCTCTCTGTTGGTTGAACTTGCCCATGGCTCTGCTGTCACTGCTTGCGGTCTTACAGTTTGTCAGAACCGAAGGGGAGTTCTCAGCAATTGGACGCCCAAAAGCGTGCCAGCCCGGCTGCACTGACTCAGTATGGGCAGGGCCGACAGGTACCTTGGGCGGTCATTACAACTGCCAAGCAGGACCTCGCCTAGGGTGAGTTCTAAGAACACCCCTAGCTTGGACTCTCGGGAGGGTGGGTGACGCCTGAGGGCTATTTTGCCGGCCTTGGTCGAGTCAGAACACCAGTAGTGCGGCCGATAAGCTGACTCCCACCTGGGTTGTCTCAGTTGTGCGTACAGAACACCCCCTTCCAAGTTGACATTGCTGGGGATCGGGGGGGTTTTGGCTGGGGGCGGGCCTGTTTGGCTGGGATTCAGCTCGTGGGGCGTGCCCTGTTCAGGAGGGACTCAACAGTAAGCTGCTCTGAATATAGTCTTATTGTTTTAGAAGTTGTTGATTTATGTATTGGTGGTGTTTGTTGGTAGGACATTCAACTAAGATAAGGAGGTGTACTAAGTGTGGGTGGCTGAACCCATATCCGGAGGCAGAAGGGTTGCTAGACAAGGGATCTAAACAGTCAGGACAGATTAAAAATGGAACGCGAGTTTGATCGGGAGCTACATGACGGGGGATGGGCGCCCCCTAAAAATGCGGCATGGAAGCCGCTAGCTAAACAGACGCAGGTGGTAAAAGCAGCCGTAGAAAAAACAGTTGCTGAAGATAAGGATAAGGAGGTAGCTGACACCTGGGAGCGTATGTGTGCAGTGATCCACGGTGCCGGACAACAGATAGGAGACAGGTGCTCATTGGGAGAGCTATTGTGGAAAAAGGAGAGAGAGCATGCTAGTCAGAGGGATGAAGCTGCAGGGCAGAGGGCGAGAGTCAGCATAGTGCAGGAAGAGAAAGGTATAAACCTTTTTCTATAGGAGATGTGCAGGCCTTGGCAGACAAAATGCCTCTCCCGGCCGAGGGGGGAGGACAGTGGGTGGATAAGTTAGACCAACTCACTCAGGGCATGACGCTTGCACTGGGAGATTTCCGGGCGGTGGCAGCCCGTTGCTTGACTAAACAGTCCCTACAGGGCGTAGAAGACAGAGCAGGGACTATTACATATGCAGACAGTATGTGTCTGACGATGGTGGTGATGCGCTTGGGTGACGCCATGCGGGAGATGTTCCCCACCCCTAGTGGAGCAGCCGTCCCAAAGACCGCCGTCAGGTGTCTGTTATAGGTGCGGAGTGGAAGGACACTGGGCCAGGATTTGCCCAGCAGCGATCCCAGCCAATGTGCGCAGCAGGGGAGGCCCTCTTGGGAACCAGGTGATGGCCCCCAACCCCCAAGCGGCTCCCACGGCAGGACAATATCCGGCGGTGGAAGGAGGGGAGTGGGACTGGTACCCCTCCCCATAGTGACGGATCCAGCGAGGGGCCCGGGACGCAGGGGAGGCAGACCCTATGCTGTCCCTTATAGTTATGGACAAAGAACTGCCGTTTCTGGTAGACACGGGAGCCACGTATTCCACTCTTAACTTGGTTCCAGAACAACATCATCTGTCTACCTCAACAGTGACCGTTGTGGGCTTCTCAGGGGAAGAACAGAGACTGCCAGTGACTAAGCCGGTAAAGGTTGCGGTGGGAAAACAGACCTTTCTCCACCCGTTCGTGGTGTCTTCTTCCGTTCCAGTGAACCTCCTGGGATGGGACATGCTGGTGAAGCTGGGGGCCTCGATCCTGTGTAGTGCAGACGGACTGGTGGTCACCCTGCCGGAGGGCACTCGCCTGCGGTGCGACGCCCGCACCGCAGGCTCGGGACAGTGGCTGGTACAACCGGTCCACAGTCAGGCTGTGGCAGATATCTATTGGGGCCTACTGGAACCCAGCCTGACTGGCATCCCGGTGGCCTACTCAGCGTGGCGACCCTGGATCTCGCTCCTAGAGCCCTATGTGCCCCCACCTGACCCTCTTCATATGACCCTTTCCTATGATAGGGATAGTACTGATTGGTATGAGGAAATGTTTGCTGAGCAACTAGAAGGCCGACAGTGGCAAGTTGCCTCTGAAAACTTATATGTGGGTCCCGAAGGAGTAGCCTCAGCCACACTGCTCACCCCAGAACAGCTGCCCTGGTACATGATGGGACAGGAAGCTGTCCCACATGTCTCTCTGGCCCTCCATCCCAAACACCAGGCCAAGGATTTGGGCCCGATGGTGAAACGGGCCAGAGAAACTGAGGACTGGGTACAGACCCAGATCCCACAGGTCTCCTTCTCGCCCTCCTGCAGTACCTATCGCATACAGGTCACAACACAGGACACAGCCCTCCTGCAACATGAGCAGATAGCTAGAGACCACGGGTGTGAAAAGATGGACCACCCAAAGGCGGCGGCCCTTCTGGCGTCCACCAGCCCCACAGATGTAGGTGTAATATCCTGCACACCAGTGCAGTTCCAACTTCGATCAGGGGAGGGTCCCCTCTGGCTCAGACAGTACCCGCACAAGCCAGCGGCGGAGGAAGGGATAGCTGAGACTATAGAGGGCCTCTTGCGGGCCGGAGTGTTAGAGCCCTCCACGTCTCAGTGGAACACCCCCATCCTCCCAGTGGCAAAACCCGGCACGGGCAACTATCGGATGGCCCATGACTTGCGTGCCATAAACAACCTCCTGCTGACCTCTACTGTTCCAGTTCCGAACCCATATGTTGCCCTAACTAATCTGACCCCACATCAAAAATGGTTTACATGCATTGATCTAGCAAATGCTTTTTTCTGTGTGCCCCTAGCAGAGGAGTGTAGGGACACATTCTCCTTCACTTACAGGGGCTATCAGCTGCGGTACACCCGCCTGCCTCAAGGGTTCGCCCTTTCTCCAGGTATCTTTAACCCCCTGGGCCCTGAGGCCTTTTTTCCACTTTCGAGGTAGTCTGACATGCCTTGACATTTTAAAATATTTCACCTATCTAAAAAACATTTATCCCAAAGTGATACATTTGCTTTTATTCAGCACAAACTCAGCACCAATAATCTGAGACCTCTTAGAATGTTATTATTCTATTTTTTGTTAAAATCAACTTTAAACATATACTTTTCAAAAACCTATTTTCAGACATGCTGAGAAATTGTAAAAAATCACATTATAGACATTTCTAGGTAAGACTTTTGAGCTCTGAAGCTTATAGACACAGGGGTTGGCTACACATAGGTGAAAGTGACATTCAGAAATTTTATATGGTTTGATTACTAAAGTGTTAGAACTTTGGAGTGACACTCTTTTTCTCAAAGTCAGTGGTCTTCACAATGAATATTGATGAGATAGGTGTCCTCACACCTGTAGTAGTTTGCATACTGTCAATGGCCCATCAGTCTGGAATGTCACTGCACCCCACACCCATCACTTTGGAAAGGCAGTTTGAAACGCAAGAAAAGTAGCAACAATAAAATCCCTTTCACAGTTTATTGATAGATGGAATGAAAAATGAAAAACTGTGACTATATAAATATAGAAAGCGATAAATATGATGCAGTGACTATTATTGACGCTCTGGGGACGAGGGCATCATCGACCGCGTATCTTTCTCGTGTATTTCAGTTTATATCTCGCTGAAATCATTATGTAGAATCATGAAAAAAACACTGACTAAATCCGTTATCTGTCTTCTTTTCAAAACTTCCATTGTCAGAAGTATTAAAGTTTTTAAAATTAGGTTAAATAGGCAAAAAAGCAAATCGTGTCACCTTTCTTGGTTTTACTTGCGTCGGGAGCGTTTAGGACCGCTCTCAGCGGAAGATCGCTATTCACGTTCTAAATACGCTGCGTTTGAATCGGCGACCACGTGATTGCAGGCACACAGGCTTAGCCCACTGAGCTATGAACACAGGTATGAGCTTCGCTGCTGAAAGTGGCAACACTGGCGCAAAGCTTCAGCGGCAGAGACGTATCCGTGTGCTATATTGTAGCCGATCAGTGTAAACACTACCCAGACATGTGCTCTTGTTTATTTCGGTCACAATGGGCGTATTCACATATTTCTTTACCCAATACTAACTGTCGGATTATCATGTTATTATCATGCGAATAGCGCGATTTGCAAGTGGGTGGGCGATCAGAGCCGCTTCGAGACGCAGACGCTTAAGTCAGTCACTCTTGTTCTTTCAATTCGTATCACGAAGCTGTAAAAGTATATTTAGTTTCTACCTATATATATTTGAAAAGTAGACCGTCCAAGGTTTCTGAGAGTATTTTTAAAATGTGTATATGACAAAAACTCGCGGAGTTATTTAAACGGTTTTGCGAAATTTCTGTCAGATCCCGCCGGCGGGATCGCCGGTCCCAAGGGGTTAACTAGGTCCTGAAGCAGGCTTTGCAGGGTTGTCCTCTCCCGGACGGCGTCACCCTCATCCAATACGTGGACGATCTTTTGATCGCGGCCCCAACAGCGGAGGCGGCCCTACAGGCCACCCAGTCAGTGCTGCGCCTTCTGTCAGAAAAAGGCTTTAAGGTCAGTAAAGACAAATTGCAGATTGCTAGGACGGCAGTGACCTTCCTAGGACGAGTGTTGTCGGGGGCAGGAACAGGCCTCTCCCCAGCTCATTGGTTGGCTATCTTGCATTACCCAAAGCCCATCACGGTAAAAGACATGCTATCTTTCCAAGGGCTCACAGGTTACAATCGCACCTACATTCCAGATTACACGGGGCTTACACAGCCCCTGAGGGTGCTTGTCCGAGAACACGGCCTACGTAACCTCAGGATGCCCCTTAACTGGGACCAAGCATCGGAGGAGGCTTTTATCACCTTAAAGCAGAGACTAGCACAGGCCACGGACCTAGCCCTCCCAGATTACTCTCTCCCGTTTCACTTGGATGTTTCTGAAACAGGAGAGGTCATCAACGGCATCCTGTTTCAGAAAAAAGGGGGAGAGAGGAGAGTGCTGATGTACGTCAGCATAAAACTCGATACTACAGAAAAAAGACACCCCGCATGCACAAGGCACATGGCAGGAGTGGCCAAAATTATTCCGAAAACAGCACACATAGTGATGGGGCATCTGCTGCACATTCTGACCTCGCATAGTGTGGTGGCTTATGTGAATTCACAGACGTTTACCATGACGTCACTCAGGCAACAGAGACTTAGTAAAATACTAGAGGCACCTAACCTGAATTTTTCTCACGAAGGGATCAACATGGCAGACCACATGAGCGGGGGAGTACCGAGTTCAGAAGGAGGAGAAAGTCAGACCAGACTTAGGTGCAGGGAAAATAGAGGAGACAGAGGATTGGTTCACAGATGGGTGTTGTTTTATAACAGACACAGGAGGATTACAGGCAGGGTATGCAGTGGTGGCCAGACAAGGCCAGGATTATGTAACCTTGAAGGCAGAAAGACTGGGGGGAGCCCAGTCAGCCCAGAGAGCCGAGGTGATAGCGGTTATCGAGGCCCTGAAACTAGCAGAAGGAGGGGCTGTGGCAGAGTAAGGAAGGGAAGCCAGCCCTTCCCCCAGGCCTTCGCCAGACAATCTTGGCAGAAGCCCACGGGGTGGGTCATGCAGGGGTGAGACAAGCTGGTGGCATCCATTTATGAAAGAGATGGTGTGGGGATATGTACGGAGTTGCGCTACCTGTAACTCGCAACCCACAGTCAAGCCTGAGAAAGGGCAGTTTCCAATGTGCACCAGGTCAGGGGAAGAAATCATTATAGATTATACAGACATGGTGATTCCAGTGAGAGGGTTCAGATATGTGTTGATGTGTGTGGATGCATTCTCAGGGTGGCCAGAAGCATGGCCCACAAAGAAGGAGGATGGGGTATCCGTGATAAAGTTTCTGATTAATCAGTATATACCACAACACGGGTTTCCCAACAGGATTCAGTCAGACAATGGGTCCTACTTTAAGAACGAGGACCTCCAGACGGTGGAGAAAGCGTTGGGATTGAGACATGTGTTCGGAACTGTGTATCATCCGCAGTCCCAGGGAAAAGTGGAGCGAATGAACCAAACAATAAAACAAAAATTGGCAAAAATCTGCACGCAGACCAAAATGAATTGGGTTGACGCTTTACCACTGGCAATGATGTCAGTGAGGTGTTCCATAAACAGGGGGACCGGGTTCACCCCCTTTGAGCTTCAGACAGACAGGCAGTTCCCAGGACCCCAGAAAGGGTTAACCTGGACCCCCGACAAGAAGGGGGAGCAAAATCCTACGGCATATTATGATTGTTTGCAAGGTCTCGTTGCAGATTTCTCTAAACAGATCCAGGAGGCGAGACCAGAGAACCAGCCAGCCAAACCACACATGGCGGAGTGGGTCCTCCTGAAAGCCATCAAACGGAAGTGGTCAGAGCCCAGGTAGACGGGCCCCTTCCAGGTCACTAAGAGGACGTCACACGCGGTTCGTCTGAAAGGCAAAGGCGACCACATGGTTTCACTGGAGCCAGTGTGCGGCTGCGGAGGACCCAGGGAGAACCACAGCAATCATTCCCTCAATTTCCCCCTTTTGATCTCCGCAAGGAGATCACCCTGATTATGCTGATTAGTAATATTTTGCCTTATTTATGAAATTTTGCATTCCCCCTTTTGATCTCTGCAAGGAGATCACCCTATTGGCGGGGGAGGTGTAGTTAAAAACTGTCCAAATGACCTTTGCCCCTCTCCGGCCCGACAGGCAGGAGAGATGAAGATCAAGATAAAAAGGGGAATGTTGGGGGAAACAAGTGTGTTAGGTGTGATGCTTAAAATGCTTAAAGAATTAATGATTAGTAGTTTGTGAGCCATGCCAGCCATGGACCCCGAAGGGGGGCCGTGCCTGTGGCGGGCTGGGAGTGGAATTTCCCTGAAGCTCAGGGTTTTTGCCCTCCTTCCTAGGCTGGATGGACAGGATTGTGTGTGGAACTCTTTGGAGTCCTAAAGGGGGGAGTGTGCACTATGTTCAGGGAAGTATGCTGTACTTGCATTCCTAATAACACAGCACCAGACGGCTCAGTGACCAGGGCACTCGAGGGTCTCCGGACCCTCTCCAAAACGATGCATGCACACTCTGGGATCAATAGCATCTGGGAGGCTTGGCTGACCTCAGTGTTCGGACAGTGGAAAGGCTTAATGGGCTCGCTTTTATTATCCATTGCTACTTTTGCTGCAATTTTAGTTACTTGCGGGTGTTGTTGTATTTCCTGCCTGCGTGCACTGTCAGTTCGTCTCATCACTACCGTGATAGAGAAGCGGGATTACACCTATGCGCAGATGATGCCTCTCCTGCCTGTCGGGCCAGAGAGGGGCAAAGGTCATTTGGACAGTTTTTAACTACACCTCCCCCGCCAATAGGGTGATCTCCTTGCAGAGATCAAAAGGGGGAATGCAAAATTTCATAAATAAGGCAAAATATTACTAATCAGCATAATCAGGATGATCTCCTTGCGGAGATCAAAAGGGGGAAATTGAGGGAATGATTCTATAAGGCTGTAACTAATCAAAACGAGAACTGACTGGCGCGCCGGCAAGGCAAGGCTACCTAATCGAACAGATAGAGGGGGCAACAGAGAACGTCAGCGGCCCCTACTTATCTTTTAGCCTTCCAGAAGGACAACTACGAACTGACTAACTAGAGCAAGTGTCAGACATGTGGTTGTCACGTAGATGGAAGGTACCGAGAGAGGGGAGGAGATGACCAAAGGGCTTTATTTATTTATTTTATTTAACCTTTATTTAACCAGGAAGGTCCCATTGAGTTACAATAACTCTTCTTCCAGGGAGTCCTGGCCAAGAATGGCGGCTGGTTACAAGCACACAATAGACATACTACCAATTTCACTAAAGGCAATGAAACATATAACTACAAAACACAAGTCTCTCAAAAATACTAAGACAATGAACATACAACCACATACAATAAAACAATTAAAAAAAGTCTCACAAAAATCATAACAAAATAATGATAATTTATCATCCAACCAAATACCTAGATATTTGTAGGAGGATGCCCTTTCTATTGCAGTAAGTAAATGGGATCGAGTAAAGACCATGAATTTAGTTTTTTTAGCATTTAGAACCAACTTTAATCCTACAAGGGATTTTTGTACCTGATTGAAAGCAGACTGTAGGTAACTCACTGCCTCTAGCAAAGATGATGCAGAGGTGTACAGTATTGTATCGTCAGCATAAAAATGAACTTTTGATGGACTTAAATCCAAACCTAAATTATTTATATAAATAGAAAATTGGGACACCCATTATTACTTCTAATAAGGGAAAGATAAAGTTGTCTACAGCCACACACTGAGTTCTACCACTCAGATAATTAGAAAACCAATTTAATACAGTATGGCTGAAACCTATGCTTTTCAATCTTTGCAGAAGAAGATGATGGTCAACGGTGTGAAACGCTTTAGATAAATCAATAAACAATGCAGCACAAGACTTTTTATTATCTAATGCAGTAATAATATCAGTTGTAACAGGTTACAGCCGTAATTGTACTATGCCCTTGTCTGAAACCAGACTGCATGGGACTTAAAACACTATTATTTGCTAAAAAATGTTTTAGTTGCTCATTTATAAGGGACTCAAACAGTTTAGCCATAACAGATAATCTGGATATAGGACGATAATTGTCCAGGGCTGAAGGGTCACCACCTTTTAATAGTGGGAAGACAAGTGCAGATTTCCATGATTTGGAAATGTAGCCACTGCTTAAACTATGATTAAAAATGGAAGAGACAGGTCCAGCTAACAATTTTGCAGCAATTTTAAGAAAATATGGCTCAATCTGATCTGGACCAGCAGACTTTTTACATTTTAGGTTTAATAGTGCCTTTTGTACTTCAGATGAGAAAATATATAGTACAGTATATGAGAAAGTATATGAGAAAAGTTGAATTTATTCAAACATATTAGAATCTGTGGGGGGTTTTACTATCCACAGAGATGGATGAAAGAACAGACTGGGCAGTCATTCCTGCAATAATAAAGTGCTTATTGAATGCATCTACTAAATTTTGTTTACCCCTTACTTCACCTTGGTTCGTTTTTATAACTTCAGGAAAGGTGAAAGGTGACACATCACCCAAGGAAGATTTAACTAGTTTCCAAAACGTTTTGGGGTTGTTTAAGTTTTCATTTATCAAATTCAAGTAGTGCTCACTTTTTTATTTTTTATTAGTCTAGTACATTTGTTTCTTAATACCCTATAATTTAGCCAATATTTATCATTATTATATTGTTTAGCTTTGATCCAAGCTTCATTTCGATCTCTAATGGCAGATGCAATAGTGTCATTAAACCATGGGTTATCCCTACCCCTCACTCTGTATTTCTAATATTAAACACAGAAAAAACAGAAGTACTGCTGATTGGTCCCAAGGCTGCAAGAAATAAGTTTCACCACCTCAGCATTAGTGGCCTTCCTACACAACCTAACACAGTGGTTAGAAATCTTGGTCTTCTAGTAGATTCAGATCTATGTATTTCAACGCAACAACAGTCCAATGACACTTTGGTATATATAGCTACTCCCCCTCCTTTATTCACACGATCAAACCTAAAAAGATTATATCCATCGATGTGAATCATATTATTCATAAGTGATGGTTTAAGCCAGGGTTTCTCAACCCGGTCCTCGGGGACCACCAGACGGTCCATGTTTTTGCTCTCTCCCAATTCCCTGCCAATTGGGAGAGAGCAAAAACGTGGACCGTCTGGTGGTCCCCGAGGACTGGGTTGAGAAACCTTGGTTTAAGCCACGTCTCAGACAGAACAATTACGTCACTTTCTGTCAGTTTCGTCCACAAACGAATAGCGTCAATTTTGTTAACCAGGCTGCTTACATTGACATGAACAAAACGCAAGCCACTGCTGTTTTTTAAGTCGTCAGGGTTCGTAAGCTCAACCAGCTCCGGTCCTGGGTTGGGATGGATATTACCTGATAGGAACAGGAGTAAAATAATCCATAGGCCTGCTGACTTTGTTGAACGGGTAGTGCAGCCCCCCCCCGCTCACTAGGGTTGGGTACCGAAAACCGGTGCCAATACGGCACCGGTACCTATGTAACCGGTATGTACCGGACCGAAACAAAACGCGAATTTCGGTGCCACTTAGATGCCTGAACTGTCGATTGAAATATTTGTTCTCTGGGGCTATGATGACACAGTTGTAATAAGCATAAGATTCATCAACACACACGTGACATCATCAGGAAATGAGACCATCCGAGATGCGCGTGAATGCAGCAACTAACGTTACACTTGCTCTGACGGCAGCAGGTGGTCTACCGCTATCTTAGCTTGCTAAATTAAACAACTTTTGTTAAAATGCCTAAAACTAAACGGTCGAAAGTGTGGCTATATTTCACAAGAAAGGATTCCAACACCGCGGCGTGCAGCAAATGTTTTACAGCAGTTGCGTGTAAAGGGGGAAACACGTCAAATCTAATGAAACATTTGAGGGTACACGGAATAAACTTAAAAGCAGAGGGATGCACCGTGCTTGACAGCTTGCGGACAACAGCTGGCACGATCGGTGTGGATAACCCCAGCCCCAGTCATACCAACCGTAGCAAAAAGGAGTCCACCGATTATGATGACGACAGCAACCTTTCCGCAGGTTAGTAGTAGGCTAATGTAACGTTAAATTAACATTACATAGGTGGCTTATGTTTTGTTGTTGTTTTTTGTATTTACATATATATTCATATATACTTTAAACTTTTAATATATTGTTCAATTTTAAGCATTAAATTTTTTGTTCAATAAAAATGTATTCTTGAGTCATCCACCATCATTTTGTGGCTTTTGTAAAGTATCGGTTCAGGCACCGTTTTGGCACCGGTACCGTTTTAAAAGTATCGATTTGGCACCGGTATCGAAAAAACCCCAAACGATACCCAACCCTACCGCTCACACCCAGAGGCGAAAACGGACCGTATCTCTGTCCAACGGAGCAGTTGCCCATGCAAAGCCTCGGTAGAACAGCCAGGAGAATCCAATGAAGCCAAGTGGACCGACATAATGCCATCAGCATTGGGAAGCAGCATAGTGCCAGAACTTGGGAGAACAGTCCTTGGAAAAACAGTCCGGAAAAATGCGTCCGATTTTTCACCAGATCCCAGACCATCCACGTCAGGAGAGCTCAGCACATAAACAAGCAGGTATAACAGACCGGCTGATCTCATGATATTGATGTAGTCAAACCTGCTCGTTTGTTGTTATAATAATTTGCTGATTACTGTTGCTGACACAGCTCTGGGTCCCGGAATTTAAATGTATCAATTTCAAGTATCCCAACAAATGTAAAAACACTTCCATAAACACAAAAAACTACACAAACAAACGCGAAAACACCGATGCCACCATCTTGGATCTAAGGGATCCAGGGATACAGCTGATACATATGGCAGAGCTTCCTTCTGTACATGCTGAATGTATGTCAGATGGTGGCTCCCTGATTATAATCAGTAAGAGAATAAACTGGTGATTTGCAACTTCTCCACGTGTCAGCTGTGAATCTTTTCTCATCCACGGACCCGGTGGAGGCGGCGTACTCCATGTTTTACCAGTATTTTCAGTTGTGCAGTGCATCCTGGGAGCAGGACCACCACAAGGCGCGAAAGTTGAAGGACGCAGGAGCCGTTTTTTTACATGGTGGTCTTACACGTGGTCACACAAGTTTCACTCAGGTTTGGGGACTGAGGAAACCTTTCACGTTTCTCTGGTAAAATTAAGATTTTTATTTAAGATTAAGTTTTTTTTAAATTGATTCTGCCATGAGCAATACTTTTTTAGTTGTAAAGAGTTGTGCAGGTTGCATTAACTCGTGTCTGCCATTATCGTTACCAGAAAGGTAGTATTTAACGTTGGAGTATATTATTCATATTCACTTAATGACCGCGTTAGCCAGGTTTTGGCTTAATATTATTCACGGAGGAACGCTGCGTGCATCTGTGTAACTGTCCTCACTATTTTGCAAAGTGGGTCGTTTATGGCATATTGTTATAGTGATATTCTTGAGATGTAGCGATATATATTATATATATAAATATATTACATTCAGTATCTGTTCTGCGTCACCTGAGACCTTTATACTTAAGGCATGGCATTTTTTTTTTTCTATTTGCAAATCATTTATTTCCTCTAAGCCCCTCACATTCTTCTCTTTGTCCTGAAACTTCTGAGTCTTTTTTCCCCTTTTTATTTAACTTTTCTTGGGGAAAGATTAGATAAGACGGTCAGTTATGTTCACTTGTAATGTTTGTGACTTTAAATGCATCTCGTTGACTGAATACCTGAAGCACTGCAAACAGACATGTTAACAATGTTCATTTTAGATGTGGGTATAAAGATTGTGGAAAAAGATTTTTCCACATGTCCCGCCTGTCCAGCCCGGCTCGCCCGTCCAGCCCGTTCTGCCCGCGGCTCCGGCTGCACCGCCTGCGGC
The DNA here is from genome assembly GCF_048594095.1 of Paramormyrops kingsleyae. Lineage (NCBI taxonomy): Eukaryota > Metazoa > Chordata > Actinopteri > Osteoglossiformes > Mormyridae > Paramormyrops > Paramormyrops kingsleyae. Next base: position 1,853,952 of record NC_132807.1, on the reverse strand, counting down.
CATGCCCGCGGCTCCTAGGCCTCCACCTCCTGCTCAGCTCGAGGTCCCGGACCAGCATCGGCCTGTCCCGGTCCCTGCTCCAGTCCTCCCAACCCTAGTCCCAGTCCCCGAGGAGGGCCCAGACAGTCCAGTCACCGCTCCTTTCTCCTTGGAGAAGGAGCTTGAGTGGGATCTCTCGGGGACCTCCCTTCTGACTCCTTTGCCCTTGCCCCCCAGAACCCTGCCTTTCCATGTCCCGTAAGGGGAGGGGACACAAATGTCGGGCCCGGTTCCCGCCCGCCCTGCCCCCTGGCTCGCCCGTGCGTCCCCTGGCCGTGGCTTGGTGGTTGCCTGCGGGTCCTGTGGCGCCGGCTCGGTGGTCGCCTCCCGGTCCTCCCCCCGGTGCCTCGGTACCGGTCCTCGGTCCCGCCTCCTGCTCCATGTCGGCCGCCTCCGGGCCCCCCTGCTTCGGCTTGGCGTCGGACGGCGCCTTCCCCGGCTCCGGCTACGCCTTTGCCTGCCGCGTCTTCCCCCTCCTGCCTGCCTGCTCCCTCTGTGTCCCCTCCGTCACTCCCTCAACCCGTTCCCTTGGCCCCTGTGTGGTCCCCTGCGGCTCCTGCCTCCCTCTCGCCTGCGGCCCCTCCGGCCGCTGCCCATCGCCCGTCTGGGCTCCCTTGGGCTCCCCTTTGTCCTCCGTCCCTTCCTGTCTGGTCTCCCTGGTCTGCTCCTCGTCCCTTTGTCCCTCCTGTTCCTTCTCCTCCTATTGTGCCTCCGTTCACTCCTGGCCCTTTTGTTCCGCCTTTTGTTGGTCCCTCTGTGCCCTCTGTCTCGCCCTTTCTGGTGTGCCTGTCCGCGTTCCCCGTCCTTTGTCGGGTCCTGTCATGGCTTTTGCCTTTATGCATGTTTCCGTTCTCTTTGCGGTTCCCCGTTGATGTTTTGGTTTTTGTCTTTCAGGTCCTGTTCCCTCGTCTCGTCCGTCGCCTCCCCTCAGGCGTGCCCAGTGTGCACACCTTTGGGGGGGGGGGGTTCTGTCACGCCCAGCTCCGTCCGATCCTTGTGTGTGCCACGCCCACCTCGTTACCTCGTGTTAATCCCTGATTGTCATCACCTGTTCCCTGTTTCTCTTGCCTTGTCCGGTGTATTTAGTCCGCGTCTGAGTGAGTCTTCCCAGATCTGTCATGTGTATTGTTCGTGGAAGTTCGTGCCCGTCTGCCCTGTCATCTCCAAATAAACCCCGTTTACCTGTCCATCCGGCTGCTCTCGCCTGCTTTCCTGCTCGCCCGCTCCACCAACGTGACAGGCATGTCTTGGAAAGAGTACATACGAGCAGAGCCCTATGAACGAGGCATTACATGCAAATGGTCCTTTATCTTCACACCATAGAAGGCTGCAGTATTACAAGACACACTTTAAGTATGTTCAGCCTGTTGAAGTCACTCTTGGCTACAATGATAGAGGGCAGAAGAGGCACTATCATTACATTCCAATTATGGAAAACCTCAGAGCAATGCTAAAAGAGACAAGTGCAGCTCAGCAGAGTGTAGCTCCTCTAATTGAAGATGGTACGCTCCATGATTTCATGGATGGGTGTGTCATTAGATCTAATGCCATGTTTGCCTCCAATCCAGATTCCTTAAAGGTGATGCTTTTTCAAGATGCTTTTGAGGTGGCTAATCCCAGTGAACTTGTGTCAGACTTATGTGACCTGGAGGTAAAGGGCATATCATTTGAGGATAAGATATATAAAGGTACTGTGGCATGCATAATGGCATGCATAACTGGGCTCCCACATGATTGGTGGCTTTACAGAAAATTTCAGCTGTGCTGACTATTTCTGCAGATTCTGTCTAGTCACCAGGAATGTATTTCAGTTCAGCCCTTTCACGATTGCCACTCAGAGAGATCCTGCTGGTTATAATGAGTCTGTGCAGTTTTTGGAGAATCACCCTGAAATGGCAATGCACCAGGGCATTGCCATTTCAAACTGTCGAATTTCCATGTGTGTCAGCCTGGACTGCCACCATGTCTAGCACATGACCTTATTATGATTTAGCAATGTATCTGCAGTTTTTAATTAAAAGACAAAAGTGGTTCAGTTACAAGTTACTAAATGACAGACTCAAATTATTTTCTGGTGAAAGCAATAATAAGCTAAATGCTGTTCCCTGTAATGGAACAAAGCTTGGAGGCCATGCAGCCCAAAACAGGTGGCTGTTGAAATTCTTGCCTATTTTAGTGCATGACAGAATTGTGGATGCTGACAATGCTGTGTGGCAGCTGGTACTTCTTCTCAGGGAGTTGGTTGAATTTGTCTGCGCACCTAGTCTTTCAGAGTCTCAGATTGCTTACATGAAGGTACTGATCGAAGAGTATGTGGAAATGAGGCAAGAGTTATTCCCACATGTAAATCTTGGACCAAAACATCACTATCTGCTTCACTATGTTGACTTGAATTTGCAGTTTGGTCCACTCATACATCCATGGACTATGCGCTTTGAGAGTAAGCATACTTATTTTAAAAGATGTATTAGGTCAAGCAAAAACTTCAGAAATGTGACTAAGTCACTTGCTGATAGACATAAGTTGTTTCAGGCATATCAGGCTCATGGCAGAATATTTGGGGCCCAGGTACAAGTTTCAGACTCCACTCGCTTTTATCCGGAGCTCTATGATGATGGCATAAGGGCAGCAGTTGCAGACTTTGGACTTACCTCATGTAACTCGGTCGCCACAGATAAGGTACACGTTAGAAGGACATCATATGCAAACGGCATGCTCGTGTTGCTGAGATATACCAAAGGGCAACTAGGGTTAGGGCAAATAGCAAGCATTTTCATCGAAAGTGAAACAACTGCCCTGCTTTTGGTGCGGGAAAAAACTGCCAACTGGGTGCCTGAGTTTGGAATCTATGAAATTTCTAAAAATTGTTCAGATAAGCTCATTTGCAAAAATCTTGATGAGCTTACTCATCCCACTTAAGCATATGCCACTATGGAGCATGTGAAAGAATTAGTTAAGAAAGCTCTGCCATTGCTCAGCAGTGATGTGATTGACTCGCTCATGGATAGACTCGAGATCATTCGAGTAAGTTGTGCAGATGACCTTAACTTTGTGAGGACTGAGGACGTTGATGGAATTCTGCCACCCATTCAATGTAGAAGACTAATTCAAGCTTTCACTGCTGGTAAGTTTTTCGTTTTTGAACCCTAATCCTTCTGCACTATATGGTCTATATATCCTGTTTAACCATGGTCATTAACCTGCTCTAAATTCAACACATCAAAAGTAACATGTAGATTCAATATCAATATTTTGCTTTCAATAACACTATTTTTTTTATTAATTTATTTTTATTTTTTTAATTAGTCTTTGTATATGTAAATTATTCACAGATTAGTTTGGGCATATGTAAACGATGGACTGGATTGTTATGACTTAAGTCCTACATCTTACTTTAACAGCGGATGTCATTCATTTTTGGTAAGGTATGTTATCCAGAGTCTCAAGCCATACCTACTCCCACTGTGACACCTCTGCCACTGAATGTTCATCTCTCCCCAACATTACCTCCAACACCTGAGCCCACTGAGAATTCATTATCCTGTGCAACATATGCTGTACCATGGAACAAAATGCTCCCAAACCTCATGCTTGCCTTGAGTGAAAAGAAACGACCAAAGCCAAAAGAAAGAAGAGAGCTGGTTCATATAGTTATTGATGATTTACTGGGTAAACAGCATGGAAGACCAGGAAGAGCAAAGCTTCCGGAGATTGCAAAGCAGTTGTACAGCAATATCCCTGCTCTTTCCAAGATAGAGATCTCAATGGGACAAATGTCATTGGATCAGGTTATGATAGTCTCTTTGTACAGCTGGAAAACAGAGTTGAAAATGTTCGAAGACCATTAACCACCAGCTCAGCAAAGAGGCCAGCTGAGGATGAAGAAGCATTGAGGAAAAAATCTACACATGCGGATCGCTACGGATGTGTGATGTGGCAGCCTGCTGTTGAAGGTACAGCAGAACGACAATCTAAACAAGAGGAACTGAAATCAGCCTTCAAAACCAATGATCTTCCAGAGTCATCTATTCTAAAAATGATGGCTGAAACATACAAGCATCCAGCATGCAGCAATCAACCAAGGAAGCACGGTAGACACAATATTGAAAGAGTGGCCCTTCCTTTTTGAAGCTGTTCACTTCTTTGATCACACATGTACCCTCCTTTGCTTTCCGGTGCAAACAAAGTTGGCAGAGGAATTGTCAAGAAAAGGAAAGAACATTAAAGACTTCCTAGAATCAAAAGGGGATCAAGTTGGTGAAGATCCACTACAGCTGATCTCTGGCATTGCAAAATTCTTCAAGGAAAATCCTGACTACCTTTTCTACCAAAATGAGGTAGGATTAGACTTCTTACTGCCGTGTTTTACAGACATGCATCAAAACCTATTTATTTTTTATAATTGCTTGTACGTAATTAAACCCCAGATAATGACCAAGATACATATTTATTTTTTCTTTTACAATATATTGTAATATAAAATGAAGTTGGATTATCTGCACATTAACATTTCTTCTATGATCTATGCTTTGGCAGCTACCCATGGTCCTTTCTTTACCTGCTTCTCACTTTCCCTGCTTTGTGAAATAGGGTTAGTTTAGGGATGCACTTGATTTGTTCAAAACATGAAATGAGTTGCCAAAGCACCTGGCAGTTGAAGCTATGGTTGGGTACTGAAACTCAATTCCAGTATGTAACCGGTATGACAACGTGAATTTCTGTGTCTCTGAAATATAGCTGAGTTTCCATTACAGATTAGAATCAGTATATGTGCATAATCAGTTATTGTTGTATTACATTACAACTGATCTTTACAGAATATTCTAATTCTTAGGAATTATGAACCTACTGTACTTATATGGGAAACACTATAAACAGAAAATGCATAGTTAATGACATTCATAACATTTCTTTGACCCCCCCCCCCCCCAACAACAGGACTCAACTGCTGCTGGACTGTGCAACCCAAGCACTCCCTGCATTCTTATCATGGGTTTGTAGTCTGTTACTTTCTCACCACAGCTAACTTACAATATATTTGCTTCTTTTTTTTTTTACATAATGCACTGCAGACACCTGGACTTCTATAAATAAGAACATAAGAACATAAGAAATTTACAAACGAGAGGAGGCCATTCAGCCCATCAAGCTCGTTTGGGGAGAACTTAACTAATAGCTCAGAGTTGTTAAAATCTTATCTAGCTCTGATTTAAAGGAACCCAGGGTTTTAGCTTCCACTACACTAGCAGGAAGACTATTCCATACTCTAACTACACGCTGTGTAAAGAACTGCTTCCTCAAATTTGTTTTAAAATGTTCTCCCGCTAATTTCCACTTATGGCCACGAGTTCTAGTATTTAGACTAATATTGAAATAGTCATTTGGCTGAACAGCATCCAGACCCGTTAGAATCTTATAGACCTGAATCATATCCCCCCTTAGTCTCCTTTGCTCAAGGCTAAACAGATTCAGTTCCGCTAACCTCTCCTCATAAGACATTCCTCTAAGACCAGGAATCATTCTCGTAGCTCTTCGTTGCACCTTTTCTAAGGCAGCAATGTCCTTCTTGAGGTATGGTGACCAAACCTGCACACAGTATTCTAGGTGGGGTCTTACCAAGGAATTATATAAGTGTAACATCACCTCCCTTGACTTAACCCAACATTCTGTTCGCCTTTTTTATTGCTTCCCCACACTGGTGAGAGGGGGACATGGAAGCATCAACATACATACCGAGATCTTTCTCGTAATCAGCTACCTTTATTTCGTTGGAACCCATAAAATATCTGTACTTTATATTTCTGCTCCCTGCATGGATTACCTTGCATTTATCTGTGTTAAATTTCATCTGCCATGTATCAGCCCATTCGCTAATTAAATCCAGATCCCGTTGAAGCCTCTCTGCTGCTAGATTAGTATCTGCTACACCGCCCACCTTGGTGTCGTCCGCAAATTTAACCAGTTTACTGTATGTATTTGTGTCAATATCATTAATGTAAATTAGGAACAATAGAGGTCCTAAAATTGAACCCTGCGGTACCCCACTATGAACGGAGGCCCACTGTGACATTGTGCTTCTAATAACTACTCGCTGCTTCCTGTCAGTTAGCCAGTTTTTGATCCAAGTTGCCACAGTTCCTAAAATCCCTGCAGCTTTAAGCTTTAGCAAGAGACGTTTGTGGGGGACAACATCAAAGGCCTTCTGGAAATCTAAGTAAATCACATCATAGGCCTTTTTGTGATCAATTTCACTTGTAGATTCCTCAAAGAACTCAAGTAGATTCGTTAAGCAGGATCTACCTCTCCTAAATCCATGTTGGCTATCCTTTATGATGTTATTTGCATCCAGGTAATCTACCATTTTCACTTGAATTATAGCTTCCATTATTTTTCCAGTAATGCTAGTTAAACTGATTGGCCTATAGTTTGCTGGATTACTTCTATCCCCTTTTTTGAATATGGGTGTTATATTAGCGTGCTTCCAATCTGATGGTACCACACCCGCAGATAACGATTTCTGGAATATTAAAGTTAAAGGTTGGCTAATAATATCCCTCATCTCTTTTAAGACTATAGGTAAGATGCCATCAGGCCCCTGCGATTTATTTATTTTGAGTTTAGCTAGGCTTAGTATCACATCAACCTCAGTTATACATACAGTATATTGGTCATAGACGATGCTGTATTCATATTAATTGGTGGTAAGTTACTTGTGTTCTCTATTGTGAACACCCTTGAAAAATAATCATTAAACTCATTTACCATATCAATTTCATTATCAATTATAAGTCCCTTACTATCCTGCAAATTAGTGATTTCAGCTTTTAGTGCTCTCTTGGAGTTAAAATATTGGAAGAAACCTTTACTGTCATGCTTAGCCTCCAATGCAATTTTTCTTTCTACATCCCTCTTGGATAGCCTAATGTCATTTTTTAACTCTGCCTGTAGACTTTGATACTCCTGCTTAATTTTGAAATCATTAGTTATTTTCCATTTTTGGAACAGAGCCCTTTTCCTCCTGACTTTATTCTTAATTTCCTTAGTAAACCACCTTGGTTGTCGTTTCCTAGATTTAGTTTTGCTGGAAACAGGTACGAAGTCCTCTTGCACTTGCAACAATGTGCTTTTGAAAAATTCCCATGCCTCTTCTACTGTTTTGCTATTTAACTCTGTCCAGTTTACAGTTTCTAATTTCCGTCTCATACCATTAAAGTTTGCCTTCCTAACATTGTATACTTTTAATTTCGACTTTGCTCTTCGGACACTAAAATTAACCTCGAATTTAACCATGTTATGATCACTACCGTACAATGGGTCTAAAACCTCTAATTTTCCAATCCTATCCTGGTTATTACAGAAAACCAGATCAAGAAGGGCTTCTCCCCTGGTAGGAGTATTAACAAACTGAGTAAAAAAACAATCCTGTACTAATTCCACCATCTCAAGTTCATTTACAGAAGAGCCAGAGATTGTGTCCCACTGTATCCCAGGTAAATTATAATCACCCATAACCACCACATCATTTTTATTACTCATAATCCTGATATCATCATATAATATTCTGCTTTCCTCTACAGCTACATTAGGTGCTCTATAACAAACCCCGACAATTAGGCCATTTGAATCTTTAGCATCAAGTTTTATCCATACAGCTTCTGAATTTTTATTTTTATCAGTGAGATCCCTTGCCTGCAAGTTTTCTTTTACGTATACTGCAACACCACCTCCCTTCTTGCCTATCCGGTCTCTACGGAACAACATATAACCATCCATATTATATTTATCACCATCATTGTCACTCATCCATGTTTCAGTTATTCCTATAATGTCATAATTGTCTGAAGAAATTAAAGCCTCTAAGTCAGTAATTTTGTTTCTAATACTCCTAGCATTCAAATACAGACCACTAATGGTAGGCCTTTTACAGTGTCTACTTTTAATATTTATTTGGGCATTCCGTCTCTCCCCACATAAATTCTTAACTGACCTCCCTGCCCCCCCAGTCCCTAGTTTAAACATTCCTCAACTATTCTGCACATACGCCTCCCCAATACACTGGTTCCCCTATGGTTCAGGTGTAACCCGTCCGGCTTGAACAGGTCCCACCTGTTCCAGAAGGTCTTCCAGTGCCCCATAAACCTGAACCCCTCTTTCCTACACCACCATTTTAGCCACGCATTTCGGGACATGGAATGTCACCTCTCTGGTGGGGAAGGAGCCTGAGCTTGTGCGTGAGGTTGAGAGGTATCGACTAGATATAGTCGGGCTCACCTCAACACATAGCTTGGGTTCTGGAACCAATCTCCTGGAGAGGGGCTGGACCAGGGGTGCCCAAAGTGGGGCCCGCGGGCCAAGGTTGGCCCGCCGTACTATTTAGATTGGCCCGCCAATGAATATCTAAAATTTTAAATTATACTGTACTAAAATTTGTTAAAAAAATTCTTAAAGCAAGAATCCCAGTGTAGCTATCAGTGCGTTTACTTTTTAGTGTACGTTGGCCTAACTAATATACAGTCGAACCCGGTTATGTCGCCGGCCTAGGGGGTTGCCAAAAAGCGTCGAGATAACCGATGATCGAGATAACCGAAAACCAATATGGCGGCAATATACTGTATTAAGATATGCTTGAAATGTATTTATGTGCGTTAATAAATTAGAATGTACATGAACGGTTTTGGCGTTGCCGTGATTTGTTTAATGACGCGATCGGCATGCTATAAAAATGCACATACATGTCGGCTAACAACAAAGGCCATTTGACCACCTAACTAAAGGTGGTGCACCAACTAAAAGCGGAGATTTACCAGTATACAATAAAAACCACCGTCGATTCTCGATACAAATCTTTAATTATATTATCCAACATTGCAAACAGAAAGATCGCTCACAAAATCACAAAAAAACCTGCGGGGTGTAGTCCGTTGTTACAAAAAGCAAATCTGCAGTGTCAAAATTACATTCACAAGTCATTTCGCTCTGACAGCTCTGAAATGTATCGTACACGCAGTTAATATGGTTTCTTTACAAAGTCTAAAATGCTTTGTTGCTTTTTGCCTTTAACAGTCTGCTTGAAAACAAATGCTTCGATATTATTTATGCTGTCTAAAACAGTCCATCCCCTACAAAAGAACCATACTGTCGAATTTTTTGTAGCATTTCTATCACCTCACCGGCAGAGGGAATTGGTTCCAAATCTTCGTTCGCATCTTCTTCATCTTCGTTGTCATTGCCGCATGCAGATATGCTTGGCTTTGGTTTTGATGGGGATTTACCTAGATCGCGTTTCACCTGCGTTGTTCAGCGAATTACCATGCGAATGCGATTTGAATACGCGCTGTTTAGCACTTGTGATACATTTTAAAGTCACGGGGATCGAGATAACCGATGTTAAGTGGCGATTTTGGCCCTCTTTCGTGCTCGAGATATTAGGGTTCGGCGACATAAAAGAATCGACATAACCGATGAGAAATGCTATTGCAATAAGGGAATTTGGCGGTTCCACTTCAAAAACGTCGACTTAATAGGGTTGGCGAGTTAGCCGAGGTCGAGATAAGTGGGTTCGACTGCATATTATACAGTCCTCACTCATGGTGCTTTGATTACATTTGAAATATCTAAGACTAAAATTAAAATATGCAGCACTTCTCAGAAACTTGGACCAGGACTTTGCGTTGCGCTTTGAGGACTTTAGGGAAAGTAGAGGTGACATGGAGCTGTTTTCTCAACCCTTCACCATAAGTGTGGACTCAGTGCCTGATCACATTCAGATGCAGCTAATTGAGTTTCAGTGTGATTCTGAGCTAAAGAATAAATTCATGTCACTACACCTGAAAGACTTCTACACACATGTCTCATCTGAAAGGTACCCAGACATTAGGAAACATGCACAGGTCATGTTAGCTTTGTTTGGCAGCACTTACATCTGTGAACAGACTTTTAGTGTAATGAATCTTAACAAGTCCAGGCTCAGAAGCACTCTGACTGACCCACACCTACAGGACATCCTCACCCTCTCAGTGAGTCAGCTGCAACCTAATATTGATAGGCTGATAAACGCCAAAGAACAGCTTCATGTTTCTCACTAGTGGTGCAATTATATTGTTGCTACTGTTGTTGTGTTGCTGTTGGACATGCACTCTTTGACATTTTGCACTACATGTGATTACAAAAGTTTAGACGTGCTCTAAATGCCTATATATGACTTATTTGTCATATTTTGTTTAATGTTATTTACACAGAAAGGAAGGTTATATAACTGTTTGATAAATAAAAGTACTTTACTTTACTATTAGTGTTTGTATTTTGTGTAAAATATTACATTTGGCCCGCGGTCCTCCGATAGATTTTCATTTTGGCCCACTAAGGGAAAATGTTTGGGCACCCCTGGGCTGGACGCTCTTTTACTCTGGAGTTGCGGCGGGTGAGCGACGCCGGGCTGGGGTGGGGCTATTGGTGGGCTACAGGTCGATGATCGATTTTATAATCGTATCATCTGATCTGCGGCCTTCCGTCTTGGACACTCGGGTAAAGAGAGGGGCAGGTCCGCATTGCCGGTAATAAGTCGGACGTGTTCCCGGTGAGGGTTGGGCTCCGCCAGGGCTGCCCTTTGTCATCGGTCCTGTTTATAATATTTATGGACAGGATTTCTAGGCGCAGCCAGGGTGTTGAGGGTGTCCAGTTTGGTGGCCTCAGGATTGCCTCGCTGCTTTTTGCAGACGATGTCGTCCTGTTCAAATGTTTGCTTAAAAGTACAAATGAAAGTCCCGTTTCCCTCGCCCGGACTAGGGTCACCGGGGCCCCACCCTGGAGCCAGGCCTGGGGGAGGGGCCCGTTGGCGAGCGCCTGGTGGCCGGGCCTTGGCCCGTGGGGCCCGGCCGGGCACAGCCCGAAAGAGGCACGCGGGACTGTCCCCAGGTGGGCCAACCACCCGCAAGGGGAATGTCAGGGGTTCGGTGCATTGTGGATCGGGTGGCGGCCAAGGGAGGCCCTGGCGGTCCGATCCCCGGCTGACAAAACTGGCTTTCGGGACATGGAATGTCACCTCTCTGGTGGGGAAGGAGCCTGAGCTTGTGCGTGAGGTTGAGAGGTATCGACTAGATATAGTCGGGCTCACCTCAACACATAGCTTGGGTTCTGGAACCAATCTTCTAGAGAGGGGCTGGACGCTCTTTTACTCTGGAGTTGCGGCGGGTGAGCGACGCCGGGCTGGGGTGGGGCTATTGGTGGGCTACAGGTCGATGATCGATTTTATAATCGTATCATCTGATCTGCGGCCTTCCGTCTTGGACACTCGGGTAAAGAGAGGGGCAGAGCTGTCAACTGATCACCACCTGGTGATGAGTTGGGTCAGGTGGCGGGGGAGGAAGCCGGTCAGACCTGGTAGGCCCAAGCGCATAGTGAGGGTCTGCTGGGAACGTCTGGCAGAGGCTCCTGTTCGCTGGAGCTTTAACTCGTGCCTCCGGCAGAATTCCGACTGCATGCCGGGGGAGGTCGGGGACATTGAGTCTGAATGGACACTGTTCCGGATCTCCATTGTAGAAGTGGCCATACGGAGCTGTGGCTGCAGGGTGGTTGGTGCCTGTAGTGGCGGTAACCCCCGTACCCGATGGTGGACACCAGAGGTGAGGGGGGCCGTGAAGCTGAAGAAGGAGGCTTACCGGGAATTATTAGCCCCGGGGGTTTCCGGAGGCAGCTGACGGGTACAGGCGGGCCAGGCGGAACGCAGCTCGGGCAGTCGCAGAAGCAAAAACCCAGGCATGGGAGGAGTTCGGTGAGGCCATGGAAAGTGACTTTCGGTCGGCCTCAAAAAGGTTCTGGCAAACCATCCGGAGTATCAGGAGGGGGAAGCAGCTCCTGGTTCCCACTATTTATAGTGGGGGGGGGGCTGTTGACCTCACCTGGGGACATCATCCGGAGGTGGAAGGAATACTTTGAGGACCTCCTCAACCCTGCCTCAGGTACATCTACGCACACTGCCTTTGAGACATCTGAGGGCACAGAGCCCGAGGGTGCTGGGGGGGGCTTGCACATCACTGGGGCTGAGGTGCCCAGGGTGGTTAAAGAGCTCCGTGGTGGCCGGGCCCCGGGGGTGGACGAGATCCTCCCGGACTACCTGAAGGCTCTGGATGTTGTGGGGCTGTCGTGGCTGACACGCCTTCTCAACAGTGCATGGAGGTCAGGGATGGTGCCGCTGAATTGGCAGACTGGGGTGGTGGTCCCCTTATTTAAGAAAGGGGACCGGAGGGTGTGTTCCAACTACAGGGGGATCACACTTCTCAGCCTTCCTGGGAAAGTCTATTCCGGGGTACTGGAGAGGAGGGTGAGATCGATAGTCGAATCTCGGATTCAGGAGGAACAATGCGGTTTTCGTCCTGGCCGTGGAACACTGGACCAGCTTTATACCCTTGCAAGGGTACTGGAGGGGGCCTGGGAGTTTGCCTATCCAGTCTACATGTGTTTTATGGATTTGGAAAAGGCTTACGACCGGGTTCCCCGAGGTGCTCTGTGGGGGGTGCTTCAGGAGTATGGGGTCCGGGGTCCGCTATTGTGGGCGATTCGGTCCCTGTACGAACGGAGCAGAAGCTTGGTCCGCATTGCCGGTAATAAGTCGGACGTGTTCCCGGTGAGGGTTGGGCTCCGCCAGGGCTGCCCTTTGTCATCGGTCCTGTTTATAATATTTATGGACAGGATTTCTAGGCGCAGCCAGGGTGTTGAGGGTGTCCAGTTTGGTGGCCTCAGGATTGCCTCGCTGTTTTTTGCAGACGATGTCGTCCTGTTGGCTTCATCTGCTGGGGATCTCCAGCATGCACTGGGGCGGTTCGCAGCCGAGTGCGAAGCGGCAGGGATGAGCATTAGCACCTCCAAGTCCGAGACCATGGTTCTCAGCCGGAAACGGGTGGTTTGCCCTCTTCGGGTCGGGGAAGACGTACTGCCTTAAGTGGAGGAGTTTAAGTATCTCGGGGTCTTGTTCACGAGTGAGGGTAGGCGAGATCAGGAGCTGGATAGACGAATCGGAGCGGCGTCTACAGTTTTTCAGGCGCTTAACCGGTCCGTCGTGGCTAAGAAAGAACTGAGCCAAAAAGCAAAGCTCTCGATCTATTGGTCCATCTTTGTCCCTACCCTCACCTATGGTCATGAGCTATGGGTAATGACCGAAAGAATGAGATCACGAATACAGGCGGCCGAAATGAGGTTTCTCCGCAGGGTGTCTGGGCTTTCCCTTAGGGATAGGGTGAGAAGTTCGGATATCTGGGAGGGCCTCAGAGTAGAACCGCTGCTTCTTCACGTCGAAAGGAGCCAGTTGAGGTGGTTTGGACATCTGGTGCGGATGCCTCCTGGGCGGCTACTGAGGGGTTCATCATATCATAATTTACTTACTAATTTTAATAATATGTCTAACATAATGTAGACATCAGATTTGGGAACTGACGGTACGCCAGCAGGTCAGGACGACCTGGCATGAGACACGAGGAAAACAGGAACCCACCAAAGAATGGATACTTATTTTTGTTTATGCTTAACAAAAGAAGGAAACACGTACTTACTAATCCATTAGGAACATGTACTCCCTGGCTAAACTAGAGCAAATGTTAAGAAGTGTTGTAGTCACGTGAAGGGAAAGTTACCGAGACGGGGGGGCGACACCCCAGAAGGCCTATAAAGGGACAGACCCGATACTTATGGCTTGAGCTTCTTCCTGTACATGCTGAATGTATGTCAGAGGGTTGCTCCCGGATTATAATCTGAATAGATAATAAACTGGCGACTTGCAACTACTCCTCGACTGTGCAGTGAATCTCTTCTCATCAACGGACCCGGCGGAGCTCAGACTCCAACAATTTGGGGGCTCGTCCGGGATGAGCAGGAGATTCCTACGATTCAGCTAAGTTGACGCAGCCTACTTGGACACCGAAAAACTGCGGGCCCGACTAATTAGAGGTAAGCAGAGCCTGTTATGCCGAAATCTGCATATTGGGTATTTCAAATTAAGCAGTTTGAAGTGTCCAGTGGCCCGTCTGTAAATTAGCACAAAGAGGAGGTTGTGGGTACCAGGCTTGTATGGTGTTTATGTGCTGTGTCTATGTGTTGTTATGCATGGTGTATAAGGAGTGTGTAGAGCCAGTGTGTGAGCGTAGAATAGGAATTTAAGGAACGGAGGGTACGGGACCCTGCCATAAAATAGGATTTTAAGGAACGGAGGGTATGGGACCCTGCATTAAATAGGATTTTAAGGACCGGAGGGTATGGGACCCTGCCGTAAAATAGGATTTTAAGGAACGGAGGGTACGGGACCCTGCCGTAGAATAGGAATTTAAGAAACAGATGGTACGGGACCCTGCCGTAAAATAGGATTTTAAGGAACGGAGGGTACGGGACCCTGCCGAAGAGTAGGACCTTCAGGAGCGGAGGGTATGGGACCCCCGCATGTCCTAGGTGTGGCGACCCCCCCTACTTGTTGACGAGCGATAGGGAAGCTGGGTGTGAAACCCGGGGAATTAGGGACCCCCCGAACTCAAGATAGGCAAGAGGGAAAAGGTCCTCTCTCTAAAAATATGTGAGAGAATGAAAAGGATGAATTAAAGCTATTTGCGCTGTTGTGCTGATTTGTGTGTGAGCAACGCTGTGGGCTCTTCCTGTCTTGGGTGCTTATCACTCGCTCCCAGCTGGTTTGGCTGGGATTGAGCTTGTGAGGTGTGCCCTATTCAGGGGGAGACACGGCAGTAAGCTACGTGTGAATGCAGGCTCAGTGTGTGTGAAATTGTTGTTTCATGTATTGGTGGTGTTTAATAGTAGGATATTCCACTACAATAAAAAGGTGCACTAAGTGTGGTTGGGTGAACCCATGCCCAGAGGCAAAAACGCTCTTGGGAAAAAAATACTAAAAGGAAAAAATATAATGATAATAAAAATAAATAAAATAATAGATAGGAAAGAAAATAAATTAATATAAAAAGTAATATACCGTAATAAATAACTACTAAGAATAATAATAAAATAATACTAACCTAGCTGGTCCAATCACAATGGATCACAAGTTTGATCAAGAGTTAGATGATGGAGGATGGGGACCTCCTAATAATATAGTGTGGAAGCCCCTAGCACGGCAGATTCAGGTGGTGAAGGACGCAGTGAAAGGGGCAAGTAGGGAAAAGTATGAGAAGGAAAGGTGGGAGTGGTCCATGTTGGCTCTATTATGGCAGGGGACAGATCACCTCCACAGAGATAAGTCACCCTCTCCCGCAAAAACACACCCAGACTTGCGGTGAGGATCCTCCTCCGGCATATGCAGGCCGGAGGGTGTTTCCGACACCCCCCACAGCCCATATGGGCCCAGTGATTAATGTCACAGGAGGAACCCTCCACATCCGCGCGCAGGGGAAAGAGGAAATCACAGCCTGCGCGCAGTCTGAAGAAATGGAGGAAGAGTCGGAGGGGGGCTCAGACATCGAGCCTGAGTCCTATAGTAGGGATAAAAAAAATAAAAAATAAAAAAAAAAGACAGGTCAGAATTACAGGGCTGTGTAGGGGCACTAGGCCAGCCAGCGTTCCGTAACAGAATATTGAGGGAACAAGCAGAGGATTTTGGGGAGAATGGCTTGTTCAAACCCACCACCCCAGGGTGAGGGCTAAACCTTAGTGGAAAGAAAGTAGAGGTGGTGGGACAAATATTGGGGACGTGTGAGGAGACGGAGGTGGACCCACTGTTTGAGGAATTTGGCAGCGAGCACTCAGGGGAGCCACAGATAGCAGGACTTAGTTCGAGTACAAAAAGGGGGTGCAGGGCCCGCCCGGAAAGGGATACGGCCTGCGCTCCAAAAGGCCTAAGCTACTCGCACCCTTATTGCGAGGAGCAGGAGGCGGTAGGGAAAGATACAAACCTTTCTCTATAGGGGATGTGCAGGCTTTGGCAGATAAGCTGCCTCCCCCAGCAGAGGGGGGAGGACAGTGGCTAGACAAGTTGGATCAACTCACTCAGGGTCTGACGTTGGCCCTGGGGGACTTCCGGGCAGTGGCAGCCCGATGTAGGACTAAGCATGCTTTACAGGATCTAGAGGCCAGAGCAGGGGTTACTACGGTGGCAGATAGCGTGCGTCTGACAGCGGTGATAATGGACCTGGGTGACGCCATGCGAGAGATATTCCCCACCCCGAGCGGAGCAGCGATCCCAAAGTTTACATGGGATCCTAAGCTCCACCCCAGAGAATATTTGGATAAGTATAAAGAGGATTGGACCCGTTGCACCGGGTGCCATCCAGGGCAGGATGGGGCACAGCGGGAATGGTTCAGGCGGGGAGTAATGGAGGGAGTCCC
This sequence comes from Paramormyrops kingsleyae, assembly GCF_048594095.1. NCBI lineage: Eukaryota > Metazoa > Chordata > Actinopteri > Osteoglossiformes > Mormyridae > Paramormyrops > Paramormyrops kingsleyae. Next base: position 1,837,602 of record NC_132807.1, on the reverse strand, counting down.
AGAGGGAGTGAAAGGAGCTATGTTGGACAGCCCAGATCTCCCAGGAGCAGACTCCCATGTATGGGACAGACACGTGGTCCATCACTTGCAGAGAGCAAAAGAGGAAGTACAAAAGGAAGAGAGTGACCTTAAGCAATTACAGTCGCAGCTGCTGAAGCTGCAGGTGGGTGAAGCAAGAAAAAAGGCTAATGAAAATAAAAAGACAGGGCAGGGAAAGCAGATGGTGGCAGAGGTCTCCTCAGAGGGACCACCACCTCAACCACCTGGTCCCTGGAATGGGACACCCACCTACCAACAGGGAGGGTGGGGCCAACAGTGGGAAAGGGGCCTGAGGCGGTTGGGGTCGGGGATACAGGGGCCGGGGCTGGGGAAGGGGCGGCCCGCAAAGGGGACCGCCGTCAGGTGTCTGTTTCAGGTGTGGGGCAGAAGACCACTGGGCAAGGGATTGTCCAGCACCCGCTCCGAGCAGTGTACGCGGCAGGGGAGGACCTCCTACAGTCCAAGTGCAGGCACCCAACCCACAGGTGATGGCACCACACCCACAGGCGGTTCCCCCGGCAGGACACTACCCGGTGATGGAAGGGGGGCAGTGGGACTGGTTTCCCTCTCCCCAGTGACGGTGCCCACGAGCGGCCCGGGAGGCAGGGGAGGCAGACCCCATGCTCTCCCTCATGGTCATGGATAAGGTACTGCCGTTCTTGGTGGACACGGGAGCCACGTACTCCACTCTTAACGTGGTCCTAGAGAAACATCACTTGTCTGCCTCAACAGTGACCGTGGTGGGCTTCTCCGGGGAGGAACAGAGACTGCCAATAACGAAACCTGTGAAGGTTGTGGTGGGGAAACAGACCTTCCTCCACCCTTTTGTTGTGTCTCCTTCAGTTCCAGTGAATCTCCTGGGCAAGGACATGCTGGTGAAGTTGGGGGCCTCAATTTTGTGCAGTGCAGATGGACTGGTGGTTACCCTGCCGGAAGGCACTCGCCTGAATTGTGACGCCCGGACCATGGGGACGGGACAGTGGTTGGTCCAGCCCGTCCAGAACCAGGCCCTGGCAGACATCTATTGGGGACTACTGGAGCCCAGCCTGACTGGCATCCTGGCGGCCTACTCAGCGTGGCGGCCCTGAATCTCGCTCCTAGAGCCCCATGTGCCCCCCCTGACTCTCCTCATGTGACCCTTTTCTATGATAGGGAAAATACTGAGTGGTATGAGGAACTGTTTGCTGAGCGACTAGAAGGCCATAAGTGGCAAGTTGCCTCTGAAAATATCTATGTGGGTCCCGAAGGGGTAGCCTCAGCCACCCTGTTGACCTCAGGACAGCTGCCCTGGTACATGATGGGACAGGAAGCTGTCCCACACGTTTCTCTGGCCCTCCATCCCAAACACCAGGCTAAAAATTTGGGCCCGATGGTTAAACGGGCCAGAGAAACTGAGGACTGGGTACAGACCCAGATCCCACAGATCTCCTATTCACCCTCCTGCAGTACTTATTGCATACAGGTCGCAGCACAGGACACAGCCCTCTTGCAACATGAGCAGATAGCTAGAGATCCTGGGCGTGAAAAGATGGACCACCCAAACGCAGCGGCCCTCTTGGCATCTTTACCAGACTCATTGTGGTCCACCAGCCCCACAGATGTGGGCCTAATATCTTGTGCACCAGTGCAATTTCAACTTCAGCCAGGGGAAGGCCCCCTCTGGCTCAGACAGTATCCCCATAAGCAGGCAGCAGAGGACGGGATAGCCGAAACAATAGACGGCCTTTTACAGGCTGAGGTGTTGGAGCCTTCCACGTCTTTGTGGAACACCCCTATCCTCCCGGTGGAAAAAGCTGGAATAGGGAAGTATCGGATGGCCCATGATTTGTGTGCCATAAATAACCTCCTGCTGACCCCCACGGTTCCAGTCCCGAACCCATATGTTGCCCTTACTAATTTGACCCCACAACAGAAATGGTTCACATGCATTGATTTGGCAAATGTTTTTTTCTGTCTGCCCCTGGCAGAGCAGTGTAGGGACATATTCTCCTTCACTTATAAAGGTTGTCAGCTGAGGTACACTCGCCTGCCTCAAGGGTTTGCCCTTTCTCCAGGTATTTTTAATCAGGCCCTAAAGCAGGCTATCCAGGGATGTCCTCTCCCAGACGGTGTTACTCTCATCCAATACGTGGATGATCTCCTGATTGCTGCCCCAACATCGGAGGTGGCCCTACAGGCTACTCAGTCAGTATTGCTCCGACTGTTGGAAAAAGGGTTCAAGGTCAGTAAAGATAAATTGCAGGTTGCGCGGACAGTGGTGTTTTTTTTTTAGGATGAATGTTGTCCAGCGCAGGCACAGCTCTCTCCCCAGCTCATCGTTCAGCTATCCTGCATCACCCAAAACCCACTACGGTAAAAGACATGTTGCCCTTCTTAGGTCTCACCGGCTACAGTCACACTTACATTCCAGATTACACGGGGCTCACATAGCCCCTGAGGGCTTTGGTCCGAGAGCACGGCCTACGTCGCCTCAGTGCATCCCTTAATTGGGACCAGGCCTCAGAGGAGGCTTTTATAAAAGCATATACTAGCCCAGGCGGGGTTATATTAAAGCAAAGACTAGCCCAGGCGGCAGACCTAGCCCTCCCAGATTACTTGCTCCCGTTCCATTTGGATGTTTCTGAAACGGGTGACGTTGTGAACGCCATCCTGTTTCAGAAAAAAGGGGGAGAAAGGAGAGTGCTGATGTACGTCAGTGTAAAACTTGACACTGCAGAAAAAAGACACCCTGCATGCACAAGGCACGCAGCAGGAGTGGCCAAAATTATTCAGAAAACAGCACACATAGTAATGGGACACGCGCTGCATATTTTGACCTCGCACAGCGTGGTGGCCTATGTAAACTCACACACCTTTACCATGACATCACTCAGGCAGCAGAGACTTATGGTGCGTTCGTTTTTCTCTCGGAACTCGGAAATTCCGAGTTGAGTGACATCACGTCCGACAATCTCCCGTTCGAGCTACCCACATCTCGGAACAAACATGGCTGCCTCCATGAACACGTTGCTGTGTATTGTTGCTTTATATTTTAGCAGATTTGGAGTTTTACAAATGAAGAAAATGGAGAAATTTAGATTTTTCCGAGAGACAAACAAGAAACACGAACTAGTCAAACCACATTAAAAGCTTTATAAAATATTTTAGTACATTCATAGCGATATTCTTTTTTCTAACAGTAAATAAACTACAAACAAACCAAGTCGCCATGTTGAAATTACGTCACAAGGGCAACTCGGGCAACAAAATCTTATCCGACTTCAACGTCATAAAAGGGGCGTGTTTCCGACGGGAAGTGATGTTTTTCGTGACGTATCGTGACGTTTTCATCCGAGTTCCGACTTGGAGAGAAATAATCGAACGCACCATTAGCAAAATACTAGAGGCACCTAATTTGAATTTTTCCCATGAAGGAATTAACATGGCCGACCGGATGAGCGGGGGAGAACCACATGTGTGTGAGTACCGAGTTCAAAAAGAGGAGGAAGTGAAGCTGAGCAATAGACTAACCCTAGAGGAAGTTATGCAAGAACAGGCCAAAGCCTCTCCAGAGGAAGAAAAAAAACTATGTGGATGAGGAAAGGGGGATCCAGGGAAGGGGGGCTGTGGCAGAATAAGGAAGGAAAACCAGCCCTTCCCCCTGGGATTTGCCAGATAATTTTAACAGAGGCTCACGGGGTTGGTCATGTAGGGGTGAGACAGATGTTAGAGAATTTGACTGTGTGGTGGCACCCGTTTATGAAAGAAATGGTGCAGGGACACGTTCAGGAGTGTGTGACCTGTACCTTTCATAATTCAAGACCCACAGTGAAGCCGGAGAAAGGCCAATTTCCAACATGCACCAGGTCAGGGGAAGAAATCATCATAGATTACACAGATATGATTATTCCAGTGAAAGGGTTTAGGTATGTGCTGATGTGTGTGGATGCATTCTCAGGGTGGCCGGAAGCATGGCCCACAAAAAAGGAGGATGGCACATCCGTGATAAAGTTTCTGATTAATCAGTATATACCGAGACATGGGTTTCCCAACAGGATTCGGTCAGACAATGGGACCCATTTTAAGAACGAAGACCTCCAGACAGTGGAGAAAGCGTTGGGATTGAGACATGCGTTCGGAACTGTCTATCATCCGCAGTCCCAGGGAAAGGTGGAGCGAATGAACCAAACAATAAAACAAAAATTGGCAAAAATCTGTGCACAGACTAAAATGAATTGGGTTGATGCTTTACCGCTGGCACTGATGTCAGTAAGGTGTTCCATAAACAGGGGGACCGGGTTCACCCCCTTTGAGCGCCAGACAGGCAGGCAGTTTCCAGGACCCCAGAGAGGGCTATCCTGGACCCCTGATGAAAAGGGGGAGCGAAATCCGAGGTCATATTATGATGGTTTGCAAGTTCTCGTTGCAGATTTCTCCAAACAGATCCAGGAAACGAGACCTGGGAATCAGCCACCCGAACCACACACGGCAGAGTGGGTCGTCCTGAAAGTCATCAAACGGAAGTTGTCAGAACCCAGATGGACCGGCCCCTTCCGAGTTACTGAGAGGACGTCACACGCAGTTCGTCTAAAAGGCAAAGGTGACACGTGGTTCCATTGGAGCCAGTGTGCAGCTGCAGAGGAGCCAGGCAGGACAATCGCAGAGATCCAGAAGGACCTCGGAGAAGACACCCAGAGCGTCAGTTCGGCTGAACCAGACGCGACTCAGGTCTCAACAGAAGGGCAGAATAATCCCTTGACCTGAGCAGATCAGCAGGGTAGTCTACCGCTGACTGATTAAAGAAGTCAACACATCATCCGTCACAGATCATCAGGACCAGGATGCAGAGATTCAAGATAAAAAGGGGACTTGTGGGGGAACCAATGTATTGTGTGTAATGCTTAAATTGTTGATGATTATATTGCTTTCCATTGTCCAGACTGGAGAAGCCATTCAGTCCGAGTGCGTGGGATCAGGGGGAGAGGCCCCTCTGAAGCTTCAGTACATAAGAGGCACCCCCACCACTTTCGTGTTCGACTTATGTAACGTGATAAATTGCCAGGAACAGAACGCGTCATACCGGAGTTATGCGGTGTGGCTTTGCTGGGATTATTACTCAGACGTGGGACCCTTACTTTTGATCCCACGGTAGATTCCCCAACATACATAGACGCCATAGGAATACCGAGAGGAGTGCCAGATGAGTTTAAATTGGCCGACCAGGTATTTGAGAACCTTCCCATTATTGCAGCCTTGTTCCCCATCACCCCCAATAAAAATGTGGATCGGATTATGTTCATTACAACGTTTTGCGCCTCTCAAATTTAACTAGAGACGCAGTGGCGGGCCTGGCAGAACAATTAGGTCCGACTTCCCTCATGGCGGTGCAAAATAGGATGGCACTAGATATGTTACTAGCTGAAAAGGGGGGAGTGTGTGCTCTGTAAGGGGAAGTATGCTGCACTTTCATCCCCAATAACACCGCACCAGACGGTTCAGTGACCAGGGCACTCGAGGGCCTTCGGACCCTCTCCACAACGATGCATGACCACTCCGGGATTAATAACATCTGGGATGACTGGCTGACCTCCGTGTTTGGTAAATGGAAAGGTTTGATGGCTTCGATGTTAATATCCATTGCTACTTTTACTGCTATTATAGTTACTTGTGGATGTTGCTGTATTCCTTGTATACGCGCACTGTCAGTTCGCCTTATTACCACTGCGATAGAGAAGCGAGATAGCCCCCATGTGCCGATGATGCCTCTCCTGCCCACCGAGCAGGACGAAGGGGGTACTCTTCTTGTGGAGACTGATTTTTCTCGCCTGTAAGGTGATCTCTTAGCAGGAACAAAAATGATAAATGAGTAAAATAATCAGTAAAAAAAAAAAATAAAAAATCAGGGTGATCTCTGTCAGCATCAGACGGGGAGGCGAGCAAGGAAGCAGGCGAATAGCAGCCAGAGTTAGGGAAACGGGGTTTATTCCCAGGCACGGACATCCAACGAGACAATACACAAGACAAGCTAGACTTAATAAGACACAGGCGAGCACAATCAGGGTTGAACACGAGGTAATGAGGGGGGCGTGGCACACATCGGGATCGTACGGAGCAGGGTGTGACAGAACCCCCCCCCAAAGGCGCGCACACCGGGCGCGCCAGAGAGGAGGCGACGGACGGGACGAAACCGGGGAACAGGACCTGAAAGACAAAACAGAACGTCAACCAAAACCAGGGAACAGGATGGAGACGCAAAACAAGAACAGGGACGAAAAGAAGGACAGGACCTGACAGAGGACAGGGAAGGCGGACAGACAGAGCAAGAAGGGAGACACAGGGGGAACACCCACAGGCGACACGAAAGGGCCAGGAGTGCCAAAAGAAGGAACAAAGGGACCAGAAGGAGAGACAGGCGGGACGAACGGAAAGGGAGGAGGAACAAGGGGAGCACGAGGAAGCCCAGGCGGGCGACGGGCAGCGGCCGGAAGGGCCGCAGGCGGGAGGGAGAAGGGAGCTGAAGGGGACCACCCAGGGGCCAAGGGAACGGGACGAGGGAGTGACGAAGGGGACACGGAGGGAGCAGGAGGGAACACCGGTGCAGGCAGGCAGAAGGGGGAAGCCGCGGCAGGTGGAGGCGCAGCCGGAGCCGGCGAAGGCGCCGTCCGACGCCCAGCCGGAGCAGGGGGGCCCGGAGGCGGCCGACATGGACCCGGAGGCGGGACCGAGGACCGGCACCGAGGATCCAGGGGGGGACCCGGCGGCGACCGCCGACCCCGAGCCGGAGGACCCGCAGGCAGCCACCGAGCCACAGCCAGGGGCCGAACGGGCGAGCCAGGGGGCAGGGCGGGCGGGACCCGGGCCCTACGCCTATGTCCCCGTCCCTTGCTAGAGCCGGAGAGGCGGGGTCCTGGCGGGCGTCGGCCTTGCCGGGGTAACGGCGAGGGAGTCAGGGCCTCAGGCAGGGCCGCGGGCAGGACGGGAGAGGCGGCTTCAGGCAGGGCCGCGGGCAAGACGGGAGAGGCGGCTTCAGGCAGGGCCGCGGGCAAGACGGGAGAGGCGGCCTCAGGCAGGGCCGCGGGCGTGACGGGAGGGGCGGCCTCAGGCAGGGCCGCGGGCGTGACGGGAGAGGCGGCCTCAGGCAGGGCCGCGGGCATGAGTCCAGCAGGGGGCGCCTCGGTGGGCTTGGGTGCAGGCGGAGGCGGCACCGGGACCTCAGCTGCAGGCGTCACCAGCACGTGGCCAACAGGGGGCGCCGCAGCAGGCACCACCAGCACGTGGCCAACAGGGGGCGCCGCAGCAGGCACCACCAGCACGTGGCCAACAGGGGGCGCCGCAGCAGGCACCACCAGCACGTGGCCAACAGGGGGCGCAACCGCGGCGTGCACCTCAGGCAGAGCGGAGGCAGCTGCAGGCGTGCGACCAGCAGGGGTCGCTTGGGCAGGCGCCTCGGGTGTCCGGTCAGCAGGGGACGCCTTGGCGGGCGCCGCCAGCACGCGACCAGGAGGGAGCGCCACGGCGGGCGGTACAGGAGCCAGCAGGACAGGCGAGACTGGCAGTACAGGAGCCGGCGATACAGGCAGTTCAGGTGCCGGCAGGACAGGCAAGACGGGCAGTTCAGGTGCCGGCAGGACAGGCAAGACGGGCGCCGCCATCACGCAGCCAGCAGGGGGCGCCGCCATCACGCAGCCAGCAGGGGGCGCCGCCATCACGCAGCCAGCAGGGGGCGCCGCCATCACGCAGCCAGCAGGGGGCGCCGCCATCACGCAGCCAGCAGGGGGCACCTCGGCGGGTGCCGCAGCCATTTGGCCAGCAGGGGGCGCCGCCATCACGCAGCCAGCAGGGGGCGCCGCCATCACGCAGCCAGCAGGGGGCGCCGCCATCACGCAGCCTGCAGGGGGCACCTCGGCGGGTGCCGCAGCCATTTGGCCAGCAGGGGCCGCCGCCATCACGCAGCCAGCAGGGGGCGCCGCCATCACGCAGCCAGCAGGGGGCACCTCGGCGGGTGCCGCAGCCATTTGGCCAGCAGGGGGCGCCGCAGCAGGGGCCGCCAGCACGCGGCCAGCAGGGGGCACCGCGGCGAGTGCCGCAGCCAGAGTGGCGGCAGCTGCAGGGACTGCAGGCAGAACAGGCGGGTCAGGTGGTGCCGCTGGCATTGCGGCGGAAGCTGCAGCAGGCGGTGCCGCAGGCAGAGCGGCGGCAGCTGCAGCAGGCAGGACAAGCAGGGCAAGCGGGTCAGGCAGGACAGGCGGGTCCGCTGGCAAAGCGGCGGAAGCTGCAGCAGACTGTGCCGCGGGCAGAGCGGCGGCAGCTGCAGCAGGCAGGACAAGCGGGTCAGGCAGGACAGGCGGAGCTGCTGGCATCGCAGCGGCATCAGCAGCAGGCGGTGCCGCGGGCAGAGCGGCGGCATCAGCAGCAGGCGGTGCCGCGGGCAGAGCGGCGGCATCAGCAGCAGGCGGTGCCGCGGGCAGAGCGGCGGCATCAGCAGCAGGCGGTGCCGCCGCGGGCAGATCGGCGACATCAGCAGCTGAGAGCAGATCCGTGGCGGCGGCAGGCAGCGCAGCCGCGGGCAGATCGGCGGCGGCGGCAGGCAGCGCAGCCGCGGGCAGATCCGGAACAGCCAGGTCCGGAGCAGGCAGTGCGGCCGGTAGATTCAGCACGGGCGGCAGGAGGGGCGCCGAGTGCGTTGGCGCTGCCCCTTTAAGGGCTGTAGGGACCCGGGGAATAGCGTCCCTTACGGCGCGTATCCCGCCTAGACCCAGGCGCTCCGGCCGATAAAACCAAGCCTCCAGCGGAGGTGGCTTCTCCGCAAACCGAGGCTTACCGGCAGGGCTGAGCGGGTAGGCGGCAGCGGTGTCTTCCCAGGCAGGGAAAAGCGAGCAGGCTCCCAGGAAGAGCGATGGCGTTTCTTCCTGCCGCTTCTCCCTTCTCTCGGTGAGCCGGCGCTGCAAGCGACGAAGGCATTTCCGCGCCCTCGTCAGTGGGTAGTCTTGTCCGGGCGGGCGTTCCTCCACGAGGAGGTTCGCGCCCCGGGTGGCCAGCTCCAGGGCTACCAGATCCCCCTGGACCTCGGGCTGGGCTTGCCAATATACGAAGTCTTGCAGGAGACCGAGCCGGTGGTGCTCGGTCTCCCGCGTCGTATTGTTGGGGAGTTCCGTCATTCTGTCAGCATCAGACGGGGAGGCGAGCAAGGAAGCAGGCGAATAGCAGCCAGAGTTAGGGAAACGGGGTTTATTCCCAGGCACGGACATCCAACGAGACAATACACAAGACAAGCTAGACTTAATAAGACACAGGCGAGCACAATCAGGGTTGAACACGAGGTAATGAGGGGGGCGTGGCACACATCGGGATCGTACGGAGCAGGGTGTGACAATCTCCTTTCGGAGATCAAAAGGGGGAATTGAGGGGTTCATCATATCATAATTTACTTACTAATTTTAATAATATGTCTAACATAATGTAGACATCAGATTTGGGAACTGACGGTACGCCAGCAGGTCAGGACGACCTGGCACGAGACACGAGGAAAACAGGAACCCACCAAAGAATGGATACTTATTTTTGTTTATGCTTAACAAAAGAAGGAAACACGTACTTACTAATCCATTAGGAACATGTACTCCCTGGCTAAACTAGAGCAAATGTTAAGAAGTGTTGTAGTCACGTGAAGGGAAAGTTACCGAGACGGGGGGGCGACACCCCAGAAGGCCTATAAAGGGACAGACCCGATACTTATGGCTTGAGCTTCTTCCTGTACATGCTGAATGTATGTCAGAGGGTTGCTCCCGGATTATAATCTGAATAGATAATAAACTGGCGACTTGCAACTACTCCTCGACTGTGCAGTGAATCTCTTCTCATCAACGGACCCGGCGGAGCTCAGACTCCAACACTACCCGGAGAGGTTTTCCGTGCATGTCCTACAGGGAGGAGGCCCCGGGGCAGGCCCAGGACTCGCTGGAGGGATTATATCTCTCGGCTGGCCTGGGAACGCCTCGGTGTCCCCCCCGAGGAGCTGGTAGAGGTAGCTGGGGAGAGGGAGGTCTGGGTGCCTCTCCTGAAGCTGCTGCCCCCGCGACCCGAACCCCGGACAAGCGGCAGATGATGGATGGATGGATGGATGAAAGAATATATTTTAAATTAAATTTAAAAAATTAGATTAAAAATATATCCATTATCGAAATATCTACACCTGCTACAGCTGGGAGTCTCCTCCGTCTTCTCCAAATGCATATTCCCCACTGTTTAGTTGATGCAAACAGTGCATTTTGGCAAAGTGAATTGAGTATACATAATTTAAACTATGTTTGGAGTTGAAGTTCACCTGAGACAGCTGAAGAAATTTCGCGTCTCTACTGGGATCCTGAAGTCGTTCTACTCCGGTGCCGTGGAAAATGTCCTGACCCAGAACATCACATCCTGGTATGGAAATAGCCGTGTCCAGGACTTAAAGGGACTGCAGAGGGTGATTCGGGCAGCAGAGCGCTGCACCAGATCTGCTCTGCCGTCTCTGCAGGACATATACACCAGGAGATGCCGGAGCAGAGCAATCAGGATCATCAAAGACACGACTCACCCCAGTAACTGTCTGTTTGAGCTGCTGAAATCAGGCAGGCGCTTTAGGAGCATTACGGCAAAAACAGAGACTCAGGAGGAGCTTCTATCCTCATGCCGTAAGACTTCTCAACCAGGACATGACACCACTACCTCTCAAATATCATACAGCAGGTTCCTAACTGCATGGACAATCCACTCTCTAAGGCAACTTCAATGCACACTGCACTTTGCACAACATCACCTCATGCGCCACCACTTGCCACTATTTTGCATTTTGTATATGTTGGATATTTTGTTAATTTTTTTTTAATCTTATTGTCTGCACTTTATATTTATATTTATATTACCTTATCTGCACTTTTTTTTAATCTTTCTCTTTCTCTTTCTCTTTTTGCACAGTCTTTGGATCGGTCAGGGTTCATTTCACTGCATGTTGTACCTGTTATAACTATGTATGTGACAAATAAAGAATCTTGAATCTTGAATCTTGAGTGATTTTCTGAAGTGGACAATATCTGTCTTTTGATTTGTCTTTATGTTAAAGTGATGGGCGCTTCAACATTGTTGTGGATAATGAAGTTGTTAACGACCACATCAGCTACCCCGTTGTTGCCTTGAGCTATGCCTTTTCTTTGTTTTACGTCTGTAACATAAAATATCCCAAAAAAATGTCACTTACCCTGGAATTCATACGAAGGTAAGCAAAACACGTTTTGAAATGTTGTTGATTGAGCATGTTTTTGTAGCTGTTTATTACATATATGACATTGTGGAATTCTGCTTTCCTCGAGATTAAATGTATTGTGTTGAAATGCATTGATAAAACAGGGCTCCAGAGTGTGACCAATTTAGGCACATTTGCACCCAAAATCTGTATGTGTAACAACATACAGTATTTGTGTGCATTTAAATTGATTAGCTGGTCAAAATGAGTCCAATCACAAGGAGGTGATTAGCTGCTGATTCTTTCTTCAGTTTAGTCAGGAAGCTGCATATCACTGAACAGCATGAAAAACACGGTTGTGAGTACTAGCCAATAGCTGACACGCTAAAGGTCTTAAAGGACCTCCCACTGATCTCAGCTCAGTGACTATAGTGATGCCATGCTGAGTTGAACCATAGCGACCACATCTCAGACCCCCACCTACAAGTGTTGCAGTTCAGAATGATTTTCTAAACTAATAAACCTGATGACTGACGTCCACTAGGTCTTTTCGGCAGGTGTTTCGTTGGTGAATCACATCTATCAGTCGTTTAGTCTTGATAAGATGCTAAACAGTAACCCTGACTGATATTCAGAATGGCAGAGAGATGCACGGGAATGGTGACAGTGGTAATTCCACTGAAATCAGCTGTTCTCTGTAGGAACAGTAAAGAAATTAAAACACTCCCCATATGAACAAATTGATCAACAAATTGAGCAGAACTGTAATCAAACCATGTTCTTTCTAATAGCTCAGAGTTGTTAAAATCTTATCTAGCTCTGATTTAAAGGAACCCAGAGTTTTAGCTTGCATTACACTAGCAGGAAGACTATTCCATACTCTAACTACATGCTGTGTAAAGAAGTGTTTTCTCAAATTCAGTTTAAAGTGATCTCCCGCTAATTTCTACCTATGGCCACGAGTTCTAGTATTTAAACTAATATTAAAGTAGCCATGTCTTAAGGTACACAGGAATGGGGCAGAGATGGATGGAGATCTAACACTACTACTGGGTTTGTGTTTCAGATGCTCATGTTGCACAGTAGTGGCACTGTGAAGTGTCTGTGAATGGTTCAGAAGACACACTGTTAATCTACAGAATTTTCCATTTTAGGATTAATGGAAGTGTCTGTGAATGATACAGAAGACACACTGTTAATCTACAGAATTTTCTGCTGTAGGATTAATGGAAGTGTCTGTGAATGGTACAGAAGATACACTGTTAATCTATAGAATTTTCCGCTTTAGGATTTATGGAGGTGTCTGAATGGTACAGAAGACATACTGTAAATCTACAGAATTTTCCGCTTTAGGATTTACGGAAATCTTCATAAAATCAACGGATAATGTACTGGTAATATTCTGCCAGTACATTATCCGTTTTTTTACGGATTTTTTTTTACAGTGTAGTTTGTAAATGAAATTGTAACATCAAATTGAAGATACACAATTATAAACTTGAAATTGCATCATGTCCCATTGTAGTAGTACTAGCCAAATGACTTTGTATGATATCAACTTCCCTGAAATGGATTAGGCCTGTTAAGTCAACACAACGTGATATGCAGACGTTATTTAAAAGTCAATGGTCACATTTATGTAGTCAAACGACACAATTTTTAGTGAAATACTGTAATCAAACAATCAATCAAATCAATCAACATGCGCACACGTCAAATTAATCAAATGCTACAAATACTATATACCAATTCAAACTGCACATCAAATTGTGCATTAAAAAGAATAAGGACAAGTGCTTAATCGATTCTGACATCTTGATGTCTGCAGTGGCATGTGATTACAACACACTGCCAATGATATCAAGCCTGTTGTTCAGTAGGGCAAGAACAATAGAACACAGACATTATGGACAAATAACAGATTGATAAACTAATACAGTTAGAAGAAATACTTAAAAATAGGGAGAGAATGAGAGAGAGAGAGAACGAGAGCATCACTGTTAATAGGCATATTTTCAGAGAGGAGGGAGAGAGAGAAAACACTTCACATTTTAAAATAGTGGTTGATTGCACTTCAGGAAAACTAAAGATTGCAATACCTTATAGCCTAACCGTGTGCGGTGGGGTCTCATTAGAATGCCTCCTCTACTAAAAACTCTCTCAATTGGGGCAGAAGAGGCAGGGACAGAGAGGACTTTCAAGGCAACACTGTGTATACTTGAAGATGACTCTTCAAGTCCAGAACGGTTGGGACCACCATACTAATAGTCACCTGATGATCACCTTCTGTAAGGTCTGGTGCCTCAGAAAAAGGCTCAAGCAAAGGTCTTTCAGCTGAGCCCATTCTCGGGCTGAAAACACTAAATTCTCTGTATCGCTGCACATTTCAGTGATGGCTCGGTGGTCAAGTGTGATGAGAGCCTTTAACTGTCGGAGGAGCAGCGGCTCTCCGCGGGGCTTGGCGGAGACGCAGACGAGGGACACGCGCGGGCGCGCTGGTGAAACTACGTCAGCAGGGATTCTGCACTGCGCTCCCATTCACCAGGCGAACCACCACTCCCTTCCAAACAAAGTGGATGAGCTGCTGCTTCTTAACCGGACCAACAAGGACTTTGCACGTTCTGCTGCCCTTTGCTTCACTGAAACTTGGCTCAGTGAACGCACCCCCGATGCTGCCTTAAACCTGCCGGGCTCTCGGGGAAATCAAAAGGTGGCGGAATCTGCTTCTACATTAACGAAGGTTGGTGTACTGATGTCACAGTGTTACAGAAATTCTGCAGCCCAAACCTGGAAATGTTTTTCATTGACTGCAAACCGTTTTATTCACCGCGGGAGTTTTCTTCCTTCATTCTGGTCGGAGTTTACATTCCTCCACTGGCCAAAACGAACGACGCGCTGTGCACACTGGCCGACCAGATCACCACCCTGGAAAGAAAATATCCCGATTCCTTTTTTATTGTCCTTGGTGATTTTAACAGAGCGAAACTAAACCATGAAGTTCTTAAATACAGACAGCATATTGACTGCCCCACCAGGGACAACATCACACTGGACCACTGTTACACCATTTTAAAAGATGCCTATCGCTCTGTCCCCCGGGCAGCTTTTGGACATTCTGGTCACTCTGATCCATCTTATTCCAGTTAACAACTTAAATGTGCCAAGCCTGTAGTCAAAACTGTGAAGAACTGGACCAATGCAGCTAAGCAGAAACTGCAGGACTGTTTTGACTGCACTGATTGGACTGTCTTTGAAGCTGCATCTGATAATCTGGATGAGCTGACAGACACTGTGACATCATACATCAGTTTTTGCGAAGATGTGTGTGTGCCAACCAAGACCTTCTGCACATACAACAACAATAAACCATGGATCACTCCCAAATTGCAACATCTTCGCCAGGCCAAGGAGGATGCCTACAGAAGTGGTGACAGGGCCCTGTACAGGCAGGCCAGGAACACACTGACCAAGGAGATCAAAGTGGCAAAAAGAAGCTACTCTGAGAAGCTGAAGGAGTGGTTCTCAGCCAATGACCCTGCATCAGTGTGGAGAGGCCTGCGAGACATCACCAGTTACAGACGACCCCCACCCCCCGCTGAAGCAAACAAAGACCTGGCAGACGAGCTGAACGATTTCTACTGCAGGTTTGAGATAGACAGATTCACACCCCTCATCCACCCCACTCCAGAGACAATAACCCCCATCACACCTCTCTCCCCTCCACCTCCCTCACCCTTCCCAGCCCAGAGTCAACGACCTCCACCACACCTCTCACCCCCCTACTCTCCCCCCTGGAACTCAGAATACACAAAGCGGATGTGAGCCGGCTGTTCCAGAAACAGAAAATCAAGAAGGCCCCGGGACCAGATGGTGTATCCCCCTCCTGCCTCAAAACCTGTGCTGATTAGCTGGCTCCCATCTTCACCCACATCTTCAAAAGATCCCTGGAGCCGTGTGAAGTTCCCTCCTGCTTCAAATGCTCCACTATTATCCCGGTCCCCAAGAAACCCACCATCACAGGACTGAATGACTACAGACCTGTCGCCTTGACGTCTGTGGTCATGAAATCCTTTGAACGCCTGGTTTTAGCCCATCTGAAGGACATTACAGGACACCAGCTGGACCCCCTGCAGCTTGCCTATCGGGCAAACAGGTTGGTGGATGATGCAGTGAACATGGGGCTGCATTGTATCCTGCAACATCTCGACCGTCCAGGAACTTATGCCAGGATCCTGTTTGTGGACTTTAGTTCGGCTTTCAATACCATTGTGCCTAATCTCCTCTCCTCCAAACTCTCCCAGCTCAACGTGTCACCAGCTACCTGTCAGTGGATCACCAGCTTCCTGACAGACAGGAAGCAGCAAGTAAGGCTGGGGGAGATCACTTCTGAAACACGGTCCCTCAGTATTGGTGCCCCTCAAGGATGTGTCCTCTCCCCACTGCTCTTCTCCCTCTACACCAATGACTGCACCTCCAGGAACTCAATTCTCTGTATCGCTCCTCTCTGTAAAACTCCTGAAGTTTGCAGACGACACCACCATCATTGGACTCATTCAGGATGGTGATGAGTCTGCATACCGGCAGGAAGTTGAGCGGCTGGTACTCTGGTACAGTCAGCACAACCTGGAGCTGAACACGCACAAGACTGTAGAGATGACAGTGGACTTCAGGAGACATCCGTCAACACTGCTCCCCCTCACCATATCAGACAGCCCGGTGTCTACTGTGGAGCTCTTCAAGTTCCTGGGTACCACCATTTCCCAGGACCTGAAGTGGGAGACCAACATCTCCTCCATCTTCAAAAAGGTCCAGCAGAGGATGTACTTCCTGAGACAACTGAGGAAGTACAGTCTTCCACAGGAGCTGCTGATCCAATTCTACACTGCAGTCATTGAGTCTGTCCTCTGCTCCACCATCACAGTCTGGTATGGAGCAGCCACTAAACAGGACAGGAACAGACTGCAGCAGACTGTACAGACAGCAGGAAAAATCATCGGTGCCCCCCTGCCCTCCATCCAGGACTTGTACTGCTCAAGGACTAGGAAACGAGCAGTTAAAATCATTTCAGATCCGTCACACCCTGGACACAATCTCTTCCAGCTCCTCCCCTCTGGCAGGCGCTACAGAACTCTGTACACAAAAACCACCAGACATAGGAGCAGCTTCTTCTCTCAGGCCACCACCCTCATAAACAGCTAAGCTGTCATCTGCCTTATGTCAATTTCCCCCCTGTTTGCACTCTACCTCGCACCTTAAAATTGCACAGTGTTACCCACGTGTGTATATTTATAATTTTTCACATTTGTATTTCTTGTACAGTGTAATTTATTGTTTGTATAGTGTCGGTTATTGTCTGTGTATGAGAGAGTATCAAGCTGCCGGAAACAAATTCCTTGTGTGCCCCAGCACACTTAGCGAATAAAATCTGATTCTGATTCTGTAGGTGGTATTCCAGCGGGTGTTATTTGCTGTTGTGATAGACTTATTGGAGCCAAAGTGAGCCTCAAACAAGTCTTTGTGGTTACTACTGCTGTGCAGCAGGGTTGTAAACTTGCTGGCCTTGGCAATGGCTCTAGCTATTGCCTTTACCTCTTATCCCGTCATTGATGACGAGTTGCAGTGAGTGGGCGAAGCAAGAGAGACGTTCATCCGTTGACCATGGACCAGAATCTTCTGCATCCTCCCACATCGTTTCATCATCGAGGTCATCACTGCTGTCACCTTCAGGCTGCTCTGCTTCTGGCATCCTGAATTTAAAGGCCCGCTTCATATTGGACGCGTTATCCGTCAGAATGTAGCTTATTTTATGGCCAATGCCATACTCATCAACAATGTTGTCAAATGCTGGGGTGATTCGTTCGCCACAGTGCTTCCTTGTGAAACGCTTACAGTCTAGCAAAAAGGATTCTAAACTGTAAGAGTCCTTGTTCTTGCAGGCAACATGAGCGGTAACTCCCAGGAAAGACCGAAGCCTCTGGTCAGACCAGAGATCTGTTGTTATTGCTGCATTTGGCTGGACTTCCAGGGCTTTGATTATGTCGCCCTTAACTTTAGTGATATGGTTTGGTATCAACTTCTCTGTCAAGGTGGTCCAAGACACAGGAGTGTATTTGCTATCAAGGACATTCAGGAAGTGTCTAAAATGTGGATTCTCAATGATAGACAGGGAGAGAGAGCATCCAACTATAAGGTCCTGGAGAATGGACTGGGTGATGGCCTGGCTGAAGTTGGGGAATATAAGTGGATGCTTGGAGCAAACAATGATATCTGAGGCTGTGTGGGATCGGCCATTGTCACTGACGCTGCAGATCCTGCTTTGTACTCCAAGTACCTACAAAATAGGAAAAAAGGAATCTGTAAGACATCTGTTTCTATTCAACCACAACAAACTACTGTATCTTACAAGCACAGTAATTTTAAATCTATCAATGAGTGCAGGTCTTTGCAAACAAAATAACCTTTCCCAATCGAGTGTGACATATTAATAGATCATTAGACACAACTAGTAAAAATGAAAATGCTGGAGTGTTCAGGGTTGCAAGTCCTTAAATAACAAGAACAGAAAAATAAAGTTTAATGGAATCTACAAAAGACAAAATGTCTGTGCCTTAACTTTGCATATTGCATTAAGCCTCCTTATGTCAGCCAGCTATCAGACACAGCTGTATTGATAAGAAATGAAAGAGAAAAAACTACTTAATAAAGTCTGAAGTTACACTCTCAATGAATTCGGCAAAATATCTAAAGTTAGTGAAAACTGTTAATGTTTAAGTAGCCGATTTCCACTGATAGAGCTAGGTACCTGTACTTAGCATGTAGCTACACTCTTCAGCAGAAAAGTTGTCTGCAGAGAAGCTTGCAAAAAAAAATATGTCACTAACTAATTTATACCAATCTCCCGACCACTAAGTCAATCTGAGACAGCAAGACCAAGACAGCAAGACCAAGACAAGACCGAGGGATCCAAGACCAAGACCAAAGACCATGTAAAAGACCGGTCTCGAGACATCCAACTCTAGCAGTTAGTCAATCAAGTGACACAGTCATTTTTATATGAATATGTTTGGGTTGTAGAACAAATGATCTGAGTTGCCATTATTTCTAATGGGAAAATTTGCTTTGCTATACGAGTGCTTTGGATTACAAGCACGTTTCTGGAATGAATTATGCTCGAAAACCAAGGTACCACTGTATTTGTATTATATCTATTGATTGCAAATCAATACAAGCACAGTTTCTAAGCACAGTGAAAGAGCCCACACACTACTTTGCACAAAAAGTTAATATTTGCCACTAGAGGGAAACACTCCACACAGAAGCAACCCAAACACCCCAGTTTCATACAGTACATCATCTATAGTAGGGGTATCAAACTCCAGTCCTGGAGGGCCGGAGCCCTGTGTATCTTATTTCTTTCCCTGTTCCAACACAAATGATTCAGCTCCTCAGCTATGTGGTAATTAGCACAAGGGTGTGTTAAATGAGGGGAAAACCAAAAAAGATCAGAGCTCCAGCCCTCCAGAACTGGAGTTTGACACCTGTGATCTATAGTGTTTCTCAAACTGGTCCTCACAGTCCTGCCCGGAGCTGGGAGGGAGTAAAGACGTGAACCGTCTGGGGGTCCCCGAGGACTGGGTTAAATGAATGAAGGTGATTTTCTGTGACATTTCAGCGATAAAGACCCAACAAGCAGCATTTCTCTAAAACATCTTAGCTGAAACAAAACAAACAAGATGGGGTCTGCTTAGCTCTTACTTGTGTTCCGCCATCTGTGTTTCATAACATCGATGTCAAATAAAAACATGTTCTACAAAAACCCATGATTTCAGAATCTTGAAAAAAAAATGCAGAACCTAATTTACAAAATAAACATAAAACA
The DNA here is from genome assembly GCF_048594095.1 of Paramormyrops kingsleyae. Classification (NCBI taxonomy): domain Eukaryota; kingdom Metazoa; phylum Chordata; class Actinopteri; order Osteoglossiformes; family Mormyridae; genus Paramormyrops; species Paramormyrops kingsleyae. The sequence continues at coordinate 1,818,484 of NC_132807.1, read as the reverse complement.
TAACGAGACACCTTTAGTACCTCAAATCCAATCTTTACACATCAACCGTGAATGGTTTAATGTTTTAAATGGACTAAAGTGAATTGTTGTCAGTGCAAGCATGTCAATGTTAACAAAATACAAACTAATCTCGCTTTATATTCAATTAACAATTAAAAAACAATGGCATTGTGAAAAAGCACTATACAAATAAAATTTAATTGAAAATTGAATTGAGTCTGAGGGTACTTGAGGTCCAGGCTGGGAAACACTGACTTAAGGTCTGTACAGGCCAGGTTTGTATTGCTCCAAATCATCTGTCATACAGCAGTAACAAATCCTCATTCTGCTAAATATCTTCATTGCCCCCATGCCCCCCTAAAAATATAGTAATTATCATACTATTTTAAAATTATATATCCATACATTTCATACAAGATATCACTGAGCGCAGGTACGCACTTAACAAATAGAAAAAAGACTACGAATTGAAATTAAAAATAATACTGTAAGTCTAGCTATCATTATTTAATTAAAATTATGTACTGGCTGTTTAAGATACTATAGGTAGATGGCAATCTGCTAGTATTGCCATCACTGCAGATGATTGCCCTGATACAGCCTTGTACAATTCCTCTACTTCAAAAAAAAAATCACAGAACACAAAGGACTTGTACAAAGTGATATGTACAACACAACAAGCCATACTTTGATGGACAATCCTCAACTATACTGATAGTTAACTGAAGATGAAGAGATCATCAAATGTGTCTATGGCAAGATTTGTCTGTGCCTGCGGTATATATATACACTCACCTAAAGGATTATTAGGAACACATTTACATTTACATTTACAGCATTTGGCAGACGCCCTTAGCCAGAGCGACTTACATAAGTGCTTTAAGACTCCACAATGAATTTTTCCCGATACTAGCTCAGTAAAAACCAAGGCTATGAATACCATCGATCTAATACTCTGTTGGAAAAGTGCTTTTTTTTTTTTTTTTTTAAGTAATGCAAGTATAATGCCAGAAGTGCTAATTCAGGTATTTCTGGAAAAGGTGTGTTTTAAGTCGTCTTTTGAAGACATTCAGTGACTCAGCTGTTCGGACATCTAGGGGGAGTTCATTCCACCAACTTGGTGCCAGAACAGAGAAGAGTCGGGAGGTGTGTCTTCCTTGTGCCTTGAGGGGTGGTGGGACCAGTCGAGCAGTGCTGGAGGATCGGAGAGATCGTGGTGCAGTGCGGGGTGTGATGAGGTCTTTTAGGTAGGATGGAGCCAGATCATTTTTGGCTTTGTATGCGAGCATCAGTGTTTTAAATCTGATGCGGGCAGCCACAGGAAGCCAGTGTAGGGAGCGCAGCAAAGGAGTGGTGTGGGTGAACTTGGGAAGGTTGAAAACAAGTCGAGCAGCTGCATTCTGAATCAGTTGGAGGGGACGAATGACGCTCAGTGGTAAACCCGCTAGGAGCGAGTTGCAGTAGTCAAGGCGGGAGATGACGAGGGACTGAACGAGTATCTGGGTAGCCTGTGTGGAAAGAAATGGACGTATCCTTCTGATATTAAACAGGAGAAACCGACAAGAGCGGGAAACGTTGGCGATATGAGAGGAAAAGGATAGACGATTGTCCATGGTAACCCCAAGGTTGCGAGCAGAAACCGAAGGACGGATCAGGGAGTTGTCGAGGGAGATCGCAAGGTCCAGGAGGGGGGATGAGTCAGCAGGGATGTACAGCAGTTCCATTTTACTAGGGTTGAGTTTCAGTTGGTGAGCGGTCATCCAAGATGAGATATCAGCTAGACATGCAGATATCTTAGTGGAGACATGAGTGTCTGAAGGAGGGAACGAGAGGATGAGTTGAGTGTCATCTGCATAACAGTGGTATGAGAAGCCATGAGAGGATATGACCTCACCAAGAGATTTGGTATAGAGGGAGAATAGGAGTGGGCCAAGAACTGAGCCCTGAGGGACGCCAGTGAAGAGACTACGTGGGGTAGATGTGAGTCCTTTCCATGTCACTCTGTATGATCGGCCTTCGAGGTAGGATGCAAGCCATTGCCAAGCCAAACCACCAATGCCAAGACTCCTAAGGATGGATAGGAGAGTCTTGTGGTTAACCGTGTCAAATGTTGCTGATAGGTCAAGAAGGATGAGGAGAGATGACAGCTTAGCTGACCTAGCAGCATGCAGCTTCTCAGTTACTGCTAAGAGGGCAGTCTCTGTGGAGTGAGCTGCTTTGAAGCCAGACTGATTAGGATCCTGGAGGTTGTTCTGAGAGAGGTAAAGAGAGAGCTGGTTGTAGACTGTGCGTTCGAGGATTTTTGAAAGGAAGGAAAGAAGAGATACTGGTCGGTAGTTGCAAGTGTCCGAGGGATTTAGAGTGGGTTTTTTCAAGATGGGAATGACCCTGGCTATTTTGAATGCTGTTGGTACATGACCGGAAGTTATGGAGCCATTAATGATAGTGGTGATGAAGGGGAGAAGGTCCAGAGAGATTGTCTGGAGCAATGTGGAAGGGATTGGATCCAGTGGGCAGGTGGTAGGGTTGGAAGATGAGATGACTTTCATGATCTCATCAACTGTAAGACTGGTAAACTGGGTCAGTAAGGGGGAAGGGAAATCCTGGGTGTGTAGTGTAGTGGATGGGGAGGGAGAGAATGTCTGGCAGATTTCGCCAATCCTTTCGTAAAAGAAGGTGGCAAAGTCTTCAGCAGTCAAGCAGGATGGAGCAGGAGGAGTTGGAGGGTTGAGTAGTGATGAAAAGATATTATGGAGTTTACGGGGATCATGTGAGGATAGCTCAAGTTTTTCCTTATAAAAGGCAGTTTTAGCTGCAGTCACATCCGAAGAGAATTTGGATAGAAGAGTACGGTAGGAAGACAGATCTGCATCAAGTTTAGATTTCTTCCATGTCCTCTCTGCTACCCGCAATTCCCTTCGGTTGCTGCGCAATGCAGCTGAAAGCCAAGGAGCAGGGCGATTTTTCTTGGGGTTAAGAGACAGTGGGCAGAGGTGATCAATGGATGAGGAAAGTGAGGAGAGAAGAGTATCAGTTGCAGGTTCCAGTGCAAGGGAGGAAAAGGAGTTAAGGTCAGGAAGATAGAACAGGGTGCAGGAAGCAACAGATGAAGGGGAGACAGAGTGGAGGTTTGGTCTAGTGGGTGAGAAATGTTGAAAGCCAGGATTGGGTAAGACAGGAAGGGTGATGGTAAAGGATACTAAGTGGTGATCAGAAATGTGAAGAGGAGTAATGGTGATGTCGGTGGCTGGAGAGGGGCGGCTGAAAACCAGGTCGAGAACATTACCTCCTTTGTGTGTTGGAGAGCAGTTGTTGGATGTCAGAGAAAAGGAATAGAGAAAAAGGAGGAGACCAGAAGAAAGGAGCTTGTCATGGGGGAGATTGAAGTCACCAAGGAGAATGAGAGAGGAGCTGTCAGTGGGGAAGAGACTGAGGAGAGTATCCAGCTCCTCTAGAAAGTGGCCTAGGGGGCCAGGAGGGCGGTAGACAACAATGATAAGAATATTGAATGGAGAGGAAACTGCAACTCCATGGAATTCAAAGGATGAAATGTTGAGCTGGGGGAGAGAGAGGGGTGTGAAGCACCAGTTCCGAGGTAGTAACAGACCTGTGCCACCGCCCCTGCCAGTCTGGCGTGGAGAGTGAGAGAAAGCATAAGCAGAGGAGAGAGCAGCTGGTGTAGCCGAGTTCTCTGGGGATATCCAGGTCTCAGTTAGAGCCAGAAAGTCAAAAGAATGGTGGAAACAAAGGCGGAAATGAAATCAGCCTTCTTTACAGCAGACTGGCAATTCCAGAGACCGCCCAACACCCGACGTTGGGACTGGGATGACAGGGGAGGGTAGATAAGATTACTGGATGTGCGGCGCCTGGATGTTGGATGGGATCTTCTAGATCTAAGAGATAGGTGGACTGGGATAGGTCTGAGGCACATGTCTGCAGTGATGGTGTGAGTTCGCAAAATTGAGAATAGAATAGAAAAGGATAGAATGAGTAGTAACAGATTAACTGCGTTTGTCTCTAACCGCCACAGACACGTGTGTCTGTGGCGGACTCACCTTCAATATAACTCAGTTAGCCCCACCCCTAATTTACACCTTCAGCGAGACCGAAACTACACTTGATTGGCTACCTGAAACTACTGAAGTCCCAGAGAGCAGCCATTTGGCTTTTCTACCTATAAAACCCACAGGACAGCCGATGGGCTGGAAGGCTTTTAACTAATATCCTTAATCACCTGTGAACAGATGCTTTTGTTATGTGAACAAGGTGGGGCCATGTTGAGCCACTTCAAGGACACTTGTGTTTCACTTTGATATCTTAGGGAGAAATTAACACACATGGGTTTTTTTCCTTTGTTGAAGAGATTTATTGATAAAAACAGTACAAAATTAAATAAAAAACAAACCAACCATTTGTACAAATATTCACAAATAATAATAAAAAGTGAGTGAGTACATTTTAGCAATCACTCACAATCTTGGCACTGCCATGGCATCTCCCGTCTGCATTTACCACATGTGTATCTGTAGCAGTGAACACATCGGACAGTGGCATGATTGTTCTTGCACTGGTGTTTGACCTGGCACATGGCTCTTTTTCCAGGGCTAGGTGTGGAGGGTTGTGTCCGAAGCAATTGTTCTTTTTTTGCCTTCTTCGCAGCGATATGAGAGCTAGCCAACTCTCGTGCAAGCTCCACCAGGAAGTCCACCCGTCTTTCCTGCTTCCCGGTGCATGCTTGATATAGCACATGTGCATTCAATGCTGCCATGTCAAGCATATTATAGAACACGGCAACTGGCCAGCGCCGTGTTCCTCTGCGGACAGTGTACTCCCGCACCATCTGGTCCATCACATCCACGCCACACTTTGTGGTGTTGTAAAGGGTGACGGTGTTTGGCTTCCTTTTGGTGGTGTTGTCAGTCTGAACCACGCTGTGCATGCTGCTAAGAACATAGACGGTCTTCTTCCGTTTGGCCGAATACGCCGTCAGCGTGGCAGCAGTGGTTGAAAACACCTAAAAAATAAGAACTTGTTACTTTCATAGCACTTTTACACACAATGACACACTTGGAAGTGTTGATTCTAAAAACCACAAAAGACCTGCAACATACCTGAGTGGTGAATTCACTGCGATCTGTTTGTCTGGTGGATTGAGGAATTTCCCGGCGAATCTTGTTGCCTGTGCCGAGGATGGTGGTTTTCCGGCTAAGCAGTTTTTGCGCAAGTGACAGCGATGTGAAAAAATTATCCGTGGTAACATTCCTGCCCTTGTCTAGGAATGGTTCCATCAGCCTCATCACTACGTTTTCAGACAGTCTCTCCCCACTGGGACGACTGGGGTCCTTGCCAAGATATGGGAGGACGTTGCAAATGTACTTGGATTTTAGGTCGCAAGCCACCCAAAACTTTATCCCAAACTTATCAGGTTTAGTTGCAATATACTGCAGGAAACAGCAGCGAGTCTTTGACGGGAAAAGCTGTTCATCAACGGTGATATGTAGACCAGGGTTGTAGGACGTGATGCAGTTGGTGACAAATGATCCCCACACACTGGAAATTGCAGCAAACTTGTCAGTTTTTGCTCGATCACTGCGGGTGGACCTGTCATCAAAGCGCAGGTGTTGCATGATGTCTTGGAAGCGGTTTCGCGGCATAGTTCCAATGATCTGTGGGTTTCCCAGGTTTGCTGACCAGCAGTCACGTAGCGATGGAACCTTGGTAAGCCCCCGCAAGATGACAATTGCGATAAATGCCATTAGTTCAGGGAGGGCCATGAACCAATGAGCATGCTCCGTTTGCTGTGCATGTTGGATAGTCCATTCTTGAATGCTACGAAGCATGTCAAGAGTGATGAAACATAGGAAGCTCTGAAGGCGACTCGAAATACTACTTCTGGCCTTAGCCGTTGGCTCTCCATCTGCGGCGTACGCTTCTATTGGGGTGAAAGGGAGACGCGTCCCCACCTGTTCTTCACGCCACACTGTGCCATCTTTTGCTGTCTCTGTCAGGTCAGTCCCCAAACGAGCTCTCTTTTTAGGTTGAGAAGCAGTTTCCTCATCTGCAGTATGAACAAATTCAAATTGTGAGCGATGGGAAAGTCAAATGATATCAGAAATGCATGCATAGATACTAATAATAATTCTGAAATATCTTCCTAAATAAAAAGATACAACTAAAGCAGAAAAATGTCTTGCACTTCAGGTGGCAGTGAATGTCTGCTAAGGTGCACAAACAAAAAAGTGGAAAATATAAAAAAGGCAGAGTAGATATTTCTGTCACTCTGCTCTGCTTTTTTGGCATTTTCCACTTACTTGTTTGAAATGAAATAGGAAATAATATGAAATAAAAATTAACCTGAAGACTGATCAGACGACTCTGAGTCCGAATCCGGCTGAAGTTCTATGTCTTCTCCATCCGAGTCACAAGGGTTTGCTGCACTCAGGAGAATTTCCAAGGCCTGCTGAGTGGTGAGTCTTCTCTGCATGTTCTTTCTTTGGAGAGGAGGTTCGTACACCACAAAATTCTTGATGGCACTGAAGTAGTAGGCTATGTGCAGTGAGGTTTTATCCAGTTCAGCACAAAAGGAAGTTCTCTGCTTTTAGCACCTCTCCCTCACCCACACATTCCAGTCAACCCCCACCCACTCCCCTGCGAAATTCCTCAGGTAATGTCCATTTGCATATGAATTGATGCTAATGATGGCCAAGGGAGTAGCCAGTTTGCAACCTCTTGGCTAAAGGAGGGTTAGAAAAGTCTGGGACTTCTAGTGTTAACAGAAACTAGCAGACACTACAACAGTTTCAACTGAGTCCAAGACAGAAAGTAAACAAAGACAGAGTCCTACCTTACTAGCAGAGAAGAAATCCAAATCAGAGCTTGAAGCACACTGAGTACTGAGCTGGACTCACCTGTTCAATTTCTCATTAATGCAATTATCTAATCAACCAATCACATGGAAGTTGCTTCAATGCATTTAGGGGTGTGGTCCTGGTCAAGACAATCTTCTGAACTCCAAACTGAATGTCAGAATGGGAAAGAAAGGTGATTTAAGCAATTTTGAGCGTGGCATGGTTGTTGGTGCCAGACGGGCCGGTCTGAGTATTTCACAATCTGCTCAGTTACTGGGATTTTCACGCACAACCATTTCTAGGGTTTACAAAGAATGGTGTGCAAAGGGAAAAACATCCAGTATGCAGCAGTCCTGTGGGCGAAAATGCCTTGTTGATGCTAGAGGTCAGAGGAGAATGGGCCGACTGATTCAAGCTGATAGAAGAGCAACTTTGACTGAAATAACCACTCGTTACAACCGAGGTATGCAGCAAAGCATTTGTGAAGCCACAACACGCACAACCTTGAGGCGGATGGGCTACAACAGCAGAAGACCCCACCGGGTACCACTCATCTCCACTACAAATAGGAAAAAGAGGTTACAATTTGCATAAGCTCACCAAAATTGGACAGTTGAAGACTGGAAAAATGTTGCTTGGTCTGATGAGTCTCAATTTCTGTTGAGACATTCAAATGGTAGAGTCAGAATTTGGCGTAAACAGAATGAGAACATGGATCCATCATGCCTTGTTACCACTGTGCAGGCTGGTGGTGGTGGTGTAATGGTGTGGGGGATGTTTTCTTGGCACACTTTAGGTCCCTTAGTGCCAATTGGGCATCGTTTAAATGCCACGGCCTACCTGAGTATTTTTTCTGACCATGCCCATCCCTTTATGACCACCATGTACCCATCCTCTGATGGCTACTTCCAGCAGGATAATGCACCGTTTCACAAAGCTCGAATCATTTCAAATTGGTTTCTTGAACATGACAATGAGTTCACTGTACTACAATGGCCCCCACAGTCACCAGATCTCAACCAAATAGAGCATCTTTGGGATGTGGTGGAACGGGAGCTTCGTGCCCTGGATGTGCATCCCACAAATCTCCATCAACTGCAAGATGCTATCCTATCAATATGGGCCAACATTTCTAAAGAATGCTTTCAGCACCTTGTTGAATCAATGCCACGTAGAATTAAGGCAGTTCTGAAGGCGAAAGGGGGGTCAAACACCGTATTAGTATGGTGTTCCTAATAATCCTTTAGGTGAGTATATATGGGGCTGGCTTACAGTATATAAGAACTAAGCCAGCCCCATTTTTGAACTTTATGTTCATGGTAAAAATTGCATTTTGATCACAATGTGTCAGAATTAGTCATGGGGGTAATGTGAAGTTGATTGATATTTGCACTTTTCGCCTTTGCTCTTGTTTTCCTTACTCTGTTTCCTGTTGGTGTTTTTTATCATGTATATGTAGGGGGGCAGATTGATACCATGAAGTAAATTAGGCAACTGGAAATAAAAAGAAGTAATAAGTAGAGTGAAATTAATTTCTTTAAACCAGACTGGTGTCCGTTTCGTTTTTGGCATTATTGCATAAGCGTTGCTGTTTTTTTCAGTGTCCTCTGTGGCTGTATCTTCTGGTTTCTTGTAGCACTTTGCTTTGCTATATTGAGAAGTAGATGCCTGTCAGTCAAATGACTCAAAAGCGAGGAAATAGGGCTGCTCACAGCACGACACTGCAAGCATGCTCGATTCTCTGCTTAACCCCGATGTCTGCCTGCCCTGTAGGTATTTTCTCTTATAAACTTAAAGATTAGTAATGGTTTTCATTCATTTGTTGACTTACATACTGGTTTATCAATAATGGTTTAAATCTTTCTAGCATTTTACTTCTTTGCTTAACTTCTTCTTGTGAAGTATTTGGATGTTTCCTACTTCCCAAAAGAGGTTTTCAAACTACTGAAATCTCTGTAGTGAAATCTCTCTTCTCAGCCCAATGATTATTTAGACCGTTTATATGCACGTGTTACAATATGCAACAATACTACAATACGTTACAATACTATGCACTCTTGAATTGTATGGTCCGAATGACAATAAAGTTTACTTTGACTTGACTTTGACGTTTGGAGAAAGTTGGATCACTAGGCAAGACTTGTCAACAGTTCATAGCCATTTATTAACAAAAAGACTAAAGTACAAAGAGGGAAGAAACATGTGCCCAAAGCAGGCACCATTCCCAGGGGGAGATCAAGAGTACTCAGTGTGGATGGAAAATTAAGGAATCATAGCCCACAAGACCAGACAAAGATTTGGTCTTACATGAACACACGAGACATGACAGAGTCTGGCCAACAAAACTGAAGACCTGGAATCCAGGAATCTATCAATCTGCCTAAAACAATTGCATTAATAAAATGTTGCTCAACGATCTAGGAATAATGCATGAAAAATAAGCAAGGTTTTTAATAAAAAATTATACATTACCCTCACAGTTGAGAGTCTGCCCTCAGGACCATTGATTCTTCAGTTACATACCTTGCTACATTGTTTTGGGAATTATGAACAACATAACTTTTGTGGGAACAACCCCTTTAGATTTCAATATTGTGATCCGGAATTTCTCAGCCTTTCTGTGAAAGGGCGCTACATATCGAGTGTACCATTCCAATACAGATTTACCAAATATCAATAAGTTTTATAGTATCCAGCAGTCAGTTAGAGGCAGAGATGTATAGTAACGAAGTAGAACTACTTCACTACTGTACTTAAGTACTAAAAGGCCGTATCTGTACTCTACTGGAGCATTGTTTTTTTCTCCTACTTCCACTTTTACTTCAGTACATATTTTCGATGAGTTTAATACTTTTACTCCGATAGATTTTTTATCTGCTGCATCGTTACTCGTTACAATTATAAAAATGTTACGAATCATTCCAAACCCACATTATCACTGCCAGAGCAGTAGATGGCTCTGTCACAGGTTTGAATAAGCTGGCTCATCATTGAGCGAATCAGACGATCAAAGAAGACAGCGCTGCCTGCCTGCACTGAGAGCACTTTAGTTTGTTTTCGACATGGAAAACCCAGAAATTCCACCTTCAACTCCTTCACTTTCAACTGATCGTGGCGATGAGAAAGAAGACCAGCCGTGGCCCTATTTAGAGTTCATGTTTGCATTTGTCGGAGTGAAAGACAATTCATATAGAATGAAGTGCTTACTCTGCCTCCTGAAAGACTGCGAAATAATGGCCTTCAGAAATTCACCGTTGAATTTGAAGAAACATATCAAGGTAAGTTAAAAATAATATAATACACAAAACACAGCAGTTTGAGCTATCCCTAAGCGCTAGATAAGTTAACTAACGTTAGGTACGCGCGGTTCATAACATGCTGCGATGTTCACTTAACTAGCTGGCTATCATAAAGGCTGTCACGCTGAATGGTGTTTTTGATATATATATATATGATGTCTTTTGACTGCTTAACACAATACTTGTACTTTTACTTTCAGTATTTGAGTAGTAAATTTTAAAATAAACTACTTGCAATACTTAAGTACAAAAAATGTTGAATACTTTAGTACTTCCACTTAAGTATGGTGCTTAAAGAACACTTCGACTTCTACTCAAGTCACTTTTTTGATAGAGCACTTGTACTTTTACTCAAGTCTGGGTCTCTAGTACTTTATACATCTCTGGTTAGAGGACTGAGGACTCTTCAAAAAAGTGAATAAATAAGTAAAGTTTATACCAACTAATAAACCTTTATGTTCAATAGGAACAGGAAGGAGCACAACTGTGATCCAGATATCTTCAGAACACATTGCAATCAAGTAAGGCTCTCTACTCATCAACTGTTCTCACGATAACACCAACCGAGACCGAATACTCTGGTACCGTCAGCGACTGGGACAAGGCTTGGAGTTAGTAGCTTACATTTTCAGATGAAACCCATCAGAATTCAAACCAGACTTCGAAAAAGAAAAGGCAAGATATGGTATAGAAAAACCTGACTGTCTCACGGGCTCTTTCAGGATTAGAGCACACTGACAGCAGAAGATACAGCTGTGTATTTCTGTGCAGCTAGTCAACACAATGATGTGCTGCTTCTTCACTCACTTTCAAAAACAGACTGTGATGCATGATGGATCCTTTATGGAGATTTACTTTGTTACAATTACCTATCAGTAGGTGGAGACAGTATCATTTGCTTCATAGTTTTGTAGAAAATAGCTGTGACTTCCTGTCATAACTCAGAAACAACAGGTTGTACCGACCTACAACTAGTAAGATCTGAGCTGAGAGAAGTCGCATTACAGAGAATGAGGTCTACACAACTGCTCCTTCTGTTCCTGTATATGGGATGCATAAGTAAGTAACTCATAAAAACATGTTTCTTTTAAAGTATCCCTGCTTGGACTGATCGGTTTTCTTTAATTAGACATATACGTATGTTCTTTTTGTTCTGCTGTACATGAATCAAGAAGGAAATGATAGTACAGTTTAAAACTAAACCTTGTGTTATCTTTTTGTTCAATAGGAATGGGAAGGAGCATAACTGTGACCCAGCTACCTCCAGAATATATTGCAGTCAATCAAAGCTCTATGCACATCAACTGTTTTTCCAAAGACAACATACAATACATATACTGGTACCGCCAACCCCAGGGACAAGGCTTGGAGTTAATAGCTTCCATTGTCACAAAAGGAAAACCAACCTTTGAACCGCACTTTGAAAAAGATAAGGCAAGATATGATATAGAAAAACCCGATATGGTCTCAGGCTCTTTCAGGTTCAGCACACTGACAGCAGAAGATGCAGCTCTGTATTTCTGTGCAGCTACTAAACACAATGATATGTTGCTTCCTTATTCACTTTCAAAAACTGTCATGATGTGGAAGTGAATGAGACGATTACCAAATTCCTGATAGTTCTGACAGATGTCCTGAATTTGGAATATTTCTGCATAGTACCTTCAATTGCCTCAATGTCACTTTATTTCTAAAAAAAAGAACTGTTATTGAATGCCAGGACTTACTGTCTACAAAAGACATGTAGTTCTGTTATTGCATGGGTTTCCAAAATGTGAATTGACTCAATGTGTTTGGTAAACAGGGGAACGATGATAACAGTCCCTGCTCCAGGGGCGATTCTAGGTTCAGAGCTTTGGGGGTGCTGAGCACCCAGAGAGCTGCCCAGCAAGGCAAGATACACTTTACTCGTCACAATGAGACTTTTTCCCTGCCTCTCAGTGTACTTTCAATCAAAAGGCAAATAACCAAACCACGTGTACATTTAATAAAATATATGACTATTATTCTTGATTGACAGATCATGATCTTCTACTTTTACCTGAATGCCCGTCCTTTTTTTGAAAAAACTTCCTTATATCCATTATGAACCTGGCCGTCTTTCTGTGCAAAATACACACACACACACACACACACACCAGAAGTTATAAAGTTAATGGGCATCCAGTCAGTTAGCTACCTTAGGTTTAATATTCGGAACATGAAAAAATAACCAGCTTCTCTCGTTCCATTTCAAAGAGGACTGGTAAAACGGTTGGCAATTTAAGTTTTTAGATTTAGGCTATATAAATTTCAATGGGAGCAACAGGACGGTCAAAATGTTGCTGATTTTCCTACAGAGTAGGGCGGATTGTAGGGTAGCAAACATCGTCAGAAAACGTGTTTTCAACACTGCAGTTTACCTGTGAGGGTAACAGGGCTGTCAAGTTTTGAAGACAGGCAAGAGTGACATTCCACAGGATGCCTCTTCATTGGTTGTTGTGTTGTATTCTACCCAGATACAATAGTACTATTTTCTGATTGGCTATTGTGTAGACCCTTTCTTTTTTTTTGATTGGCTGGTAAGTGACAGGCTCTTGGGGCAAATCTTGTCCGATTTCAACGTCATAAAAGAGGCGTGTTTCATCCGAGTTCCGACTTGGAGAGAAATAATCGAATGTATCATAATGTTACTCAGCTCCGAATTTCCGAGTTCCGAGAGAAAAACGAATGCACCATTAGACTCCAGCGGAGACACGTTTGTTTTATAGTGAGGCGCTACTGTGCCGCGGTCTGGGGAAAAATTGGGCTCTGCGGCATATTAGCCTACAAATTATTTTTCCGCGTGAGAAATACAATGTGTGGCGGGAGTGCGTGACAAAAGAATGAAAAGAGTGACTGTCACTCTCAATGCGTGACACTTGAGAACCCTGGGGTAATGTTTTTTAGCTAATAGGAGACATGGTCTGACTCCTACTACCTAACTATATAAAGAAAGAGTTACTGAAGGTTAAATGCAGCCAACATGTCCTGTTTTAAGCCAAGTACTCACACCACCGCTCCAATGCGTCTCAGCCACCATTGCTGGAGCCAGTCAGAGTAGCGGAGAGTGAAGCTGGAACGAACCATTTTTCGGGGCTGGGGGGGGGGGGGTATCTATACTAGTTATTAAAATATTACATCTGAATGATTTTTCATATTTTAATACTGTCTCACATAAACAGCATGAACTGTCAAAAAAAAGTTAGAAATCTTTGGGGGTGCTTTTATTCATTCAAAAATGGGCTAAAATCGCCCCTGCCCTGCTCCCAAACTAACTTCTGAAAAACCATCAGGATTAAGATGAAACGATGAAGAATGAAGAGAGCAACACAGAAAGATGGCTAATTTCCCAGACTTTCAGTCCTGCACAGGGCCATGGTTAGGTTAAGTTTGGTTTGGTTTAGGCGAAGTCAAAGGGTACAATCGGCCTGTTCATGTGGTATAGTCAGAATATCACCCATTATAAGATAATTGCTGAGGTGAAAATATTATAATACAAGTAAAAGGATGAAACTAAAAATTGTTGGAATCAATCAAATGTCCTTAAGATCCCATGGAGCTTTGAGCAATTCACCCCTCAATTAATTTCTTCTTTTTTTTTCTGTGTTGATCTGCAGGGGGCGACAATGTCAATTGTAATGCATATTACTGTGATACTGAACCATGGTAATGAACTGCAGTTTCCTGTGACAGTTCAGTGATGAAAATACAACATGCTTAAGGTGCATCAAATGTTAAACATCTGAGCTGAAAGCAACAACACAACAGAGGATGGGTCTTAGACATCTCTTTCTTCTGTTCCTATATATGACCTCCAAAAGTAAGTACCCAATACACACACACGCATACAGACACAGAGTAAATATATAGTAAAATTTAAAAATAATCATTATGTTATATTTATCTTCTATAGGAATGGGAAGAAGCACAACTGTGACCCAGCTACCTCAAGAATACATTGCATTCAAGCAAAAATCTCTGCAGATCAACTGTTCACACAATGACAACAAGCTACAATATATGTATTGGTACCGCCAGCGCCCAGGACAAAATTTGGAGCTAATAGCTTATATTGTCACAAAAGGAAAACCAACACTTGAACCACACTTTGAAAAAGATAAAGCAAAATATGCTATAGAAAAACCTGAAATATTATCAGGCTATTTCACAATCAGCACAATGACAGCAGAAGATGCAGCTGTGTATTTCTGTGCAGCTACTGAGCACAATGACATGTTGCTTCCTCACTTACATTCAAAAACTGATACACTGCGCTGTCTGATGGTCCCTGCCTGGAAGTGAATGGGACAATTTTTATTCTGAATATGAATATTTCTGCAACAACAAAAAAGCAACACCCTTCTGTTCATTAAAAAGAAGTACAATACAGAAATTTGATTTCTCCTTTTTTAAAAAAATTACTCGTGTAGGAGCATCTTAGTTTTTCACATCCAACATGTATTTGAAAACAACAAAATGAGTACAGTTTAAAGTACCCATTAAGTTATGCTTATGTTCTATAGGAATGGGAAGGAGCAAAATTGTGACCCAGCTACCTTCAGAATATATTTCAGTCAAGCAAGACTACATACCTGTACAAATTGTTCTCACAAAACTGTCCATGTACTGTTACCTCGGCACCTAGGACAAGGCTTGGAGTTAATAGCTTACATTGCCATAAAACGAAACCTAGACTTTGAATCAGACTTCAAAAAAGATTCTGTAAGATACAATATAGAAAAACCTGATATACTCTTTCTGGATCAGTGTACTGACAGAACAGACGGGGGAAAAAAGGGAGCCCAAGGGAGCCCAGGCGGGCGACAGGCAGCGGCCGGAGGGGCCACAGGTGGAAGGGAGAAAGGAGCAGGAGGGAACCACACAGGGGCCAAGGGAACGGGACGAAGGAGAGACGGAGGGGACACGGAGGAAACAGGAGGGAACACCGGCTGAGGCAGGCAGGAGGGGGAAGCCGGAGCAGGCGGAGGGGAAGCCGGAGAAGGCGCCGTCCGACGCCCTGCCGAAGTAGGGGGGCCCGGAGGCGGCCGACACGGAGCCGGAGGAGAGGCCGAGGACCGGCACCGAGGAACCGGGGGAGGACCCAGAGGCGACTGCCGAGCCGAGGGCGCAGGCTCCGCAGGCAGCCACCGAGCCACAGCCAGGGGCCAAACGGGCGAGCCAGGGGGCAGGGCGGGCGGGACCCAGGCCCGACGCCTATGTCGCCTTCCCTTACGGGACACCGAAAGGCGGGGTCCTGAGGGGCGTCAGTCACGGTGGGGCAAGGGACAAGAAGTCCATCGGGAGGTCCCCGAGGGGTCCCACTCAAGCTCCTCCTCCTCACCGGAGAGAAGAGCTGGGTCCTGGTGGTCCAGGATCTCCTCGGGGACTGGGTTTAATGCTGGGGGGCCAGGAGTCTTTTCATCCAGCGAGGCAGCCGGCGAGAATGTCCATCCCTTTATGACCACCATGTACCCATCCTCTGATGGCTACTTCCAGCAGGATAATGCACCATGTCACAAAGCTCAAATCATTTCAAACTGGTTTCTTGAACATGACAATGAGTTCACTGTACTACAATGGCCCCCCACAGTCACCAGATCTCAACTCAATAGAGCATCTTTGGGATGTGGTGGAACGGGAGCTTCGTGCCCTGCATGTGCATCCCACAAATCTCCATCAACTGCACGATGCTATCCTATCAATATGGGCCAACATTTCTAAAGAATACTTTCAGCACCTTGTTGAATCAATGCCACGTAGAATTAAGGCAGTTCTGAAGGCGAAAGGGGGTCAAACACCGTATTAGTATGGTGTTCCTAATAATCCTTTAGGTGAGTGTATACCCTACATTGTACCACAACCGGAGGAATGAAAATTAGATTTGTTGGAATCAATAAAATGGCATTCAGATTTTTCGGGGCTTTGGGCAATAACGAATTCACATCTCAAATTATATACTTTTTTTTTTACATAGCTGATCAGCAGGGGGCGACACTGTCAATTGTTACACATATCACTGCGGTAATGAACTATGGTAATGAACTGTGGGTTTCCTGTGACAGTTCAGTGATGAAAAGACAACATGCCGAATGCACTTCAAATGTTCAACATCAGAGCTGAAAGCAACAGCATAACAGAGGATGGATCTGAAACATCTCTTTCATCTGTTCCTGTATATGGCCTGCATAAGTGCGTAGCTACTGCATCCGATATAATACATAAAAAATGTAACAAAATTAGCTAATTTAAAAATAACCATTATGTTATGTCCTATAGGATCGGGAAGAAGCACAGCTGTGACCCAGCTACCTCAAGAAGATATTGCATTTAAAGAAGGCTCTCTTCAAATTAACTGTGCTCACAGTAACAACAACCTAGAGTATATGTACTGGTACCGGCAGCGCCTGGGACGAGGACTGGAGTTAATAGCTTACATTCTCACAAAAGGAGAACCAACATTTGAATCACACTTCAAAAAAGAAAAATATGCTATAGAAAAATCTGAAACACTCTCAGGCTCTTTCACGATCAGAACACTGAGAGCAGAAGATGCAGCTGTGTATTTCTGTGCAGCTAGTAAGCACAGTGATATGCAGTGTTCTTATTCACCTCCAAAAACTGATAGAAAGTAGTGTCTGACTGCTACATGTTTTTAAGATATGTTATTAATCTCTAGGGGAACCTCTCTTTTTGCTTTGCCACATCTTGCTCTCCATACAGGTGAGAGCAAGCTGGATTTAATTCAAAGGATTTAATTACCATTAATTGCAATTAAGCTGAGGTGGTGCAGTGGTTAGCACTGTTACCTCACGACCCATGGACTACCGTTCAAGTCTCCAGCTGGGTTCCATGTCTGTGGAGTTTGCATGTTTCCTCTGTGTTGTCATGAGAATTCCTTTAAGAACTCCAGTTTCTCTCCCTCCCAGTCCAAAAACATGTTGAGATTAATTGGAGTTACCAAATATACCCTGCCTGTGTCTAGTTTTGTAGGTATGTTCCATTTCACATAGTGATGGTCAAACAAAGCTTCATGAACCAATTGCTGTATTTTTTGACCCCAGTACATGGTGTTCTTGGTTTGCTTTGGGGCATGCTTTGAACCCTTTTCTGAACCAATAGCACGAACTAGTTGGATCAGAAAATACAGCAAATGGCTCATGAAGCTTCATTTGGCCATCACCAGTTTGACCTATGGTCCCAGTCTTTCCTAATGTGTGTAGTCCTGAGTGCTCGTTAATTATCTTCACCTGTTCCTTGTTACTTCTAGTTCCCAGAATTTTGTTAATTAGTTTTAGCCCACACCTGTCCCTCATTGAAGCCCTTATTATCTGTGCATTTACGTTCCTGTTCTTCCACCACGTGTCACTGTGTGTGTTTGTATGCCCTTCATTGTGTTTGTACCAGCATGATTCCTGTACTTGGTGCTGGTTTCTTCTTGTTTTTCGTTGCCTTTATTGGATCCCTCACTATCTTTTTTGTTTCAAGTCATTTTTTTTGTCCAATCAACAACCTTTGACACAGGGAAGAAAGGGAGATTTTTTTGAAGTGAGAGTGGACCACACATTGAGCAAAAGGTTAATTGTTGTCCCAGTGCTGATACTCTTCTGTCTATGCCATTACATACTGTTAGCATTCATTCAATTAATAACTGACAATATTAAATAGAAGTTTACTTTAGTGGGCTACCAATTAATTAGGGTTAAGATGTTTGAAAAATACTCCAACTATTTTTAATGATTTTATTCTTTCTGCATAACGCTATCAAAGAAAAAAGGTTCAGTAAGGCTATAAACCAGGGGCGATTTTAGCCCATTTTTGGGGGTGCTTCAGCACCCCCACAATGAATAAAAGCACCCCCAAAGATTTCTAACTTTTTTTTGACAGTTCATGCTGTTTATGTGAGACAGTATTAAAATATGAAAAATCATTCAGATGTAATATTTTAATAACTAGTATAGATACCCCCCCCCCCAGCCCCGAAAAATGGTTCGTTCCAGCTTCACTCTCCGCTACTCTGACTGGCTCCAGCAATGGTGGCTGAGACGCATTGGAGCGGTGGTGTGAGTACTTGGCTTAAAACAGGACATGTTAGCTGCATTTAACCTTCAGTAACTCTTTCTTTATATAGTTAGGTAGTAGGAGTCAGACCATGTCTCTTATTAGCTGAAAAACATTACCCCAGGGCTCTCAAGTGTCACGCATTGAGAGTGACAGTCACTCTTTTCATTCTTTTGTCACGCACTCCCGCCACACATTCATTGTATTTCTCACGCGGAAAAATAATTTGTAGGCTAATATGCCGCAGAGCCCAATTTT